>NC_044977.1:55880299-56180299 GCF_008728515.1 Papio anubis
GAATGAAGCATCCTCATTTTGTTTCCCTGCCCGTTTAACTTGAGAGTTTGGTTTAGTATCTAGTTGTAGCAGTGTATATTTTGCTAATTAAAAGAATTTTCCCTTGCATTAGACTCTCAGAGTGGATAATCTTTTGTTTCTTAAGTTTGTAAGTTAAATGTAAGCACAAATGTTTAATTCTCTTTTGAACTTGAATTTTTGTAGAGATCCAAGAGAACTCCAATATTTGGAACTAACCTCATGTTCTTATGTTTTTTTTTCCTTAAAAAAACATAGCACTTTACTTTTTATAAGAATTTAAAGTGATTGACTTAAAAGGAATGCATTCTCTCTCTCTTTTTCTACTATCTTTAATACAATGTTTCCTAACCCTTTTCTTCAGCACACATAGCAAATGATAGTATTTCTGTGGCATGCCAGGATAAAGAGATGATGTTGCCATGGGTTTCAGCCACCCTACATCTTACTGTGGGCTAGGGATTAATGCCTGGTGTCCAACTACCCCGTGGGGGAGGGGGAGAACACACGAATTAGGAAGCTTTGCTTTTAATATATGAACACACCATTGAACAGTTGAATAGGTGGGACATACATAGACAAATAGGCTCATGGTGCTTCTGTAGTAGAAAGGACAGCAAGAGCATTTGAAGCACCCCTGTTTCCGGGCAGGTAAGGCAATGATTGAGTCAGTTGAAAAAGAAATTAACTGACTTAATCTCATGATCCTAATGAATGGTAAAGCCAGTTTTCTGAATTCAGATGTAATGCTTTCTCCTGCTTGTTTTTGCTGTTCTCCAAATCTCAGAAGGCACTGAGGCCAGATTAAAAGTTAAATGAACAGGTGACATATTAAAGTTACAGGTTGATGAGTTTCCCCACTCCACTGTTTTCATGTAACTCCAGAACCTTGGAGGATAATGGAAGAAAAAGTCAGTCCAGTGCTGTTTTTCAGAGTAGAATCTATCATGTTTTTAAAGTTAAAAATTATCAGTATACATATTAAATACAAGTTTTTCAGATTTAGAATTTGTTCTTCTGAAAATAAGAGTTCCAAATGTCTCCTGGACAGAAAACTCTGGTTCTGGGGGTTTTAGGATCCAGAAGACAGCATGCCCAGATGGGCTTGGGTTAGTTCACTTGATTTGCTTGTGAAAGATGTGAGGGTACAGGAACTGTGTGGGTTGGAGTGGTCAGAAAAGAGGAAACAGATTTGGCTATAGCAGGAGAGAATTTTTGCAGGTTGTTTCTTAGGACTAGATCTAAACATTTTAAAATCAGCATTTCAACTAGGATTCCTGGATAATGGAAAAGTTCAGTGTTCAGAACAGCATGTATAGCATGTGACCTCTTTTCTAAAAGGGGGAAGAATACTTATATTTGTTTGGCTTTGCATAAAGAAACACTAGAAGAATACACAACAAACAAATGAAAGTGATTGCATGTTGGAGACAAGAGAAAACAGGTTGGATGGGAACAAAGGAGGAAGTGGGCCAGCTCAGTATACATCTTTTATGTCATTTGATTTTGAACCATGTAAATATATTAATCTACTTTAAACAAACAAACAAACAAAAAGCAAGTACTGTTTAAAGCTTACTCTTTAAAGTTTTGGAAATCTCATCAGTGTTAATCGTCATCATAAATTGGTTAATGAAGTTTGTTGGAGTAGGCAGTAAGGAAGACAAATATATTAATGAGATTTTGTAATTTAGAGGGTATTGGAACTACTAGAAAAATTACTAAATAAGTGTTTATGTTTCTGGTCAAATTGAGAGAAAAAACATCAAACCAGTGGAACAATATCCTAAGTTGGAAGTATCTTACTGTAAGTCAATGATGGCTTTGTATTTTTTAAAATCTTCATAATTGCTATTGGAAGGTTGACATTATATTTCATTTTATAACTGTTAAATGTGACGTTCAATGAATTTAATGTTGCCACAAAATCTTTTTCTACTAAAACTCATTACTGTGTGTATTTTATTATACACATTACTGTGTGTATCTTTTTTGTGGGAATATTTATGAACTTTAGAATACCCTGAAAGCTAAATGGTTCATTCTGTTTCAGGTGGTGAGTTGTTTTGTGTTGGAAGTTTCTAGAGAAAATGTGGGAACATGAAATCGTTCTTCAGTATCTTTTGCATTTTTCAAAGAGCTTAGGCCGGACGCAGTGGCTCACACCTGTAGTCCTAGCACTTTGGGAGGCCGAGGCAGGTGGATCACCTGAAGTCAGGAAGACCAGCCTGGCCAACATGGTGAAACCCAGCCTTTACTAAAAATTCAAAAATTAGCCAGGCGCTGTGGCATGTGCCTGTAATCCCAGCTACTCAGGAGGCTGAGGCAGCAGAATTGCTTGAACCTGGGAGGCGGAGGTTGCTGTGAGCCAATACTGCGCCACTGTACTCCAGCCTGGGCGACAGAGCGAGACTCCATCTCAAAAAAAAAAAAAAAAGATGAGAAAGAGCTTAAACTGGGTGTGGTGCATGAGACAGACCATCTTTTGGATGAATGAAACATTTGTTTTAGGGGAATGTATCTTAGTCCAAGATACTGTAACATCAAGTCCTTGAAATGTGTATGACTCCTTGAGATCCATGTACCTAGCAGTCAGTCTTCTTTGTTTCATTGTGGGAGGATAGCTTAGCCATTGGCTTTATGACTCTGGAAAGGTGCCTGGCACGTGGGATTTTAAATTAATCTCCCAGAGTTTCACTTTCCTCATTGATAAAATGGAATAGCTTTTATCGTTTGTTTGTCCCTCTAACTTCCCTGAATGAATCTACAAAGGAAATTAGATGATCATATATTGTGAATGCTTTGTAAATAGAACATAAACTTATTGTTGCTTGGTTTCATCTCTTATTAAGGATTTTGCATGTATTAAGTTATTTTTATTATTTTCTCTTTTCTGGAGCTCTCTTCATTTTATCTTTTTTTAGTTCTAGTGGAGAGCAGTGAAACTCTTAGCCTTGTTTCTTCCAGAACTTTGTTGATGGTCGTGTGACAAACACCTTATTGATAAATAGGCAGGAGAGGGTATTCTTAACTCTGGTAAAATCAATAGCATTTGATTTTTCTGCTACCACTGTTGAAGCAGCACAGTGTGGCAAAAGAAGATGAGTTTTGCATTCCCATTCCTGTTTTTCTGCTTTAATTTCTCTCAGCCTTTGTCAAATGGGGAGAAAACTTAGGTTACCTCTGTGAATTCAAGCTAATGTGAAGGCTGGACGTAGTGGCTCAACACCTGTAATCCCAGCACTTTGAGAGGCCAAGCAAGGTGGGAGGATCACTTGAGCCTAGGAGTTTGAAACCAGCCTGGGCAACATAGGGAGATGCCATCTCTACAAAATATTTAAAAATTAGCCAGACATGGTGGTATGTACCTGTAACTACTCAGGAGACTGTGGTGGGAGGATTCCTTGAGCCCAGGAGGTTGAAGCTACAGTGAGCTGTGATTGTACCACTACACTCCAGCCTGAGTGACAGAGCAACACCCTGTCTCAAAAAAAAAAAAAAAAAAGCTAATGTGTACAAAGTAATTATCACTGTGGCTTGTAGAGGTAGTTGCTCAGAACATGATAATTTTTGTCATTGTCATAACTGAATGAATTTTTTTGGAAACTGGAACTTTACTATTCTAATATGTTGTCAGCCAACTGCTAAAATATTTGGCTTACAAACTATTGTTCATCTTACAGAACAGATTACTAAAAATAGGAGTTCAAGGAAAAGATTCATGGTAGCTGATAGAATTTATGTAAGTACCATTGTCTGGTCGGCATGTCATCCTGCATTGATCCTCCAGTGATCTATCCTTAAAGAGTTATTGTTTTAAACTGGGTATACTCAACTGCATTCATATTAATGCCACAATTAAGGGAAGAAATGGTGGGGGGGGGGGGGGGGGTAACTACCAGATAATAGAAAAATTCCACTTGTAAGTAATCCTTAATCCTCAGGATTTTTATAGCAGATGTTTGCGTTTTTTCCTACCCCACAGTACCCTGTGTACCTGCCATGCTGGTTCTGATGAATTTGCACCCTGGTGTCATAGAAACAGTGGAAATAAAAGATTAAAATAGAGCACATAATCATCAGGTTTTCTCTGGCAAATTGGAGCATGGTGCTGAGGCAATTATTCAGATAATTCAGACCCAAATCTGTTTCATGAAAATGGAACTGACATTTGTTGAACATTTACTATGTACCAAGCTCTATGCTAAACATTTAGTGTGTTATATTGAATAAACTTTTAAAAAACCCTAAGGAATACCTGTATCATTATCCTGATTTTATACTTGAGGATATTGACACAGAGGAAAGTTAAGTAACTTGCCCAAAATTACACGGTAAGTAACAGAAATGGGACCTCAACTTAACTTTGTCTGACACTGAAATCTGTGGGTTTTTTCTCTAACATCAGTCATACATTTGCCAGAGGTATTTGACATCTTACTTTTCAGCTTCAGAAGTAAATTCTTTACTAGTAGAATGAAATAAGATGCTACAAAAGGAATGTGTGAATATAGTGTTTTCCTTTGCTGAAGAAGCTTTGCTACTTTCAGTCAGAGAATGACAAGAGTGAGATATTACAGGAAAACCCGCTTGGCCAAGGTGTGCATGTGTGTGTGCATGCACACACACAGAATTAGCTTACATTTCTGCAACTTTGACCTGAAAATAAGGCTAAAAGCTGACTAAAAGGTGTGAAAAATTAATTGCAGGTGTTCTAAATAAAACTATTAACATCTTCCTGGACCAAGGTTTGGAATTCCATCGAATTCAAGATTCAATTTTGAATCTTTGCCAGTGAGTCTTTCTCATATGTAATGTATATATTAATATCCACTGTAGCCTGGACCAGTGGGGACATCAGAGAGTGCCATTTGAATGCCCTTCCACAGGGCAGCTGTAACGTTCATGTACCAAACCTTATGTTCATCCAGCTTCTGGAAGCACGGCCTTCCAGAATGTTTCAAGACCAAATAGTAGACAAGCTGAAGCCTACTCTGAAAAAGTTCCTTGTTCTAGACTTCAAAGGTGTAGTTGTGTAGGCTTGTATATGCTCTGACCCCAGAAATATCAGAATGAGTAATTAATTTTCTCCTTTGGAGGATTTTTTAGATGTCTTGAAAGAATATTAAAGGAATTTTTGATCTTCAAGGCATATTAAAATGACTAAGACTTCAAAAATATTAATTGCTTTTATCCA
The DNA here is from genome assembly GCF_008728515.1 of Papio anubis. NCBI lineage: Eukaryota > Metazoa > Chordata > Mammalia > Primates > Cercopithecidae > Papio > Papio anubis. The sequence goes on from NC_044977.1 coordinate 55,885,515, forward strand.
CAGGGAAGCGATCTGAGAGTGATAATTTTAGTAACACTGACTGCTATACCTAAGTGTCTTTTTGTAAAATCCTATTTGTGAAACTATGTTTAATTTTAGGAACGTGGTTTTTGAGCAGATATAGTAATAAGTACATTACTTTAAAAAGGAATGAGCAGTTCTGTCTGGTATTTTAATTGTATTAGCATCAACTCTATTTTTTAGTGGTGACTAGAATTGGAACAGCAGATATAGCAGATGATCCTGAAACTTCATTTTAGATAAAATTCTGAATCTCCCAAATTTTGTATCAGTCCATTTAGTGATCTGGTTATCATTCAGGTGAGTGCCTGAGGTGGGGTAGAAGGAAAGGTAATGGGAAGTGAAGACACCAGGGAGCTGTGCAGCCTGGCTGGGCAGTGACATTGAAGTTGCAGAGGAAGAAAAGATTGCAGGCAACTTCTGAGATGTGTTTTTTGTAAACCACCTCTACCATCTGTTTTCACTGAGGTAGCATAACAAAAACCTCTTAGGTTTATGTCATTAGTGTACTGCAAATATTTTACTTTAACAAATCAGTGATTTGTGCTGATGATTTGAAAACCCCTAGGTAAATTGATCACAGATTCTACTACGTTAGTTGACAGACTTGGCCATCCTCCTTTCTTAGCTGGACTAGTAGAGATGCTTCATAACCTTCCTGTTTAAAAACAATTGTGTGTGTTGTGGAGCATGGGGCAGGGGACGGGGGCGGTGTTGGCAAGAAGCTGACTTTACTCTTTCTCCAACTCTGTGACCCCTGCCAGGCCCCAGAACTACATGATCCTCCCCTGCTCCCATTTCCCTAACTCATGGGTTTTCAGTAGGAGCAGTATCACCCCCAAAGGGTGGAATTTTGTTTTTCATGGGGGTGGGGAGTGGGTAAAAAGGTTACTCTGTATATGCATAAAACACAGATATATATATATACACACACACTCACATATATATATACACATACACACACACACACACACACATATCCGTGCTTTATACATACACATACATATACACATACACACAGAACACATGAACAAATGGACATCATATTTGTGGTATTAAAATGTCATGGGGTTAGGGGGAAATGTGTAAAAAGGCTCCTTAGGAAGATGATAGTTTTAAAAGCTTGAGAAACAGTACCTTAAGCACATCAGGTAAAGAAGAATGGATGACACTGGAGTAGAGAGAAGGGTAAGAAAAGGTTGGGTTAAAACAACTTCAGCTTTGTTTAAAATTGGAGTCGTTCTCTCTGAGGTAAGGAGTAGCAGGAGCTGGGGTCTTGTGAATAGAAGGGTTTAGAACAACTTCTGTTGAAGTAGGGGTGGCAGGGAATCTCAGCCTCCCTGGCTAGTGGAAAATACTAAAGTTGGTAAAATCTGCCTCAGTGTTCTTCAGTGCTTTTGGCCGTTGCTCCCCGTCTCCTAATGGAAACTACATTTGGCTCTCTCTTTCCTTGCCCACCCCCACTCTCCCTCCTTTCTCTCACTGGTAACCATTTGTTTGCTTTCTTTCACTATAGACTCATTTGTTTTTTCTAGAATTTTATATAAATGGGACAATACAGTCTTCTTATTGTCTGTCAATACTGATGTACATATCCTTTTAGTTCCAGTTCAGACATCATAAGAGATCTTTTAGAAGAAGAGGAAGCCTGGGAAGCATCACATAAGTGAGTTCTCATAATCATGAAATAAACATGCACTTTGACCTGAGAAATTATACTTCTATGCAGCTGATTTTCAAACAAAATGATATTTGTGCTTTCTGGTTTAAAGGAGTAGTAATCCACGTGCAAGGTAAAGATTTTCGGTTTACTACTTGTTTCTATGTATTTCTGCTAAGAAATGGAATCCTATATAACTGTAGTTATGTATCAGATGTTATTTCTGTATGGATAAATTATTCCTATGGGCAATTAATACACTCATGTATCACTTAACAATGGGGATACATCCAGAGAAATGTGATTTCATTATTGTGGGAACATCAGAGTATACTTACCTAGATGGTATAGCCCACCATACAGCTGGGCTCTAGGGTATATAGCATATTGCTCCTAGGCTACAAACCTGTACAGCATGTTACAGTTAGGCATTTGTAATGCAACGGTACCTGTTAGTGTATCTAAACCTAGAAAAGGTACAGTAAAAACATGGTATTATAATCTTATGTAATTTCCACAATGCAGCTGGAGCCATCTTTTCAAAATGCAAATCTGATCACTGTTACTCATCCCTCTGCTCTAAAAGTCTTGAATGGCCTCTTGTTCGTTTTAGGTTCAAGAAGGGACTCTTTAATATGCCTAAAAGGTGCTAAATGATTGGATCTCTTTCTCCAGACTCGTCTCTTATTATTTACTTCATATTCATATTCTCTCTGCTTCATCATATAGACGTCTTAGGTCCTCTTGCATGAAAAGCTCTCTCCCACCACAGAGCCTTTGAACTTGTCCCTCTACCCAGAGTGTTCTTTATTTTTTCATCTAGTTTACACCCCTACTCACCAGCTCAGGTTCTTCCTGGATCCAGTCCTCCTACTGTAGGTGCTTACGGCACTGTGTGCATCTCTTTCCAGCACATTTGTATGATTGTTTGTTTGCCCATCACTCCTACTGGTCTATAAGTTAGGCATTTTAACCCCACTGTCAGCATGAGCCTAACTCATAGTAAATACATGTGTGATCTCATTTAAACATAGCACTATTATATACTGTTATCCCTGTTTTACAGTGAGGAAACTGAGGCTAAAAGGGGTAAGTCTCCAGCCCAAGGTCATATAGCAATAAGTAATAAGTGATGGAGATGAGATTCTAACCTAATTGTCAAAAGTCAGCGTCCTCAACTATTAAACTTTACTATCTTTCCAGAGGAGGAGAGGTTTGCTGTGCAGTTGACATTTTGTCGTTTCGTAGCTGAATCACTAGGAGAGTGGAAAAGTATGGTGTATCCAGGGGATACATGGGTTTATTATGAAATATTTGGTGGTTCAAGCAGTAGCATTTTATGTAAGTTTGAGATTTTGGCTGCATTACTGTCTCTCACCTAAGCATTATTTAACTTTGAGTTCTGGAAGAGGAGGCAACTCCTTAGCTAACTACTTTCCTCTTGTACCTCTTCATGTTGAACTAACCCTGACACTAGTGACTATGATGAGCCCAGAGTTCCTGAGCCCAAGCCTGTTCTTGATAATGATGATTTCTTAAAGTCATTACTACCAGAAAGCACTTAGAAAACAAATTCCACCATTTCACTTTTTAAAGCGAGAAAGATACAAGAGCTTGTCTAGCCCCACCCATTTGTTTTATAGAGAAGGAAGCTGGGCTCCAGAGAGGTAAACGGACCCTTGGTCAAGGTCCGAGGACTAGTTAGTGATACCACCAGGATCAGAATCCAGGCCTCCTGATTTCAGCAGAATATAGAATAAACAGCCTCAGTTCCTTCTAAGGAAGAACTTATGCTGTGATGTAGTTTTAAAAGCAGAATCAGGAAAAGCCTCCAGAGCTTTACTTTTCAACAAAATGTTGCAGTTCTACAAATGCCCATCTTAAGCTTATAGGCATTTTTTTTGTAGTACCACAAGTGGCATATTTGAGATACTAGTCCTGGAACATACCGTATCAGTTCCAACACATTCTCTTAATTCCACAAATGATTTAGAGGTTTCGTTAGCAACACATGGCTCCATATAAAGCAGTGTTTTCGTAAGCAGCAGGAAACATATTTTCTACAAACTGGTCTTGGAGTCTTATATCTACATTTTGTATTCTTTTATGAGATGATCAGTCAGGTGTGGCCACAAGAAGAGACACAGGAGAGGCTCAGGAAAACAAGTTTCATTATACTCATAGGTCCTAGAGACAGGACATGGCATACCATGCAGGTCCACAAGGGAAAGACACTAGCGTGGTCAGGAGGCAGAAGACAGGAACAAGGGTAGCGCTTTAGGCTAGATCCCTGATTGTGGTTTTCTCAGGAAAGGCAAGGCAGGGTGGGGTGAACAGTGCAGGCCTGGCTAGTTCGAATAATTTCAGTGGCTCCAAGCTATAGGAGTGGTCCCTAGTTACCTAGAACCTGGCCCTGGCATGATTAAGTCAGAGGACTATTGCCTCTTAGGGTGTTGGGGCCAGATAGAGGAGGTGTGACTCTGGATTGGTTAGTTTGCATGTCACAGCCATACTCCTGGCTGGGCCCGTTGCTTTCTCTGAGAATTGACCAGCCTCTCCTGATGCCAGCAGAGGCAGTCTCTCCCCAGCTAGAAAGGCTGTATTATGATGTCAAAACATCATAATATATAGGAAACACACACACAGAATTTTTACTTAGCCTGTCTGATAGTTCCCTGGAAGACTCTACTTGCAAGACTATCTTTACTTTACCTGACTTGGAGCTTGCTCAAAAAAGGCTTCGAAAAGCCTTTTTTCTAAAGATGTTTGTTGAAAGCAATTAGAGGCATTTGACTAGCTTTGCAGCTGTCTGAGGTGGTAGATAACAGTTGGGGCAAATGATGTGCTAACCAAAAAGCAACAACAACAAGCTACAAGATATATTTACATTGAACAGAATGAAAGTAGGAAGAAAATGGTCCTGGTGTTACTTCACATTTTGGGGTCTCAGTTTCTTTACACATAAATGTGGGTAAAATATATATGCTTCAGTGAGTCTAAGCCCTTTGTTCCAGATCTGCTCCTCCTCCGGTGTCCCCTCTTCTCAGTGAATGGTAGGATCATAGTCTTCCCCACTGTTCAAGGCAGAACCTAGCAATTATTTTAAACTTCTCACTCCCTTACCACTTACCTGCAGTCACTTGCAAAGTCCTACAGATAAGTGGTTCTCAGACTTAAAATCACCTGGAGGACTTGTTAGACTACAGATTAGTGAACTCCACCCCCAGATATTCTGATTCAGTAGCTTTAGGAAGGGGCTTAATGATTGGCATTTTAACAAGCTCCTAGGTATAGCTGGGGCTGCCTCTGTACTGTCTCAGTCTCTTTGTGCCACTGCTTACTCCTGCAGGTCCTTTACTTTCCAGCTTGCAGCAACCGCTGTCCAGCTGTCTCTCTGCCTCGGTCTATTACTAGTTCATTTTGCCAGTGAAATGTAACATACAGGTGTTTTCCCCCTTAGACTTTAAAGTAGCTCTCCACCATCCAAGGCTTTTCATGTTCTGGCCCCAGCCTACCTGGCTGGCTCATGGAATTTTATTCCCTCACTTCCCCACCCCACGACTGTGGCTTCAGCCAAGCTGCCAAGCTGAACCACTCGCAGTTGCCTCATGAGTTATGCTGCCCTGCCCCTGGCCTTTGTACATGCTGCTGCTTCTGTCCAAATTGCCCTTTCCCCTTTCTTCATCTAGATAGCAATTGACATTCCTTTCTTCATACTCTGTTCAGAAGCCCCTGATTTTGCTCCAGCAGCACTCTCACCCTTTCTAGTGAGTAAGTACACTGGATTTTAAATCCCTAGCACCTAGCACCATGCCTGGGCAGCCCAGCATAGGCACTCAATAAATATGTGAATGAATGAATGTGTCTGGCAGTCAGTCAGTCAATCAGTGTTTATGGGATCTGAATGTATTCACTAGTAGATTCTATGTTCTTACTTGGCTTCAAGAACCTGTGAATGAATAAGGATCACCACTGTAAACTAAAAATAAAATTTTAAACCATCAGCTGACTGAACAGACTCCCCTGTTGGCCAAGGGGACCCATAGAAACCTTAAAAACAGTCCCTGGCCATGACAGCACAGGAGATCAGACATGCCTCATCATACCTCCTCCCTTTTGCAGTGTAGACATAACAACTGGCCAACATTAATGTTAGAATAGAGATCATAGGACTGACAGAACATATTTTTTTGTGGCAATAAAATACCAAATTATAGACAGGAGCTAAGGCTGTTATACCTGCTCCCTTTTGCAGTGTAGACATAACAACTGGCCAACATTAATGTTAGAATAGAGATCGTAGGACTGACAGAACATATTTTTTTGTGACAATAAAATACCAAATTATAGACAGGACCTAAGGCCATGTGAAGCAAGGGTTAAGTAAATCACCCTACACTTAAAGAGTAATTATGTTCTAATTGCTACAAGGCTTTTCTTTTTTTCTAGCAGCTAAACAAGCACTGGCCTTGAGATAAACAATGTTAAAACAATTGTAGCACATCTACTGCCGGAAGCTGACTAACTGACCCTCTGTTCCACAAGCTATAACTATATAGCATTGGTTTGACAAGAGACTGATTTCAGTAACTTTCTCCTGATAAGAGACCACTGATCATGGACTGGTTCTGGCCAGTTTTATAGTGGCTGAGCAGTTGGGTGCCTTTGTGTCCTAAAAAGACCTTTTGACATATACGGCCTAATTGTAATGTATTTAAATATTAAGTCTCCACCCCAGAATGAACATGGGTTGTGTGTAACATGCATGCATGCATTAGGACATGCATTAGAACCCCCCTTTATGAATAATCATAGCTCCTCCTGTAACCTGTTGAATATGTATGTTTGGTCCACACATTCACCATAAATCCCTTTTCCCTCTTCCTCTCCCTTACAGTACCTGTCTTTTGGGCTCTGCCGGAGTTAACACTTCTCAGCCTTGTCGGAGTGGTCACCTTACAGGCTGTAATTGTTTATAAGAAATAAAGGCTCCTTTCCAAATTTGTAAATTTGATTTTTAAGCTAACACCACTTAAAAACCTTGCTAACTCTTTGTGTCTATCTCATAGTGCCTTTAAAATAAAATTTTAGGAAATAACTTTTTCTAATCTTATAAAATTGGAAAAGGAAGAATTATTTTCTCTATTAATAGTCTACATTTCATCTTAAACCCATGAGAAGTTGTTTGCATGCACTTATGAGCCTGTCATGTTTGTTAAATGATACAATTACTGTAATTGAAAGTACTTGCAGCAGGAAAACAGTGAATCTCATGTTTAAAAAAATGAATAAAAGGAAACTCAGGCCTGTTTACAGTGGTCCTTGATCTGACCACTCTCTCTATGATCAACATGAGGCAAGGAGAGCCACACACCAGGAGATTCTTTCTATGGACCTACCAAGAAGGAAAGTAGGTCATCCTGGAAATAATGTGTATTGGAAGCAGGTTAATAATGAATGGCTGGCTCTCCTAAGGCATGTTTTTGCGTTCAATAGATTCAGTACTTTAACAGTAGATAGATTCAGTACTTTAACGGTAGATGCCTCACTGTGGCCCTCCCCAGGAATATCCTCTCATCTGGCTAACATGCTATTGTCAAATTTTACTAAAAGAAACACATTAGTAATACCTGCTGGAGACCAAGAATTTTAAAACCTGCTGCACCTGTGAGATCTTACTAAGCGTTATTCCAGTAAGTCAATGCGTTACATGCATGGAAAAAAATATGGGTTGGGTTATTCTATTAGGATTCTTGCATCTTAGGGGAGGAGGTGTTTTAGAGAGTGTTCTGGGAGTACCACTGAAATACTCCTTGCCAGGAACTCCCCTCCTAAGGAAGTGGAAGAAGTATAGATGACTTCTTCCGCTACCTCAATAGCTGTGTCTGTTGCCAGCTATCATAAAGGCAAATCAAAGAGGGGAAACATGGAAAGAAAATATTACTGAAAAATGTTAAAGGATTATTAAAAACAAGGTATGAGAATAAAGAGCAATAAAATAGAAGTTAAAAGTAAGGAGGAACATCCCACTAAATTTTAAGCCTTAAAAATAATCAGAAGTCAAATAAGTAAATGATAATAAAACATTAAGATAAAAAATTTGACATGGTGAAAGTTGAGAGATTTTTAAGAACATAAACTAAAACATGAAAAAAAGTAAAAATGATAAGAGTGATAGCAAAAATGGTGGAAATTCTCTGCTCCATAAATGCAGTAATAAAACTGCAAAAATTGTCGGATTCAACTTTTCGGAAAACTCTGAACATTAACCAAAGGCAGCAGCACTTTAGGGGGCATTTATTCAAGAAAATGTCTGAATCTCAGTGAGAACAGTGAGTTTTGTGGTGATTCATCTGGTTTTGTTCTCATCCTTCTCTCTCTAGTTCCTCTGTGGCCTTGGGAGCCACCAGTCTGCAATCATGGTGAGGACCAGCAGGCTGACAGCCTGCAGAGAAGGCAGAGTAGGGTTGGAGCCCCTTTAAAGCCACATTCCTGGAGAATTTTTACTTAGCCTATCTAATGGTTCCCTGGAAGACTTTACTTGCCAAGACTATCTTTACTTTACCTGACTTGGAGCTTGCTCACTTCAAAAAGCCTTTTCTCTAAGGGTATTTGTTGAATGCAGTTAGAGATGTTTGGCTAGCTTTGTAGCTGTCTGAGGTGGTACATAACAATTGGGGCAAATGATATGCTAACCAAAAAGCCTAATAGTAAAAGCTGAAAAGTAAGATTTCCATGGGGGTTTTGAACAGCTGTAAAATATTACTGGGAATCTAGAGGGTCACTCTCATTCATAGAGCTTCTGTGCATGCTTAGGAAAGACCTAAGGAAGCACTAAGCTTTCACCCCTGGTTAACCATGAGGCTGTGTGCAAGCAGGAAGTAGAGGCTAAGGCAGAGTTGTCCACTGAGTGTTGAGTGAATGTTGATTGCATGCCCCAGCACGCACCCAGAGCCCCTCAGCAAAGACTGGTTTTGCTAAGAGTTTCTGAATGATACTGGTTCCAGAGGTCTAAGGAGCTGTTCAATCATTAGTGGACTACAAAGCTAATCAAGCAGACACTTTTAGTTGCCATACACAACGAAGAATACGTATTTATAGGATTGGTTTAGAAACGTCACTAAACAATAATAGCAAACAGCAGCAACAACAAATCCTGGAGAGATCTTATTTGTTGGTTGTTTATTTTTGGTGTTTATCATGATTGGGGTTCTTTGACCAACTTTGATCTTGATTTGATGTGTTTCAAATTTTTAGAAAATCCACAGCCATATGTATTTACATACTTATTTTCCACAGTTCTTTCTCTCCTTTCTTCCAGGCATTCCAGTTACACACATATTATGCCATTTTTATTGTCTCACAGCTCTGGCTGCTCTATTCTGTGTGCACACCCTCACACACTCCTTTTTCTCTTTGTATCTTAATCTGGATGGTTTTTATTGACATATCTTCAAGTTCACTAAGTCTTTTTATCAACTTTATGTATTACACTTAAAGCCTATTGAAGGAATTTCCATCTCAAAATGGGTTTTTTTCCTTGCATTCCTTGCATTATTGTGTATCATACTTTTTGAATGCTGGCCATACAGTGAAGGACCATAGGGACTGAGGTCAATAGTGTTTGTGCCTAGAAATGGGCATCCTTCTATTGGGTCATTAGTGTTGGGAGTTGAGCCAGGTAATTCAGAGTTGACCTGGGTTGGAGTTTCCTAGTGACTAATGTGACCTTCAGTGCATCCACTTCAAGTTACTCCAGCAGATGTCTGCTTTGACTTCTGCTTAGTGTTGGGGCTGGATTGCCAGAGGGTTTGTCTCACTGATTTTACTCCCATTTTCCTTTCCGTCATGCTTACTTGCCTGCACCCCATAGGGGCATATCTTCACCATGTTCGTATCTCTCCCTCAGCCATTTCCTGCTCCTGCTTATTGCTTGGTGCTATGCTCATGGTGGGAAACAGCCAGGGTTCAGTGTTATCTCAGTCCAGCCTGAGTCTTAGGTAGGCCCTGTGTGCTTAGGGATGGGCCTTTCTCAGCACTTCTGCCTCCTCCCATGGTATCAGGCTACCTTGACCAAACCTCTGCTTGGTGTCAGTGTAAGGTCATCAGCTGGAGATGATTTTCTGCCCGTCCTGTAAGGTAGAGGTTTTAGTTTCTACATTTCCCCTGCCGCAGTGAATCTTTGCCTGCGTCCCTGCAAATGAGGTCATATGCCTCCCCTTGAGGCAGACTGATTTCACCTCTGTTCCTTCCCCAGAGGCCATGGGTCTTTGCCAGAGCCCCAGGGTGAGTTTCCTATGTTTCCCTCAGCAATTGAAAAACTTATGCTACATGGGAGAGAAGCATTCAAGAAAGCAGGCAGGACTTCTTCTTGTCCCCAGTAGCCACTGAAGTGGCCCCTCTCCATTCTCCTGCCCTGCTCCCAGTCTTCTTGTGAGCACGTGACGGAGGCTCATGGAAAAGAGCTGGCAAGTATGTGCAGACTCTCCTTGTGTCAGTGGCCCGCAGTACTAGCCTGTACTTAAGAAATTAGGAAAATCTTAGCTGATTCTTCTTCCCTGTTTGTATGGTAGCCACCTCGTTCTCCAACACTCTGCCAAAAGTGAGAGACGTGTGGCCCATCTTTGGAGGGGCATATTTTTCTTTGGAATTTTGCTTTCTTAGTTCCTTTACAACCTCAGGTCTCTGAAGGATCAAGAAGAGTTAAGATTTTGTTAGACTGCCTGGCTTTTTCTTGTTAGGATGGGAGCAGCTTTTTGTTTGCCTTTTCTTTTCCAGTCCTCTACATGCTAAACAGAAGCATAAAACTCCTAAATTTTAATTCAGCAAAAGGGACTATCTGTAATCCTTGCTAATTCACTAATTCATAAAGTGGAAATACTAATAATAACAATTATGAATTCATCCACAGAATAGAGGGTTATTTCGAGGTTTTAATAAAATAATACGTGTGGAAACACTTGTAAACTAGAAACTGCTGTAGAATAATAATCATTACTTTCTAAGATGCCATTTCTTTTTTCTGTCTTCAGAAACGATCTTCAAGACACAGAAATAAGTCCAAGACAGAATCGCCGCACAAGAGCCGCTGAAAGTGCTGAGATTGAACCAAGAAACAAGCGTAATAGGAATTAGTGTGGGCTTTTGCTGACTTTTCAAATGCAGTGATTAGAATAAGGTACTTTTGGTTGCCACAGACAGATTTCCTGTTTATAAATGCCCAAGGAAAGATGCTAAATTCTAAATATTATGGTTAGCTGATGTTCATTCTTTTCTGCTTTTCCAGAGGGGAAAAATATTACAAAGTATCTGTACTTGGTCAGTTGCCTCCTTCCTCTAAAACATCTCTATCTAAAAATACTGACATTTTACACAAGCACCAGCTTTGCAGAGTAGGCAGACTCTTTGGCATTTTGGCAGAGGGATTTGGTTTGGTTTGGTATGGTTTGGTTTGATATCTAAATTTCAGAATGTCCTTAGGCCATTCTCCTTCTCTTCCCTGGAGAATCCAACCTCACAAAAGGATTCTTTCAACCTCTTTATTACAAGAAACAGTTGAGTTAAATGTTTATGTTTTTTGGAAAGGCAGGATGTCAGTTCACATCCTTGGTGTGTGTAAGTACCGATGCAGGCCACCACCATGCCTGTGGTACAGCAGCTCCATGATGGTTGTTGCCCGAGGTTAATATAGTTGTTTGTTAGACCTGTGTCTTACACATTTCTCAGAGTAAGATATTAGTATTATAATTTAAAGCCACAACAGTCAGAAAATCACAATAACTTAGAAACATTGCACATATTCTTCTGAAATAGCACTTAAAAATGATTAGTGTATCTTTTCACTTGGGTCAATCAAATCTGTAACACTGAATCCAAGCTATTAAACAAAAAAAATATGCAATGAATGAATTTTGTAAATGAATAGAGTGTATCAGTTTACAATAATGTTCTTAAAACAGGATCCTCTGGATGGCTGAGTATGCGTTAGAAATCATTGAAATGGATTGGTCAGAAATTGCTGTCTGTGTGTAAAATGTCTACCAGTAGCCAGATGCTTCCGGAGTTCATAATGCCTCTCTGGCATTTCAGAGCCAGCATTCCCCAACTCCCACCCCTCTGCCACCGGGTGACCCAACCCAAACACATCATCTCTCAAATGAGATGACAGCAAATGCAGCAATGTTAAGACAAGAAATTTGTAATTTGCCAGGTTCAACATTTATGACCTCCCCATTCCAAAGACTGTCTCCGTTGACCTTGGCTTTTTGATGTGCTTTGGGGTTTCTGATAATGTGCGGAGTCTCATTATGGCTGAGAGTTTAGTGTTTTCACAGTGAAGTCCAGACATTTGATGTCTTTATGAGTTGCTTGTGTTAGAAATGACTATAGAAAAATTTGTCATAATAATTTCATTTGCTTGAAATCCTTAATGGTGCATTAAGGAAACTAAAAGCACCACTTACCAAATCCATCAGCAGAACTGATATGAGGTAAGTGAGCATGTCAAACAAAATAGGGGCTCACATGAATATATTTATGTCACTGAGTTGTCAGAAATTATGTCAAAATGAAAACTGCTTGTTTCATGACAAATTACACAGTCTGTAAATTAAACTGGAAGTAATTACTACTTTAATTGCAACAAAAGGAGTTTGTGAGGGAGTGGTGAGACCCAGGACTGGGAAAGCAGGCACATGAGTTCATTCAGCAAATATTTAGTTATCTACTTAGTTATATATCTCTCACTGTACTGACACTGGGAATACAAAGGTGGCCAAAGATCAGCTAGAACAGTGGTTCCCAGTGGGGTGGGCAGAAAGATTTTGCCCCCCAGGAAACAGCTGGCAATGTGTGGAGACACTTTTGGAGGTGGAGGGTGGTGAGGGGTACTACCAGTATCAATGGGTGGAGGCCAGGGATGGTGCTAAACATCCAACCCTCACGTGTTAGTTTGCCAGGGCTGGCATCACAAAATACTACAGACTGGGAAGCTTAAACAACAATTCTGGAGGCTGGAAGTCCAAGATCAGTAGGGTTTCTTCTTTGGCCTCTCTCCTTGGCTTCCAGACAGTGGCCTTCTCCCGACGTCCTTGCATGGTCTTTTCTCTGTGTGCACATGACTATGCAGGACTGGTGTCCTGATTTCTTATAGGGACAGCAGTCATTGGATCAGGGCCCATGCATATGGCCTCATTTTACTTTAGTTACCTCTTTTTTAGATAGAGGACCCTATCTCTCAATACCATCACATTCTGAGATACTGACAGTTAAGACTTCCAACATATTTAGTGGCAGGGGTTGGGGGGTACACTTCAGCCCAAAACATTTCACAGTAAAGAATTATCCAGTCTAAAATATCAGTTGTGCCAAGATTGAGAAACCTGTAATGTAAAGGAACTCCCAAGTCTACCTGAAAAATAAGGTCTAAAGAACTTTTGTTGAGCACTATCTGTTAGCACTTAGCATATGTTTAATATTCATACATTGAAAGAAATGTATGTTTATATCCATCTGACAAAGATTAAGGAACTTAGAGTAAGTGGTAGATCCAGAATTGAAACTGATAAACTTCTGGTTCTAAAATTCACCTTTTGTGAAAATACAGTTCTCACCAAACTTACAGTAATTCACTGGTTATTAACTCTTCCTACCTCCTCACTCCCCTCAAAGTTATAACATCTCCCATCAACGTCAGCTCAGAATGGCAGTGATGCTTATGGTTTGTGGGGGTGCGGGTGAGCTGCTGGATGCATTTAAGATGGCCTAGTATGCCAAGCCATCCTTTCATCCTCTACACTCGTCTTTTTTTCGACCTAATGAAAGAATTCATACACGTAAGACCATGTATATAATATAGGGAGGTTCGCCTTTAAAAACAAAATCGTTTGGTAAATACTGATATGTCAACAGGGATAGACAAAATAGAGAAGGCTAGAACTGGGGAAAAAAAAAACAGAAACAGTGAATTTCAAACTTCTTTGCATCCGATAAAAGAAAGTAGCAGTGATTCAAATGAGAAACACTTCTATCTGTTATGTACATATTATAAAAGTATGAACATAAGAGGGAAAACCACAACCATTACATTTTTTTTACCATTTCAATAATTTTTTTTGGTTTTTAGTCTGTTTGTTAGACATCTTTAAGAACAACTATCTGAGGCTGTAAACAAGTATTTATATTAACATCCATGATACTGACTTTATACTCCCTACCTGCACTGAGACCTTAAAGGGGGCATTTCTCCATTCCTTCTGTGTATTTCTGGGTATCCCCAGGTTCAGATATTCAGAATACAGACACAAGTCCATGCTTGCATCTGTTGCTGCTCCCCTGACAGACTTCTACCAGCATCTGCCCTCCTCACTGCTGCTCTGTCACGTGCACTGCGGCTGGTCCTGCTGGAAAGTCCTACCTTGCCTAGGACGCCATCCCCGGTACAGCCCCAACATGCAAACCTGCCAAGTGCTAGGGCAGCCCTGCCTTCCTGTCCATTTCAGTCTCTTGGCCTTGCTGTGTTCCAAGTGGAAATGGGAGTGTGCTTTGCTGGTTTGCTAGTGTACTTACTGTCACCCGGACCACAGCGTCCTGTGCAAAAATTTGCTTCTCTGTTCCCCTTTCACTCTTTCTTCTTTCTCTCCCCCCACCCTTTTTTTTTTCTTCTTTCCCCTTACCTTTCTTCTCTTCCTCTTCTTCTTTCCTTCAACTATTAGGACTATATGTCAAGTAATATGCAAAACAAAGACAGGTCCTGCCCTGATGAAGCTTGTAGACCAGAAGGGAAGATGAGCATTAAGTAATTATATAGATTAATGTACAACTGTGATGAGTGCAACAAAAGAGAGGTTCATGGCACTATCAAACATGCAGTGGAAGGATTTAGTTTTTGCCTATAAATTCTTGCCATAGAAAGCTTGAAAATCAGTCCAGGGGGACAGTGTTAATCACCATGTTCTTTCCTTATCCTTGTCTCCCCCAAAATTCACGTGTTGAAACTTAACAAGAGGTGGGAACTTTAGGATGTGATTAAGTTGTGAGGGCAGAGCCCTTATAGATGGGGTCACGGTCCTTCTAAAAGGGGTTGAGGGAGTGGTTTTGTTTCCTTCCATCCCTTCCGCCACATGAGGACACAGTCTTCGTTCCCTCTGGAGGACTCAGCAACAACGCACCATCTTGGAAGTAGAGAGCGGTCTTCACCAGATGCTGAATCTGGAATCTGCCAGTGCCTTGATCTTGGACTTCCCAGCCTCCATACCTGTGAGAAATAAATTTATATTGTCTATAAATTACCCAGTCTATGGTATTTTCTTCCAGCAGCACGAATGGACACCCAGGAACTGATGTGTGCATCTTCTGACTCCTTTGGTTCTAAAATACAAAATATTAGAGTAAAATTATGGAAGTCAGCTCATGCCAGTAAGTGCCTGTGTGTCTGCCAACTTCCCAATAGTATCAAGAGAAGCTGGACAAGTCAGAATTTCGTATCACCTATCCAGGATCACCTCCATAAACACACACACACACACACACACACACAGTGCTTTAATTTGTCACAGATAGATTCCACAGTGCATTATCAATTCTATTTAATGATTGTATAACAATCCATCCGGATCGTGTGCCATTTTGCACAGACATTCTACTCTTGGACATTTAGGTTACTTCCAGTTTTTTCCAATTACAAATAATTTAGAAGGCATCATGGTGCATATAGTTTTTTCCATGTATATGATTACTTCCTTAGATTATATTCTCGGAACTAGAATTATTGGGACCTTAGCTTTTAATAAAATATATGGCCAGGTTTTCAAAACGGGATACCAAAGTATTCTGAAGGAGTTTTTTTCTCTGGGTCTTAATGGGTTTTAAGAATCACATTGGAGCTCATCAGTGTCAATGTCACAGCAAATGCAAGGCTTTCATTTAACTATCAAAGCTGAGAGTCCAAAATTGAAAGGGACTAAAAACAATTCTATGGAATTATAAGCAAA
The DNA here is from genome assembly GCF_008728515.1 of Papio anubis. Classification (NCBI taxonomy): domain Eukaryota; kingdom Metazoa; phylum Chordata; class Mammalia; order Primates; family Cercopithecidae; genus Papio; species Papio anubis. Next base: position 55,901,187 of record NC_044977.1, read on the forward strand.
CAAAGACCAACAATACTTTTCGTGTTCTAATGTAATAGAAAGTTAGATAGGTTCTAATTATCCCTAGTTTCAAATTAGAGATATACAATAGATTGTGTATCCTTAATTTGAAAATCTGAAATCGGAAATGCTCTGAAATTGGAAACTTTTTGAGTGCTGACATGACACTCAAACCCTCACTGGAGCATTTTGGATTTCAGATTTTTTGGATTAGGGATGCTTAACTGGTAAGTATGATGCAAATATTCCAAAATGCATAATCTGAAACACTTCTGGTCCCAACTATTTTAGATAAGGGATACTCAACTTGTATTTAAGATCTTTCAGGGGAATGGCTAAGAAATAACTTCTATAGTGTTTCACACCCGGTCCTTGGATAGCAGCTGGATACATTTTCTGGCAAGATTCTAGAGCTGCTCTTACTCTAGTGCTCTCCAAAGAAGCCAGCTGGTTTGGTGTCAATGTCTTTTCTTGAATGGGAGTCAGGTAGGCAGCAAGCAGGGAATTTTTTTGGTCCCCATAATATAACTTCGGAATTACAAGCACATAGTTGAAACCCCAGGATTCCACATGACGTTTATTTCCATTTGGGTCACGTAAGAACTGCATCACGGTCTTAAAAGAATTGTATCATATCTTTTATGTAATAGCTGATTTTGAACAGCACTGACTTTCTCATGCCTAGTAAGTCTTCACTGCAAAATGCACTTTCTAGGGAACATTACTGAATGAGCTATTTTAATATAACTATTTGAATGTTAAAGACTGTCATCTACTGAAAACATTTTGGCAACATAAGTAATGAATTTCTGAAAGCATGACATCTACATAGAATAATTTGTTTCCTACTTGCAATACATGGTATTGTGTTACTTAGGTTAAAAACCTAAAGAAGGGGGTGGGGCTAAGAGAACCATTATGGTAGCATAATGTAAGGCCCAAATCTGATTGTCGAGAGACTATTCTTACCCACTTTGTCACAGTTTTGTAGAATACAGTCTTCATAGAAGCATATTTGTCTAGATGTATTTTGGGACCATTGCTGATTTCTATCCAGAAAGGAAAAATAGTTGAATAAATGCTAAAAGTCATAACCTGGTCAGGGGCTGTTTTTTTTTTTTTTTTTTTTTTTTGCAAAGTAAAAGAATATCATAGTGATGAACTGTGGGATGGTTCTGTTTTAAACCAGCTCAGCTTGTCCTTCATGCAAGATACATTCAGAGATCCAGATTTCTCTTTGTTAAGCTGTGATGGGCCAAAATACTTACTAAAGGGTGCTCTTTAGTAAGAATGGAATGGAACCCCGAAGAAAGGAGTGGTATACAAAAAGCAGTCGTGAGTAAATACGTTGGTAAACACACTGGTAAGTTTTAAGTAAATATAGATTTGGGGATGGGGAGTGGAGAGTGGTTAAAACAAGGTGGAAATAAAATAGTAGATAATCATGTGAGACATGGAAGATCAGAATATCAAGGTATTCTGAGGCTCTTGGTATTAGTATTGTTTGGGAGGCATCGACCTACTTTGAACTCTTAAGACTCCATTTTAAGGTTTTAAAGGCAACTCTTAGTGAACACCTGTTTCCAGAAAATGGGTTTCAGGAAAACTTGATAAAACCACTGAGGCAGAAAAGATTAGAAGAACAAGGAAAAGCATGGTGAATAGAAAATACGAAATAAGATGGTCCAATAATCCCAAGTATATCAATAATCACTATCCCTGTAAATGATTAAACTGAACTCTTAAGAGTAGCCAGTGTTTATTAAGTGTGTGGTACATGCCAGGGCTAAGGGCTTTGCCAGTGTTAACTCAGTCATCGCAACAACCCTGTTGTACAGATAAGGAAACGGGACAAAGGTTAAGACGCGTTCCCACAATAATATGGGACAGTTTCTCAGGTTGGATTTTTAGGAAACAATCTAGCTTTATGCAGTTTACAAGAAACAATCACACAGAAAGCAAAAGGCAGGAAAAGATACCAGCCAAAGCTAATTAAGTGTAGCAATGGTTGTAACAAATTCATGTGTATATTTTTTTCATTTTGCTCTGGATTTGTGGAAACTTGTTATGGGAAATTGGGACTTGGATTAGCTTTTAAGAAGAGATGCAGTTTCCATTAGCAGAAGAGTACAGAGAATGCCGGAGATGTAAAATGATGTCAGGGTGAGGTGAGGAACAGTCATTGCTGGAGGGAACTAAGGGCTGGCTGTATAGGAATGTGGTGTGCTGCCACCTTCCCCTTCTCTTTCCTCTTGGTGTGCTCCTTTCACCAAATGCTGTTCTTCAACGGAAGGAGCCAAAGCTCCTCCTCTAATATGCCTTTCTCTCACTCCATTTTCACCAAAATCTCCACTCAGTAAAGGAAAACAATGTCATTGCATGGATATTCATTTAATGAATACCGTGTTAGGATGTAATAATAAAGAATGTACAAGAAAGAAGCACTCCCTTCCCAGAGAGCTGCCTGTCTGACTAATCCAGTTCTAGGAGTGGGTCACTTTCCCTCCCCCGGCCCCTGCTCCCTCATCTTGATATAAAATAGGGCATTTGAACTAGACTCTAGACTATCAAGAGCTGGAGGGAGCCTCATCTATCATCTAGCTCAATCTCCTCTTTTAACAGATTGGAAAACATTCAGTGGGTGCCTAAGACATAGGGTGTCTTCTGGCTGTAATGTTTCAAGTATCTAAGGCTCAGGTGGAAGTTCTGGCCAAGACACTCCTGCATCAGTTGGAGGGATTAGTAGCCCTCTCTGTGTGCTCTGCCCACAAATAAGACCTGGACTTAGAGGGCATCACAGAAGGCAGCAGGGGAAACCCACTGCTCCAGCCAAGGGGACAGGAAGGCAGCACTTGGAGGTTTCTACATGGTGACTTTGAATACTCCTGAGACTAGAAATCCAGGGAAGTCAAGACCCAGCCATCTGCTAGCTGTGGTGACCCTGCTCACTCCCTGGGTTGAGGGTCCAGGAACCTAGCAGCAGCCTCACCGAAGACAGGACTGTGCCCTCTCTTGCTTCTAAGGAGAGTCCATCCAGGCCTTGAGTTTCAGACAGGAAGTGTTGAGGGTGAGGGCAATTGACCAGCTTCAAACTCCTCAAGCCCCTTTAGGTGAAAAAGGATAATCCTTGTAAGGGGTGAGAAAGAGGGGTTTGTATTTCCAGGCCTTTCTATCCAGTGGATTCTTAAACCATTCACCACCCACCCCTTCCAAACCCAGGCCACCTGATTGTCAATCACTTTTCTCTTAAGAGGCGCTGTCTCACTATGTTGCCCAGGCTGGAGAGCAGTGGCGATTCACAGGTGCCATCACAGTGTACTGCAGTCTCAAACTCCTGGGCTCTAGTAATCCTCCTGCCTCGGCCTCCTGAGTAGCTAGGACTGCAGGCAGGGGCCACCATGCCCAGCTCTTTGATCGCCTGTAACAGATTCTTTTCCCCATCACACCTCCGCGCTGGCCCTCAGTCATGCTCTTGCCCTCCTGTACCACCACTGAATCCCTGCTTCAGGTTTCCCGCTCTGACCTCCTATTCGTAGCTGTCCCCACACCAACAACTCTTTGACCACCCCCCCTTCCAGTGATCTTCATTCCTGTAACCTTGCTACTTTTTCACTGTTCATCATCCCGGGCCCCACATACATGTCCTTACATCCATATTATCCGGTTCAGATTCCATGGCCCATCACAGCCATTCCCTTGCCTCTCCCCTCCACCACATTTGCCTGGTCCTCATAGTTTTCCTGCCACCTATCTAGTTACTCTTTCTCAGTCTCCTTTGCTCAAGCCTCTTTCTCTGCTTGACTTCTAACCATGAATGAGAAGTGCCCCAGAGACTAGTCTCTGCCTGTCTTCTCTAGCTATGTCTTCTCCCTAGTTGGTTTCATCTGGTCACGTGGCTTTAAGTTCTATCTCTATACTAATGATTCTCAAAAGCATTCCGCTCTGTCTTTGACCTCTCACTTTCCTGTAAAGCCTGCTTCCCACTTTCTGGTCATTCGTTCTCCCTAATGCTTTACTGCTCCGCAAAATAATTGTCTACATTCCCCATCGTCCCCTCCACTCTTCTATGAAAATGAGTATTTTTTAAAAAAGTATTCCTCTCCCCTGAGTTTCAGACTGATTTGCCTGACATGTCCACTTGGCTTAGAGGCACCCCAACCTAACATGTCCAAAGGAGAACTCTTGATCTCCTTCCCTATCGCAAGTCTGCTTCTTCCCAAATCTTCCTATTTCAGTCCATCACACCCTCATTCACATAGTTGCTCAGGCCAAAAACTAAGTAATGAGTTGTTGAACAAACATCTGGGGTTTAATTAGGAAGCAACTATTTGTATCTCTTCATAGCCCTTCAAAATGTATTCAGGGGGTTGTCTACCCCTGGATGGAAATTCTTGTGGTCCCATGACTTTTGTGATCACTCTTAGGTAATACAACAACAACAAAAAAATACCTATAGTCCGAAGTTAAAATACCCGGTCTCATGTAGTGATAAAAGTCTGACCTTGGTTTATAGTTTTCTCCCTACCCCAGCCAGAGCTTGCTGTAATCTGGCTTCTTGCAGTGGATGTGGCTGGCTGGTGGTCGGGGGCTTACGCAGGTCTCTCCCTACCCTACTCTACTTCTTGCTTTCACCCGCCCTCCAGCATCTGGCAGTTGGTTCAGGTAGTGGAGAGAGAGAGGAGAAGCAGGGGAACAGGGAAGCTCTTTTCTGAAAGGTACTATCATAAGATGGCTCACCCACTGGGCCCAGCAGGTAGTTAAAGCTGGCTGTCATGGTTCCAGCCCCACTGAGCAAGTTGTGCCACAGAGCTTATAACTCACGTGGGAATTTTCCTCCGAGTGGCAGCCCTTTTCTTCAATCTGTGGTTTTCTCTGGTCAGTTCTACACAGACTCTGAGGATCCCATTGCTTCTCTGGCCAGTCCTCCTGAGGATTTACAGTGACCCCAGGCCAAATCTAGATCTAGATCTAGAACAACTCTAGATTTCCAGCCTGGTGAGCTGAACCTCAGTTCCCTCTGCCCCGCAAACTGCAGGGAATTTATATTAAGTTCTCTGAGTGGTCCTGCTGAAGGTCATTTCACTTCATTTAAAGTGAAGGGGCAAGTACCTCATACCCTTCTCTCTATGAAGAGAGGGATGTGGGACTCTCAATACAATTTATTTCAAAGAAATCACAATATCCACACACTTCAACCCTTTTAATACCTTCCTGGTGGTTGAAGCATTCACCAGGCAGCTGGGTTTTAGCTGAGTCATTTAGCAAGTCCTACCTGATTTGTCTCACAATTCCTTTTGGCATCTGACATTTATTTTCTTTCCTGCAAACCAAAACGTTTTAATATCCTGTTACACATAGAGCTCATCTTTGTTTCTATGAACTTGTCTGCTTTTGAATTTGCCTATACCTCGTATAAGTTGAATCATACTGTCTTGTCTTTTCTGACTGGCCAATTTCACTTAGCATAATGTCCTCAAGGTTCATCATATTGTAGCATATGACAGGATCTCCTTTTTTCTTTTTTCTTTTTTTCTTTTTTGAGATGGAGTCTCTGTCACCGAGGCTGGAGTGCAGTGGTACGATCTCGGCACACTGCAACCTCCACCTCCTGGATTCAAGTGATTCTACTGCATCAGCCTCCTGAGTAGCTAGGACCACAGGCACCTGCCACCATGTCAGGCTAATTTTTGTATTTTTAGCAGAGGCGGGGTTTCACCATATTGGCCAGGCTGGGCTCGAACTCCTGACCTTGTGATCCACTTGCCTTGGCCTCACAAAGTGCTGGGGTTACAGGTGAGCCACCAAGCCCGGCCGACAAGATCTCTGTTTTTAAGGCTGAATAGTATTCCATTGTATGTATATGCCACATTTTCTTTGTTCATGTATTGGTGGACATTTGGGTTGCTTCTACCTCTTGGCTATTGTGAATAATGCTGTAATGAACATAGAAGTGCAAATATCTCTTCAAGATCCTGTTTTGAAGTATTTGGGGAATATACCCAGAGGTGGGATGGCTGGATCATATGGTAATTCTACTTTTAATTTTTTGAGAAATCCTCTTACTGTTTTTCACAGAAGCTGCACTATTTACATTTCCATCAGCAGTGCACAAGGGTTCCAATTTCTTCACATCCTCACCAGCACTTGTTATTTTCTGGGTTTTATTTATTTATTTGTTTATTTATTTTATAGTGGCCATTCTAATAGTGTGAGGTGATACCTCATTGTGGTTTTGATTTGCATTTCTCTAATGATTAGCGATATTAAGCATCTTTTAATATGCTTGTTGGCCATTCATTTATCTTCTTTGGAAACATATCTTCTCAAGTCCTTTGCCCATTTTTTAATCAGGTTGTTTTTTTCATGTTGTTTTAGAACTCATCTTTGATCTCTTGTCTTTACCCAACACATCTTACCATCACCAGGATTCTTATTGGTGCACCCTTCAGAATGTATTCTCTCTCTCCTCCTTAGCCCCTCCAGCACTACCATGTTTATTTCAGTCACCATCATCTTTCAATGATGCTACTGTTCTAGCTTCCTAATTAGTTTCTCTCTCCATCCACATTTATCCCACCATAGTTGATTCTTCCCTAACAGCCATCTTTCAGAAATGTAGATCAAATATTATTCTTCTCCTTCAAGTCCTCTAATGACTGCCCAATATATTTCAACTCAACCAAATTTCTTACTACGATGTAAATGTCCTGGATGGCCCAGACTCCATCCAGACTCCATCCACCTCTCCAGCCTGTGCCCTTCCACTGTCTTGCTGTTTTCTGGGCTACAGCCACACGGCCCTTCTTATGGTTGCTAAACATGCTAGGCTTGCTCCTGTTTCAGGGCTTGACTCTCACGCTTCCTCGATGTGGAATCGTCTTCTCTGGGATCTTCCCATGGCTGGCTGCTTCTCTTCATTTGAGAGCTGCACAAATGTCACCTTCTCATTAAAGCCTTCCTGGACCTGTCTTTCTAAAAGACTTCCTCACTCCTCCACGTCAATATCTGTTCCAGACTCTGTTTTCTTTTCTTCATTATATGCACTGTCCAGAGTTATTTATTTATTTATTGCTTTTCTTTCCCTACTGGAATGTAAACCCTGTGGTGGGAGGGACTCTGCCGTGTTTGCTACTGTCTGCCAGGCCTAAAATAGTGTCTGGTACACAGTAGGCATTCAAAAACTGTGAAAAGAAAAAACCAAAGGACTAATTGTTGATTGACTGTCTTCTCTCCCTGGAATGTGAAGTCTGTGAGAGCAGGGACCTTGCTTGGGTGGTGTTCACCTCTCCATTCCAGTGCTCTGAACAGCATCTGAACATATTAGGTGAGCAGCAAATCACTGTGGAATGAATCCTGTCTGAGCAAAGAGATCTGGTCAAGTGAGTCAGGGACCCACTGGAGCAATCTCCTCCTTTCTTCAGTTTCTGCTCTTCTCAGCTGCCCCAGAAATGCTTGGCTCAACCGGATGAAAATATCACCAACTGTATTAGTTGAACTACTCACTATTTTCTCCAATTCCTATAACTCAGTGTATGCTTGTGTCTTCACTGAAGTGTACAATAATCTTTATTGTAGGCTTATTGGACACAAAACTAAATGCTTGGTCTGGATGAAATGTGTTACTTTTCTAGTGTGGACATGCTCTCCCAACTAAAAAATTGCTACAGGGACCATCGATAAGGACTTAAACTATGGGAATAATTTTCTGTTTTCATTTAATACTTATCTTTTGTCTTATTTCTTTGGGCCTAAATTTAATTTTGCTTTGGACCTTTGCTTTAAACCTCCATGTCAGAGGCACAACATCTTTAAATCTTCATTTGAAGATGACTAAGAGACTCAGTGCTTAAAAGCTATCACTCCATCTTCTTGGGTACCTTCACAGGTTTTGTATTAATAGCTTTCCTTTCTGTTGAACAGATTATCCTGCATCTCTGTGTCATGTTGAAATGCTCAGCACTGACATCCCTTTTCTCAGGAGGCTTTACAACAAGAAGAGCAGAGGTTTTTGTTATGGATACAAAGCTCTGCTTTTGTGAGCATGTTGATTCATTCTCATCAGGGAACAGATGAGGGGTTGTGTGAAGGATTGGGGCAATTGTTATCAAGAAAGAAAAAAAAAGAAGAAGCCTGAGATACTGTTTTAGCTTTCTTGACCTAAAGTTCAAGATGTCATAAAATCAACCTTAAAGCCTACGTAGTACAGTGTTACTATTATATAGATGGGGACACTTAGTTCAGGGAGGAAAAGGGGTTCTCCCAAGACCACACAATTGAAACACAAAAGTCAGAGTCAAACTGAATTCCATCTGGATTTGTGAAGGGCTGATTACCAAAGTACAGTTAAAACTGTTAATGGCTTACTGTGGGATCTTGAATGAGTCCTCTCACCTTTCCATTTATGTTTTTAAATCTGTAAAATGGGCCTATCTGGAGAAAAGTCCAGATGAGTGTTATAGTTATCACCAGATTATTTTTATTAGGTGTCCAATTGTATTTTGGCTCTTTTACAGCAACTGCAATAATATCATCATAATACCTTTACTTAGTTTATTTACGTGATAAAATATTTTATTTTTAAGCAATACATTATCCTGGTTTATTATTCAGAAGGCACAAAAGAATATACAGCAAAAAGTCTTCCTGCTGTCACAGCTTTAAAACCATTGAGTTCTTGGAGGCAACCGGGTTCTACCAATTCTTAGTGAAGTTTTCTAGAAATGTTTTATGCACATGCAAGAAAATATGCAGTCCTCTCTCTCTTTTTTTTTTTTTTTTTTACAGAAATGGTAGCATACTATATACATTGTTCTGTGCTTAATTTTTCTCTTTTAACATTTTATCTTTTTGTATATTTTTTTGTTCCCTTTTTTGTTTTTTAATGCTGAATAGGATTGTTCTGTATGGTTGTACATTGTTTGAACCAGTTTCCTACTGAGATATGTTTAGATTTCCAATCTTTTTCTATTATAAATATTGCTAAAATAAACATACATGTGTATATATATGTATGCACATTGTGTATGTGTGTCTTTCTGTGTGTGTGAATCTGTAAGATAAATTCTTAAAAGTGAACTAGTGGGCCAAAGATTTTGATAGCGTGCACCACTTTAATGCCTTGGATTTAAATACTGCTTTTGACTTTCCCTTTTTGAATGATTATTCCATAGGCTCTGTCCTTTTGAATCAGAGGCTTAGGATCTGAGATAACAAAAACAGGTATGAATATGTATCTGCATAATAAAAACAAGGGACAGAGAGTTCCAAGACCCACAACTTCGAAGGCTCTTCAGAAGAAAATAGGTGTTAAGGTGCTTGGAAGCCTGTGGGCAGCTCATGCTATCACTGAAGGCGGTCCTTGCTTCTGGAACGCCCACTTCCTGAGCCTCTAGAGGACTGGCAAACTGCAGAGGATGCCCTGCAGAACCCAAGCTGTACTGTAAAACCCTTGATCTGGGTTGTCTGTAAATGCCAAGGCAGGGTATAATAAAATTAGTAGAAAAGCAGTAAATATTTGTTACATGAACGAATCTTTCATAGGTACCTTCCTCTTAGACTCTTGGAACATCAGGGCTGGAAGAGTCCGTGGAGACCCTCTAGTCTACCATTTGAGAGGGTGGGAATGGTGCAGCTCTTACATCTAGTATTGGAACTATTGAACTTTGCCCCTACCACTCTATTTATGTGGAATTGTGTATTTGGTTATGAGTGCCACATTTTAGGGGGGAATGTAGGTGAAAAGGATCCTATCCAGCATGTGGGGAATAAATGAAAAACCCATATGTGTTAGGCTTGGGAGGGGAGAGGGAACTTTAGAAAGGACATATACGTGGCACTTGTCTTCATAGCCTCACAGTGAAGAAAATATTCTAAGCACTTCAAGAACTATAACTAGAGCCAGTGGATAGAAGCTATAGGGGTATGGATTCAGCTTAGTATGGAACATCTTTCTAATAATCAAAGACACGTGAACTCCTGGTGATGTGGCCACATCCCAGCGGTAGCAGTGTTTAGGCAGAGGCCACGTGGCCACCATGGGGAGATTAAGTTCAGGGGAAGGCCACACTGGGGGAGATCAGACCAACTCTCATCAGATCACTACCAATTCATATTCTGTGCTTAGATTAACATGCAAATGGAGCTTTGCCTTTAGTGTAAACCTCCTTTATTATACTTTATCAACTATATTTCTTTGTGGTTTTATTATACATGCTCCTTGACTTACGATGGGGCTATGACCCAGTAAACCTATCGTCAGTTGAAACTGGATCTAATACACCTAACCTCCCAAAATGTTTTAGCTTAGCCTAGCCTGCCTTGAATGTGCTCAGAACACCGAGCAGTGCCATTTTAGCAGAAGGTAATTAGGTACAGGGACATTATTGTCTTAGTTTTCTGTAACTGCTCTAACAAATTACCACAAGCTTAGCGGCTTAAAGCAACACCTATTTATTACTTAGAGCTCCATGAGTTACGAGTCCAACATGAGCCTCACTGTGCTAAAATCAAAGTGTGGGCAGGGCTGTGTTCCCTCTGGAGGCTCTAGAGGAGAATCTTGTTTCCTTGCTTTTTCTAGCTGCTAGGGGCTGCTCACATCCCTAACCTGTAGCCCTTCCTTCATCTGCACAGCCAGCAACGACCAGCTGAGTTCTCATATCACCTCACTCTGACCTCCTCTTCTGCCTCTCTCTTCCACTTTAAGGATCTTGTGATTAAAATGGGGCCACCCAGATAGTCTAGGATAGCCTTCCTATTCCATCTGCAGCCTTAATTTTTCTTTGCCATGCAACCTAATGTAATTATAGGTTCTGGGAATTAGGGTGTGGCCCCCCTTTGGGGCTCATCATTCTGCTCACCTTAGTTATGCATTTGGTGTGTTATTTTCCTGCCCAGAGACAGGGATATGGGAGCATCTTCTGCACTTGGGTTGCACCTCTTAGTGGCTTGCCCTTGGCTATGATCATATAGGAAGCTGGACCTGCCTTACTGACTGAATTTCTAGGGTCATGTTGGGGTTTTCTTAACCTTGGGCCTCTGCTGCTTCTGGGCTTGCCTTGTGAATGTATGTGCTCTATTTTAGCACCCACTTCTTTGAATATTTGAGTTAGCACAGAACTTCACTGGACCCTGCCCTGACCAGTCCTGAGGGCATGTGCTACCAGTAAGAGGGTGGCACAAGTGGGCTGTGCTGGGTGAGCTCCCATTAATCAACACGAAACAGAACTGTGCGCACACACACACACACATGCACACACATGCCCATATGCACACACACACACATACACGCACATACACATACACATGTGCGCGCGCACACACACACGTACACACACATATACACACACAGGCATTTCTGTATGATCATTACACACACAGACCATCAAATCACAACTACCAAGAAAATTGTTTATGTGTTTTGCTGGACTCTCCTTTCAACACCCCATCCTGCCCTGGGGGTGGGTTTGGGGGTACTGTGGTGCAACCGCAGACATGGCTATTCTTCTAAGTATTTCAGGCCAGGCTCGGTGGCTCACGCCTGTAATCCCAGCACTTTGGGAGGCTGAGGCGGGAGGATCACTTGAGGCCAGGAGTTCAAGACCAGCCTGGTCAACATGGTGAAACCCTGTCTCTCCTAAAAGTGCAAAAATTAGCCGGGTGTGGTGGTGCCTGCCTGTAATCTCAGCTACTGGGGAGGCTAAGGCAGGAGAACTGCTTGAACCCAGGAGGCGGAGGTTGCAGTGAGCCAAGACTGCTCCACTGCACTCCAGCCTGGGTGACAGCCAGACTATGTCTCAAAAAATAAAGATAAATTTAAAAAATAAACATTTCTACTCTGACAAAACAAAGCCTAAAATGTGGACATTGAAAATTAAGGCCAAAACAAATGAAAAGAGACAAAGGAAAAGCAGTAAGTAGGCACTTAAACTCGGACTGAAGTTTTAGATTTCTCTGTAGCTAAGGCAAACTGGGAGCTGTGTAGGAATACTTCATTCTCACCGGCTAACTCTCCGCCGAGGTTTCGGTTTTAAGTTTCCAGTTTTCTATAGACATTACTTATGCAGTATCTCATTCTAGTTAAAGCCGTGGGATTTGATGGTCACAGATGAGTGGTTTTGTCACTGGGCTCTGTCCTTCAAGCCTGTCCCCTGTTACAGAACAGCTAATATTGGAAGTGCCCCCTGTGGGAGGAGCAGGTGTGCCCACATTCTCACATCTACCCTCCGGTCATGCGTTGCAGGTCCTGACTCGGGCCTCGCTGGTGGCGGCCCCTCCTGACCCTCCTGTCAGCTGCTCACCCTTCCAAGGTGATGGTTTCATTGCTGAGGTCCCTTTTATGCCCCTCTTGTGGAAAAGGATGAACTTGAATTGGAATGACATGGCAGTCTTTTGGACTCAGTTTCCAGTTTCACTTCTCCAATCTCCCAATTGCCACCTGGTCATGGCCCGGGGCTTTTAGAATTGATTGGGCACCATGCGTGGGATTGCCTCCGTGTAGATGCCATCCAGTCTGTGGTTCTGGGAGCTCGTGTGAGTTCCTTAAGGGAACTAATTACCAGGCAGCATTTCTTATTAGCATTTTCTCCCATCTGCCAGCCAAACTCATTTCTTTTACACCTTAGATAATGTGGTGTGTTTTAAAATCCAGCCCAGATGTCCTACTTTCTAACCATTTCAAACTGATGAGGAAGCCAAGTGTCACAGTCAGGAATGGGACGGTCAGGTCTTTTTGGGCAGAGCCGCCTCCCCCTGCCCTCCCTCGTGAATACCCCCAGTCATCACCCCCAACCCCTCTGCATCCTCTACATCAGTCCCAGTTCTTCCAGAGGCAGATGCCAAGATGAAATTAGACTGGTCAGAGATTTATTGAGAGAACATCTGTGTCGGACAAAAAGGAGGGAGCAGGAAAAGGTGGGGAGAGCCATTTTCAATGTCCACATTTTAGGCTTTGTTTTGTCAGAGTAGAAATGTTTATTTTTTAAATTTATCTTTATTTTTTGAGACATAGTCTGGCTGTCACCCAGGCTGGAGTGCAGTGGAGCAATCTTGGCTCACTGCAACCTCCGCCTCCTGGGTTCAACCACTTCTGCACCCCTGTGGAGAGAGAGAGGGAAGGGAGGGTCATGCATAGGAGGACCCTCGGGTGGTGGTGCAGCGCTGAGACAGCCTTGGCCAGATGGTTGGGGAGTCTGGCAGTTACAGGGGCCCTTCCTTTCCTAGGTGCAAATTGTCTGTCCAGCAACTTTATCTTCAGATGGGCTGACGCTGTCACTTCACACCTTATTGCTTCTCCGTTATCACCAACCAAACTCCCACAGAAGGGGAGGCCAAGACCCTGTGGGAACAGATGCTGCATCCTCACAGCAAGCCTGTTCTATATGTGTTTTGCTGGACTCTCCTTTCAACACCCTATTCTGCCCCAGGGGTGGGTTTGGGGGTACTATGGTGCAACCTCAGATATGGCCATTCTTCTAAATATATCAGGCTGGTTGCGGGTGCTGTCATCCCCAGTCCTCCCCCATGGGCCTGTAGCTCTGCTCACCCAGGGAACTGATAGTAGAATAGAAAGAGCCCTGGGTGTGGACAGAGTGAGAGCAGGGTTTGGACTCTAGCTCTGCCATTTGGTCTGGCACATTCATCCGGGGCTCCCACAGGCTGTGCCCCTTTCTAACACTAGGAATTTAAGGACAGCTCAAGCACAGCCCTGGCCCATGAGGAGCTCAGTCTGGAAGGGAGACCAGCAGCCTTGCAGCAAACAAAAGGAGAGCAATGTGATGAGGACATTGATGGACATACTATGTGTTCTTCCTGTGTATGCTCACTGTGGCAGGAGCATAGCCTGGTATCTCTTGTCTCTGTTAAGTATAAGTGGAACCCTCGAATCAAGAAAAATGTTTTCAGTGCCTGGCACCAAAGCAGAGGGAGGCAGCTGTTTCAGAACCAAAGGGCACACCATCATGGGGGTCCTCCCCTCTCAGGTTTGCCTGTGGAGCCTGAAGAGACCTAACATGGTCCCTGTGGACAGCCTCTTAGGAGCCCCCACTGGCCACTGTGTACAATCAGAGGTCCTGAGAGGAAAATGACTGCTCCTGACATCCTGACCCTGCTTTCCTGGTCCGGGGAGTCTCTGCTTTCCTTGTTCTGAGCTGGGGCAGGAAGGGAAAGAACCAGGAAGGTGCCCTTCTTCTGATAGAGGAGGACCCTGGCCTGTGTGGGCGTCTGAGGGAGGTGGAAGGCAGCCCCCTGCGTCCATTCTGTCCATGTTGGTAGCACAGCTGTCCTGAGCCCAGAAATGAGATATTTGTTCTACTTCCTCTGCAAGGGGTTGGTTGACTCATCTCAGGCTGGAGGGAATGTGCCCACTTTGGAGGCAGGAGTCGCAGTGCCTTGTGGAAGATTTGCTGAGGGAGATCTTAAGCGACTGTCACTCAGTCATTCAAGGCCTGAGCTTCCCCAGTCATAAAAGAAGGGTGAGTTGAGGGCTTTCTGAGTTCCTTTGAGCTCAGCCATCTAATGTCCTCACCTGGTCTAGCACTGCTCTAGGCTGGAGGTTGGGTGAAGGTGGTGGTCAGGGCCTCCAGCAGGACTCTCTGAGCTGGAACCTACTACAGGCTTCTCTGTTGCCAGCATCGCTGGCTTCCTGTGTGTGCCTCCCTTGCAAAATGAGAGCTGGGGTCCAGCCCAGTTTCCAGCTGAGAGGGCTCCTGGGAGTCTCTGAGTACACCACCACACGTGGAAAAAGAGGAGCTCCCTCCCACTCGGCTGTCAGCCGGGAAGGGAACAGGCTCCAGGTGTTTCAGAGGCTGGACTGGAAACACGGTCTCTGAGGCTGGGCAGCTCAAAGGTGGGAAGAGCCTCCTGAACGTTAAGAGAGATAAATAGTAATGGGGCTGGGTCAATAAATTTAAATTAAAGTCTCGCACTGTCACCCAGACTGGAGTGCAATGGTGGGATCTCAGCTCACTGCAACCTCCGCCTCCCAGGTTCACACAATTCTCCTGCCTCAGCCTCCCGAGTATCTGAGAAAACAGGTGCACACCACCATACCTGGCCAATTTTTTGTATTTTTAGTAGAAATGGAGTTTCACTATATTGGCCAGACTGGTCTCGAACTCCTGACCTTGTGATCCGCCTGCCTTGGTCTCCCAAAGTGCTGGGATTACAGGCGTGAGCCACCACGCCTGGCCCAGTAATTTTTTATTGGGCGCCAGCCATTGTGAATTTTACCTTGTCAGTAGCTGAATGTTTTGTATTCTTATAAATAATCTTGATCTTTGTTCTAGGGCATAGTTGAGTTATTCAGAAACATTTTGAATCTTTAGAGTCTTGTTTTTAAGATTTTTTTTGGAGTCTAGAACAAGGATCAGTTTAGGGCTAATTATACTCCACCATGGAGGCATGACCTTCCCAAATACTCTACTGAGTGCCCAGTGAATGGTGAGTTTTTGCAGTCTGGCTGGTGGGAACAGGCTGTGTCCAGCTGTGGGAATGACCAGTTTCCAGCTGTGTGTAAATACTAGACACTGTTACCTCTAATCCTTTCAAATGATTCTTTTCCCTGCTTCCAGTAGTTTTCCTACACATGCTCATAGGTATTCTCCTGAAGACCCAAGAGAGACCTTCTGCTCGTCTCCAGGGTTTGCTTTCTCTGGGGAAATCTCCCCTCTGGTCTCTCTCCTGTCTCTGTAGCTGCCACGGTCTCTCTGGACTCTCAGCTGCATTTCCTCAACACAGTTCGCCAAGCTCTGCCTGGGTTCCCATCCCTGAGTCGTGACCTGGAGACTCTCTCGAGGCAGTGAGCTGGAAAATTGAAGGGCTGACTTGCCTTGCTGGTTTTCTGTCTCTTAGGGATCTGTACTTCCTTGCCTGATGACCAGTTTCTTAGAAAATTGCTGGTGCACAAATTTTGAATGGTTCAAAAACTTTTTTTCCAGGTAGGAGAGTTTATTAGTCAGGGTTCTGCAGAGAAATAGAACAAATAGGATAGATGGATGGATGGATGGATGGATGGATGCATAGATAGATACATGGATGGATGGATAGATAGATATAGATAGATAGATAGATAGATAGATAGATAGATAGATAGATAGATAAATGCTGAGATTCATTATAAGGAATTGGCTTGCATGATTATTGGGGCTGAGAAGTCCCATAATCTACCATTTGCAAGCTGGCGACTCAGGAAAGCTGGTGTTATAAATTCCAGGCTGAGCCTGAGCGTCTGAGAACCAGGGGAACTGATAGTGTAAGTCCCAGGCCAAGGGCAGGAAAAGACCAGTGTCTCAGCTCACACCACTGGGTAGAGAGAGAATTAAACTCTCCTCCACCCTTTTGTTGTATTTGAGCTCTGAACAGATTGGATGATGTCCACTCATACTGGGGACAGCAATCTGCTTTACTCAGTTCACTAAGTCAAATGTTAATCTCTTCCAGAGATACCTTAACAAGTACACCTAGAAATAATGTGTAACCAGGTATCTGGCCCAGTAAAGTTGACACATAAAATGAACCTGCATGAGTCTATCCTTTGTCAACTTGGCACCCATAAGCATCTCTTTAAACCATACTTAATCTCCAGATAAAGAGAAGAACAAGTTCATAATTCCACCTAACATGATGCATCTCTCCTGCGTTCAATAAAAAATGCACTAGCGCTTTCCTAGAAATAAGGTAAAATCCTTGATATATTTCTCCTTGATATTGCCTAACTAAAAATACTATGATGTAAAATTAACAATCTTAAATACTATGATATTAAGTCAAAATTTCTTATGTTATATGCTAAGGGAATAAGAGAAGAAAGAAAACTAAGCTATTTGCTTTATATATATAATTAATTAATATAAATAATAAATACAATGCACACATATTCATAACACTGGAAGGAGGAAGAACTCATGATAATTACAATTCTTGTGTCTGTAACTGGTCACATGGGCATAGCAGGTATTTATAACTGCCTTCTTCCACTCTGTATTCTCTTTGCCTTTAGCAAGCATCCTAGTTGGTCATATTTATTTACCTAGGGGAGTGACCCAAATCTTCATTCCTGAAGAATCTCAGCCATTCGTAGCCCTGCCTCGATTGGGTTGTTGTAGTTATTCATTGACCTTAATTACAGGGCATGGTTATACTAAAACATGCCCCAAGGGATTTCCTGTGTTCCAGACAGAGTCTTCTTTACCTCCATTGTGGAGTAGTAATCCAATTTGTCCTTGATAGTCTGGAACAGCCATCCCGACTATCACTGTAACTCCCTCCTCACCTGTTCATTCACGGGCATGAAGAACCCAAAGTGGCCAGGTGGCAGTCTTAACTTCCAGCTCAATGAAATCATCGTTGTGATTCCTGGTGGAAGCATTCTCCCTCTGAAACTAAAACTTCTAGGAGAGTAGAGTATAAGGTCACAGGTACACGAAGTAAAACTTTTGCTAATAGATTGCTAAGGGTAATAGTGAGTGGTGCCACCCCCATTTCCACCTCTTGACTTCTGGATCCTTGAATCCTAACTATGGGAGAAAGAGCACCATATGTTGGATGCTGACTCAGAGCTATACAGGCTTCTGGAGAAACTTGCCTCCACCCTATAAAGTATTGCCACCTAGCTGACGCAGTAAATTAATCTGCAAAAGGCCATCACACTGTTCTACATATGCCACCTGCTTTAGGATGGTGGGGAACATGGTAACTTCAGTGAATTCCATGAACGCAGGCCCAGTGCTATACTTCTTTTGCTGTGAAGTGAGTTCCTTGGACAGAAGCAATATATGTAAAATACCATGACGGTGGATAAGCATTCTGTAATTCAGTGGGCGGTAGTTTTGGCGGAAGCATTGTGTGCAAGAAAGGCAAACCGATATCCAGAGAAAATGTCTATTCCATCAAAAACAAAATGCTGCCCCTTCCATGATAGAAGTGGTCCAATGTAATCAACCTGCTCCTAGGTAGCTGGCCGACCACCCCCAGGGAATTGTGCCATACTGGGAATTCAGTGTTGGTTTCTGCTTCCCGCAGATTGGACACTCAGTGGTTTTCATAGCCAGATCGACCCTGGGGTTTGGAAGTCCATGTTGCTGGGCCCATGTATAACCTTCATCCCCGCCATGAGTGCTGCTTTTTAAAATGAGCCCACTGGGCAGTGACAGAGTTATCTGAAAAAAGAGGCTGACTAAGCCGGGCGCGGTGGCACATGCCTGTAATCCTAGCACTGTGGGAGGCCGAGGCAGGCAGATCACTTGAGGGTCAGGTGTTTGAGACCAGCCTGGCCAATAGGGTGAAAATCTGTCTCTACCAAAAAATACAAAAAAATTAGCTGGGTGTGGTGGCATGTGCCTGTAATCCCAGCTACTGGAGAGGCTGAGGCAAGAGAATTGCTTGAACCCAGGAGGTGGAGGTTGCAGTAAGCCGAGATCATACCATTGCACTCCAGCCTGGTGGCAGAATGAGACCCTGTCTCAAGAAAAATAAAATAAAATAAGAGGTTGACTAATATCTATAGAATGAGTCACCCTATTCACTTGATTATTAAAATTTGCCTCTGCTAATGTCACCCTTTGGTGAGCACTCACATGGGACACAAATCTCTTCATCTTTTGCACATTCAGAGAGGTTTATCCATATACCTCTTCCCCAGATTTTCCTTGTCACCAATTTTCCCATTGTGTTCTTTCCAAGTCCCTGATCATCCAGTTAAACATTGGCTACAGCCCATGAATCAGTATATTATCACATGTCTGGCCATTGGTCCTGCCAAGCAAAGTGCACTACCAGGTGCACTGGCTGAAGTTCTGCCCACTGAGAAGATGTCCCTTCACCACAGTCCTTCAAGGATGTCCCAGAAAGGGGTTATAGTGCTGCAGCATCCACTTTTGGGTCGTGCCTGCATATCGTGCAGAACCATCTGTAAACCAGGCCTGAGTCTTCTCTTCCTCTGTCAGCTGATCTAGGGAACTCCCCATAAAGTCACAGGTACAGGCTGGGAGAAAGAAGGCAACGTAGCAGGAGTAGGAACCATGGGCACTTGAGTCACTTCTTCTTGTAACTTATTTGTGCCTTCACAACCTCCTCAGGCCCGCTCACAGATACCCCACTTCCATTTGATGGTTGAGTCTTGCTATGTCCACCCAACTTTATGGCTTGGTGGGTCAGATGACACCCAGCTCCTGACAGGCAGCTCAAGTTGCAATGGTAATGTGATGGCCCATGGTCAAGCGTACAGTCTCTACTGAGGCCCTATAGCAGGCCAAGAGTTGTATCTCAGAAGGGGAGTAGTAATCTGCAAATTATGGCAGGGGCAGGCCCTTGCCATGAAATTCTAACAGTCTCCACTGTGATTCACCTATAGGGGTCTGCCAAAGCCTCCAAGCAGCATCCCTATCTGCCACTGACACTTTAAGCACCACTGGATCTGCTGGGTCATGTGGCCCAAAGGGCAGAGCAGCTTGCACAGCAGCCTGGACCTATTGCAGAGACATATCTTATTCTGGGTTTCACTCAAAACTAGCAGCTTTGGGGGTTACTCAGTAAAGGGGAGAGACACACCAAAATGAAGAATACGTTGCCTCCAAAATCCAAAGCAGCGCATGGGGCTTATTTTGGTTGTAGAAATGGCCAGATGCAAAAACATATCCTTCACCCTAGAAGGGCTATCTTGACATACCCCATACCACTGGACGCTAGAAATTTCACTGAGGTAGAGACCTCCGAATTTTAATCAGATTTGTTTTCCACCCTTTGACACATAAATGTTTTACTAATAAGTCTAGAGTAGTTGCTACTTCTTGCTCACTAGCATAATGTCATTGGTGTAATGGATCAGTGTGGTACCTTGTGGAAGGGAAAGGCAAACAAGATCCCTGCGAGCTAACTAATGGACATATGGCTGGAGAGTTGCTGTATCCTTGCTGCAAAATAATGAAGGTACATTTCTGGCATTGCCATCTGAAAGCAAACTGCTTCTGGTGGGTCTTATTAACAGGGGTGGAGAGAAGGCATTTGCCCTATCAATAGCTACATACCAGGTACCAGGGGCTGTATTAATTTGCTCAAGAAATGAAACCACACCTGATACAGCAGCTGCAATTAGAGTTATTACTTACTTACAATAATCTGCTGTCATTCTCCAAGATCTATCTGCCTTCTGCACGGGCCAAATAATAAGTGAGTTGAATGCAGATGTGGTGGGAATCACTACCCCTGTGTCCTTTATGTCCTTGATGGTGGCATCAATCTCTACACTCTCTCAAGGTAAAGCTTTTGGTTTCCTATTTTCCTAAGTAGAGGCAGTCCTACTGGCTTCCACTTGACTTTTCTCAACATAATAGTTCTGATTCCACAGGTCAGGGAACCAGTGTGGGGATTCTGCCACCTACCAAGTATGTCTATTCAAATTTTGCATTCTAGAAAAGGAGAAGTAACCACAGGATGAGTTCAGGGACCCACCAGGCTCACTGTGAGATGGAATTGAACTAAAACTCCATTGATCAGCTGACCTCCACAAGCCTCTCCTCTGACTCCTGGACCACAGTGACATTTTGGGCCTCCTGGAATCAGTGTGAGTTCAGAGCCAGTGCCCCCTAATCCCTGAAAGTTCTGATTATTTCTTTTTTCTCAATGCGTAGTGACCTCTGTAAAAGGCTGTATGTAGGTCCCTTGGGGAAGGCTAGGAGAAAAATTAACAGGATAAATTTCAGGTATTATGCTGGGGTGGTTCCTGAAGGGGGCCCATCTTCCCCTTTATCCAAGGGGTTCTGGGGCTGTAAGCTGGCTCAAGTCTGGGAATTGATTGAGGGGCTATGACTCTCTGCTTCTACAATTCATGTTAGATTTTTTGTTCACTTAACCTAGAATTTTCCACTTATACACATCAAGTAAGAATTTGGTTGGCTTCCTATCTATTTGACTTCTAGGAACACCACGGTCAGCTAGCCAACACCACACACGCTCGCATACGCGTGCACACACACACACATGCATACACATTCCTGGGAATTTATAATTCTGAAGGAACATCTCCCTCAGCTGCTTCTGCCTGTCTGAGGGGAGCAGTGGGCATGGGGCTGGGGAGGGAGGGGCCGAGGCATGCATCTGCGTTACTGCAGACGTCCATGTTACTGCAGACGTCCACGTTACTGCAGGCGTCCACGTTACTGCAGGCGTCCATGTTACTGCAGACGTCCATGTTACTGCAGGCGTCCACATTACTGCAGGTGCAGATTGGAGCCCCTGCCCTGACCCGCACCAGATGCTGCCATCTCCCCTGCTCAGTCCTGGGACAGTTATGCTTGGCTTTCCCAGGCACCTCCCTGTTCCCACCAGATGCGGGAGCACAGCTAGTTCCTGCTGCACAGTGCTCTCAGCTTCTGAATCTTTAAACATTTGTTTTTAGAGACGAGGTCTTGCCATGTTGCCCAGGCTAGTCTTGAACTCCTGGCTTCAAGTCACTGGGGTCAGGCCCTGCAGGAAATTGGTACTGCTAGGATGGGGTCAGGCAAGGCAAGTCCCATCCGATAGACTGTGGCCCGCCCAGAGTATGCTCTGCACTTGGTATTTGGAATGACGAGGGGGCTGAGGACCATGGCGTAAACTGGGAATATTTAACCTAGAAAGACTGTTCTTAGAGACATTGTTATGTTTGAGTAATAAAAGCTAGTACTTACTGGGCTCTAAGTTTATGCCAGGCATAGTGCTAAGTGTATTATGTGCTTAAAAAAATTCTTAAAGGCCCCATTTTACAAATGTGGAAACTGAAGCACAGGGAAGTGGAAAATCATTGTTACTCTACCACAGTGTGAACTCCCATGGGCAGGATCCACCAATGGATGCTGAAGTGAATGGGCAGAGCTAACTCACGGAGCTGGGGGTGGCAGGGCTAACATCTCAGCCCAGGTTTATCTGATTCCGACTTTTTAACTGCCACATATGGGGAAATAGATTTTTTTTTTTTTTTTTACACCTAGTGGTAACATTTGGATCCATAGGTGGCAGCTACAGGGAGATGTGTTTTACCTCAGTATAAACAATATCTTTCTATTTCCACCATTTGAAAGTGGAGTAGGCAGGCAGCTTTAATGGGTAGTGAGTTCACCATCAGTGGTGGCAAACAAACTGAGCATGTGGCAGGGACACTACAGAGGGGATCCAGCATTGATTAGATGATCAGGATTGCAGAGTGACCTCTTAGGGGTCATTTAGAAAATGTGTGAGTGGAAGAAGGGAGGAAAGTACCGGCCAAGGGAGACTCTCTTCAGGACTAGACTTCACCCAGTCCTGGGCCAGATGCGTGCGCAGCGCCGTGGCGAAGTGCTCCAATGTCTCTTGCATTGTCTGGGTTGAAGGTGGTTCAAGACAGCTGTGGGCTCCAGTTAGTTCTTGTGGGTTCAGCCACAGTTGTCCTCTTGGGTTGCAGGATACCTATTGGGTCCCTGTTCGTCTAAAACCTGCGAGCAGAATGGCAAGCTATGATTGCTGAAACAGTATGGTCACAGCCAGGGACTCTGGGCACTGCCAGAGATGGGGGGCTGTAAAGGGGCAGCATGTGACAAGGTGAAGAGTGGGCAGTTTTGGGATCAAGATCCCGAGGGGTACAACGTCTTTGTAAATCCTCCACAAAAGGCCTTCCACAGAAACTTTGTACTCCAAAATTCCAGCCCTGGTACGTCGTTCCCTTGGCTTCAGACTTTTGTCTTTGTTGAGATGGAAGTTGATTTGGGCTGAGTCAACTTAGCTAAGTGGGAGCCACATTTCCCACAGTTCCCTTCCCAATGTGCTTCCATTTAGGGTTGGCTCTAAAGAGGAATATACATGAGATTTGGAAGGTGAAATGAAGAAACAGCAATTTTCAGGCTCTGAAGCCCAGCATAAGATACCAAACACTGTGACCGGTCATGGCTGTTGTGGTCCTGCTGCCTGGCCTCATTGACTTGGGCAGCACCCAAGCCCATATCTCCTGCGGCTCCCTCCAGCCCTGCTACTCGGACTTCACCTAGTCCTGGGCCTGATGCGTGTGCGGCTCCGTAGCGAAGTGCTCCAATGTCTCTTGCATTGTCCAGGTTGAAGGTGGTTCAAGACAGCTGTGGGCTCCAGTTAGTTCTTGTGGGTTCAGTCACAATTGTCCTCTTGGGTTGCAGGACACCTATTGGGTCCCTGTTTTTCCTTACTCTCCTCTACCTCACACCCTGATTTCCCTCCTGATTGCCAGCCTGGCGGACCTATAATGCCTGCAGGCCCAACACCAGAAGCAAGGACCCCAGTTTTGCCCAGACTTCTCTTTTTTAAAATTTGTTTTGAGAGATGAGGTCTTGCCATGTTGCCCAGGCTAGTTTTGAACTCCTGGCTTCAAGTGCTTCTCCCACTGAAGCCTCCCCTGCATAGCCTTCTTAACCAGGTCTTACAATTGCATAAGGCCTAATCCCTTTGTCAAATGCCTTGTTCTGTATCACTCATAACAATTTCGCTTCTCTGACTGAACTCTTTCCTAACTCACACATACCTGTCTTCCTCCACACACTGCCAATCTTGTCATTCTATTCTACCCTGGCATGTTACTGACTTTTATTAGTGACTTGCCATTACCTAGAAAATCAAGTCCACATCCCTGAGGGTGGCATTCAAAGCCCTGCATCGGCTTCACCAAAGCCTATCCTCTTAGCTGCTACACTGAACTGCTTTCCGGAAGGCCTGGGAAGGAATCTGCCTCTGCCTCTTATTAGCTATGAAGCCTTGGGCTAGTCAATTTCCACTGAACATCAGTTTCCACATCTATAAAATGGCAAAACCATCCTGCAGGACTGATGTTCTGCCCACATCACAGTTGTTTACTGCCTGTGTATTCTCTGATGGGTTGGTGCCCATTTCTTGCCAGTTCTTAGATATTTTGAATATCACCCTGAATTATTTTTCTGTTGCTGCATAACAAATTGCCACAAACACAGTGATTGCACAATCATTTATTCTTTCACAGTTTCTATAGTTCAGAGTCTGGGCACAGCAGAGCTGGATTGCCTGTTCAGGGTCTCACAAGGCAACATCAAGGCATTGGCTGGGGCTCCATGTTGATCTAGAGGGTAGGGTCCTCCTCTGAGCTCATTCGGGATCTGGGCAGAATTCAGTTCCTTGTGTCTGTGGGCGGAGTTCCCTGTATTCCTGCTGGCTCTCAGCTGGAGGTTGATCTCAGCCCCTAGAGGCAACCCTCAAGTCCTAGCCGTGTGGGCCTCTTCTAGCATGACAACACACCTCTCCAAAGCCAGCAGGAGAATCTCTCTCCAGCCTGCTAGGACAGAGTCTTACATGACACAACCCAATCAGGGGAGTGACTCCCCATCACATTCCCAGGGCCTGACGACAGGGGAGGACCCAAGGGGAGGAGATTTTACAGAGCACGTTCATCAGGAGCTGGGAATCTTGGGGCTACCTTAGAAATCTGTCCAGCACAAACCCCATTACCTCTCAGCACTGTGAGTTTAAAAATTGGGAGTTATACCTGATGTAAATGACGAGTTGATGGGTGCTGATGAGTTGATTGGTGCAGCACACCAACATGGCACAAGTATACATATGTAACAAACCTGCACCTTATGCACATGTACCCTAGAACTTAAAGTATAATAATAATTAAAAAAAAATAGTTGTTTTGAGGGAAAAATAAAAAAAATAAAAAATAAAAAAATAAAAAAAACAGAAAGACTTAGCATACGGCCTGGCATGCTGGTTGTCTTTTATATATATTCATTAAATCTCTTTCTCTGACTTATTCATGATTACTTGAGGGCAAAGGATCCCACCTTGTTGTTTTCTTTGTGTCTCCAGCACCAGGCACATGGCACGCCCAGGACCGATAGTCCCCTGCAAGTGGAAGGACAGATACAAATGGAGACAGGTAAGGAGAAGACAAGGAGCAGGGTGGGAGCTGGAGGGCAGGCTCAGACATAAGCAGGCAGAGGGTATCTGTGATGATGGAAGGCACGTCTTACCTCCCTCCGCTCTCTCAGATCCCAGGCGGTGTCACCCTCAGCCTCAGTTGCTGTTGCTACTAACAAATGAGCTGTTTTTGCCACCCCCACATGAGTCTCTGTAGAGGATCCTGGAAGAGCTGCTCCAGAAAGGAGGTGGGGCGCCGGGCACCTGCCCAATTAGCTGGGCAGCCTCTCTGGTGCAGCGGCTGTCTCCTCTCATCCTGCTCTTTCCCCCAGAGGGGCCCAGTGGGACAGTCCTGAAAAGGCGATGTAGAAATCCCAGCTGAGGTGCCCTCCAGAATCCAGGGCTCCAGCTGTGAATATGTCAGCAAGAAGGAGCCTTGTACCAGGGAAGGTCGGGTGGGGGGCGGGGCAGAATTGACAGGGCTGGTGTGAGGAATTAGGGCGCTTGGATGACCAGGTGCAAAGGGAGTTCTGCACCCATGCCTTTGCTTATGTCCTTCCCCCAGAGCCCAGACCTTGCCCACCTCCTTCATGGTGCTTTTCTCCAACACCCCTGAATGAAAGCAGCCAGCTCTTCTTGTTCATGGGCAATGGGTTTCAGTGAAGGGCTCTGGAGCAGGGTTCAGGACCCCCTAAGTCCTACCTTGTCTAGTAACATGCTGTGCAGATGGGGGCATGTCACTTACTTCCTCTAGGAATCAGATTTCTGTACCCTTTAAATGAAGAATCTGGAGTCCAGGACCTCTGGGGTGTCTGTTAGTTTCACATTTGGAGACACTTCAATTCCAAAGACCTTATTTTATCTTATTCTGGTATCTTGCTCTTGTCCCTTCTCCTGCTGGCCTTGAGCTAGGGCTGTGAATGGCCTCGGCGCTTCCATGTGGGCTGAATTTCATACCACAAATGTTTGCTGAATGAACATCATGCTTGGGACTACTGGTTCTGTTTTTAGGAGTGTGCCAGAATTTCTAACCAGACTGTGAGCTTCCTGAGGTTAGGGTTTGGAGTGTGCCTCACCTCAGAACCCAGAGGAGACTGAGAAAGGACCCAGGGAACACTGGGGATGAAAACTTTCTATACACTGTCCATCTACATAACAAACAGAACTCATTCCTGTATTTTGGAAAACACAGACATCTGCATTCTGTCCCCAGAGATCCTGATTTAATTGGCCTATGGTTGGACCTGGGAGGTGATGTTATCTGGAAGCTCCCCTAGATGATTGAGCTGGGGTGAGAAGCCCTGGGCTCAGTTAATACCTGGGAGCAATTCCACCCCTACCATTCTGTGATTCCTGCACTCACCATCTGTGCTGTTGGTACAGGGCAGAGGAGCCATATGTGTAAAAACAACTTAGGGCTTTACATGTTTTACTGGTAATAGGAGTTGTGAATCTTATTTATGCAGCTCATATTTTATGCTTGGTTCTTTGTAGATACTCCCTTTTAATTGAGTCTTCATAGCAACTCTATGAGATCAATTTCATGATTGCCATCTTAGAGATGAGGACTGAAGAGCTCAGAGAGGGGACATGATCTGCACAACGTCACACAGCGAGCTAATAAGTGGCTGAGTTGGGATTTGAACCCCTATCTGTCTGACTTCAAACTCCATGCTCTTTTCAAACTGGAAAACTCAAGATAAGTAGTCATTTAGGTAGTTTTCTTGAAATATGCAATTTGGAGCTACTTCAGTACCTAACCAGGGAAAGAGAAGTCTCCCTCTTTTCTGTTTTGGTTATACATTATCCCTAAAGCTTCTGGTTCTGCTGCCTTTGACAAAAATGCTCTCTCCTTGAATCAAACTTTAGACCGGCTCCTCCGAACCTGCTTCTCAACCAGGCCTGGACATTTGTGCTTTTGCGTTTGTCTCTATGTTGCCTTGAATGGTTAAAGAAAGTGTGGCATGGCTGGCTGCGGTGGCTCATGCCTGTAATCCCAGCACTTTGGGAGGCTGAGGCGGGCAGATCACGAGGTCAGGAGTTTGAGACCAGCTTGACCCACATGGTGAAACCCCGTCTCTACTAAAAATAACAAATTAGCCAGGTGTGATGGCATGTGCCTGAATATCAGATACTCAAGAGGCTGAGGCAGGAGAATTGCCTGAACCCGGGAGGCAGAGGTTGCAGTGAGCCGAGGCCACTGCACTCCAGCCTGGGTGACAGAGCAAGACTCTGTCAAAAAGAAAGAAGGAAGGAAGGAAGGAGAAGGAGAAGGAGAAGAAGAAGAAGGAGAAGGACAAGGAGAAGGAGAAGAAGAAGGAGAAGGAGAAAGAGAAAGGAAGGAAAGGAAGTAGGAAGGAAAAGAAAGAAAGAAAGAGAAAAAAGAGTAAGAAAGAGAGAGAGAGAAAGTGTGGCATATATGCACAATGGAATATACCATTCGGTCTTAAGAGACAAGGAAATCAATCCTATTGTTTTCAACAGCATGGATGAACCTGGAAGACACTATGCTAAGTGAAATAAGCCAGTCACAGAAACACAAATACTGCAAGACCCTGTTTATATGTGGAATCTAGAAAAGTTGAACTCATAAAAGCAGAGAGTAGAATGTTGGTCACCGGAGGATGGAAGAGTGGGTGGATGAGGAATGGGGAGATATTGATCAAGGGGTGTGCAGTTTCAGTGAGATAAGAGAAATGAGTTTTACTGATCTATTATACAGAGTAGTGACTATAGTTAATAATAATGTATTGTGTATTTCAAAATTGCTATAGGAAGGCCAAGGCAGGAGGATTGCTTGAAGCCAGGAGTTTGAGACCAGCCTGGGCAATACAGCAAGACCCCCAGCTCTACCAAAAGAAAAAAAAAAGTTAGCCAGGTCTGGTGGCTCATGCCTGTAGTCCTAGCTACTCAGGAGGCTGAGAGGATCAGTTGAGCCCAAGAGTCTGAGGTTAGAGTGAGCTATGATCATGCCACTGCACTCTAGCATGAGTGACATAGTGAGACTGTCTCAAAAAACAAAACAAAACAAAACAAAACAAAAAAAACTAGATGAGTAGATTTTAAGTAATTTCATTACCCAAAGAATGTTAAGTATGTGAGGTGATGGATATGTTAATTAGCTTGATGGAATCGTTCTGCAATGTAAACATATATCAAAACATCAAGCCTGACCCACATAGGAAGACCCCATCTCTCCAAAGGAAAAAAAAATACTGGATGTGGTGGCACGCACCTGTGGCCCCAGCTACCTGAGCGGCTGAGGTGGTAGGATCACTGGGGCCCAAGAGATGGAGGCTGCAGTGAGCCGAGATTGCGTCACTGCACTGCAGCCTGGGTGACAGAGCAAGACCCTGTCTCAAAAAAATAAATAAATAAAAATAAAAACATCACATTGTACCATATAAATATATACAATTAATGTTTGTCAATTAAAAACAAAATTTCAAAAATCTTACTAAGTCAGTTTAGTGAGAATTCCTCATACTTGGTATCTGATCAAATTCTTTATCCTTCACCCTCAGAATCTGATCATCCTGGCCTTCCTTCAGTGAGATGTCGAGTAGGTTTAGCCAGAATCCACCCCTACCCCTGATGTTTCCATTCACTGACTGTCCCCTCACAATGTGCTCCTTGGCTGTAAATCCTCACTTGTCCTTGCTGTATTTGGAATGGAGTCCAGTTCTAAGGTTCAAGAGTTCTAAGAGTCCTGAGGCCTCATGTCTCCTATCGAAATAGTTCCTGAATAAAATCTGCTTTTATGGCTCTAATTACTGTCTGGCTCTGGTTTTCTTTAACACTTATATTTGCAGAATGTTGACAAGCTAGAACGTTTTTGAATGAGTGAGGTCAGCCAGGAGACTGAGAGGATCCTGCTGTCCTGTGGAGAACCGTGGAGGACTTACAGGCTTCAGTGCAGAAGCAGACAGGGAGGCAAGAGGGCTGTCTTCACATGCATCTGGCTGTGCAAGAAGAGAGAGAAGTTCTAAAGCAAAGGATCTGGTCGCCCTGAATACTGTCAGGACAGCTCTTACCAAGTAGGAGTGAACAGGAACTGATTTATACTTAATTTTAAAGATGAAGTCAATGCTAAGGAATGGGCCCCTTTCCTGCATGCTCTGTATGCTTCTGGGACATTTGCTGTGGGATAACCCTGGCCCTCTTCCAGTGGGAGGCTGCGGGAAACACTGCAGGGGATGCTCATGTGGCCCATGTGACCCATGGTGCTGCTCAGTAACATGTCAAGGATGCAGATTCTTTCTACGCATGCTTGAAACTAGCAGGCAAATGGAGTGCACAGCCTCCCAGCAAGCTAGGCACACATTTCGTGTTTCCTTAAACTGTTTGTTGGGTGTGTTAGATGGGTACTTGGATCTCACTTGATGCAAAAAACTCTGGTGGTTTCAACTAAACAAATACAGAGCACCTATCAGGTGCTAGCTAGAGAGCCGGATGCTGGGAACCGGAACAGGAACTGGGCACATTGGCTGTCCCATAGAAGCTCACAGTTTGGTTTTGGGAAGATGAGAAATACATACTTGACTAAAAGAGGAGACTGACAATGGCAAGTGTGACAGTGATGTGGGACACAGGACAGGATGGGGTCCTGACTGAGGAAGGAGTTCCCAGCGAGCTCCACAGACATGGTGATGTTCCTGAAGTAAGACCCACCTAACAAGAGAATTTCTTCTGCCTGCACAGACTGGAAAACAGACTCATTAAAAAGAGATTGTCATTCAGGTGGGGTAGGTGCTAAAGATCTAAAAGTGGTAGAGGTCAGGGATGTGTTTTTTGGTTGTAGGGGAAGGGAGTAATGTCAAGGTATGGGGTACCTAGGTGTAGCAATGCTTTCATTAAACTGTATATTCCCCTCTGCCTTTCTGATAGAACTCTGCTTCCATTTGGTTAATCTACCCTTCACATGGTCATGCCCTTCATGGCAGCATGGCTATTTCATTCCCTTCGGCAGTAACTAGTTTAGGCATGACCATTCAGTGCAACTATGGTCAAGGAGATGTGAGAAGAAGTGTTCTGGGGGCTTCTGGGAAAGGCTTTCTTATTGTTAAAAGGAGACAAACTCAAGGATGGAAAGTCTGTTCTTCTTCTGGACATCATTGTGTCTGGATGTGATGCTGCCAAGGAAGCAACCGTCTTACTGCCTTGAAGGGAGTGAGTCCAAGGGCAGAGCCTCAGACTAGAGATGGCAGAGCACAAAGATGAAGAGAATCACGTCCTTGAAGATGGCATTGAGCAGCTGAATTTGCTCATCTAGCTCTGGAATTCTTATGTTAAATAATATATGTCTTTAATGTTATTTTGAGATGGGGCTGTCTATTACATGCAGCGGAGAGCATCATACCCTAAACAAAGGAAACAGAGAGGACATTCAGAAGGGTATCACACACCCAGGACTTTTCCACTTTTCCTGAGTGTGAACGTCCCTTCTCAAAATGGATCCTGCTAGTGGGACAGCCAGCCATCTTCTTCTACCCTCAAATGTTTTCTAGCCTAGGTCCAGATGGGGCGATCAACTGGAAACCTCTCTATTTTAGACAAATTCCCTTTTTTCTAAGACCAGCTGGAATTGCACAGGAGAATTATTAACTACCACTTAATGTATTAAAATCTGCTGCTACTCAGCCCAAGGTCTTCCTGCATAAAGCTGGCCAAGCAAGGAGCTGCTCTGTTACCAACCAACGCCTACAGGCAAAGTGTCTGCCTTTGAGACTTTAGATTTCGTGTTGATTTTTGAAAGCCCTCTGTCTCTTCCAGTGAGCAGCACACAAGCCTCTCATTGTAGCTTTGTTTTAGTTGGAAGATAACCATCTATATTTTCTGGAAGATAGCCACCTATATTTTCCAGTTCCCTCTGGGGCCTCCAAGAGTGAATTCTGGGTAAACCAAGGAGCCTATATTTAATGTTGGGCCAGCCAACATACCCTTAACATTTAGTTTAAATTCATCAAACACTTAAAAAAACTACACTGTGGTTAAAAGACAAACTTACTTTTACTTAGAGGTATCTGGATGCTCAGAATTTCACCTTGAGAAATCATTTCCTTCTACACAGGACCTGGCTCCCAGAAGAGCCTTGAATATTTGTGTACTCTGTTTGCATGTCAATATCTCGACCACATTTAAATGCAGCCAATGGAGATCTTGTTTATTTCTAATTACTCACATTATTACAATCAGTAATTTTTTAACATTACAGAGTTTTGGGAAATTGAAAAATAAAGTCAATCTTAATCACTTCATCCGATGCATCAATGAATTAATTTTATCCTGGCTTCTGATCTTCCAGTATTATCCACATACAAGTATATTTGTATGCTGCAATTCTAGTGTGCATACATTTTTGTCTCTTGATTTTTTTATCTTATTAAATTAAAAACCGTCCATGTTGCCACAATGTGTTTATGATAATTTTAATACTTGCATAATAGGATCAGCAAATAAATGGAATGGAATAATGTAACTTTGTAAAAACACTAGTAGTAGTTTAGGGAACTGTTGTTTCTCTCCTCCTCCTTCTCTTCTGTTTTGTTGCCCATCTCTCCACTGGGAGCAAGAATTCAGGAATGAGTGAGCCCATCCCCAGCTCCAGGGGCAAGTTCTGACCGGTCTAAGCCCATCATGGTGGTTCCGTTCCCCTTGCTGGAGATTGGTTTAGGTGTCTACATGTGTTGCTAGTCTGCCAAGGGGCATGAGGGGGACTTCTGGGAAAAGTTTATCCTTGTAAAAAGAAACATGTGGGAAGAGATGTTCCCTCCTTCCACTGGACACCATTGCATCTGCATGTAGTGCCTGTAAATGTGGCAGGCAAATGTTACCCAACCGAATCAACTTTCTCTCCCGTTGGTAAACATTAAAGCCTATTGTAGGCTGTGGCTATAAAGCCTATTATTAGAAAAACCTCACTTTCTTGGCATTTGGGGTGCTTAGACCTGGAACGTTTTCTTGGACAGTAGGATTTCTCACCTTAGCAAAAGTGAGACACCAAACTCTGAGACACTTCTCCAGGGTCTTATCATAAATGTCCCATTTGTCATTGATATGAAAGGATGAGGAGTAAACCGGTTCAGCCAAGTTGCTATTTTTTTCTGTTGTCCCAAGTGAGTCAGGGCACAAACTGTCTGATCGCTGGGAACAAGCTGACAAGTGTGACTCAGAGCCAGAGACGTGGAAAGAGACAGGATGCTGGGTCCCTAAGATGCCCTAGAAAGAGCTTCATCCTGAAGGGCCAAGAGCCCATAGAAGATAATCCTCCTTAGTCTTCTCAGGTAAGGAACCCTTACTCTAGACCTAGGTTGCAGACTTGCACTCCTGTTTTTCTTTAGTGGACCCAACTTTTGGATAGACTCCATTCAGACTCAGTTGACAACCCTTAGGCTCTTGTAAGACTATGAGATTTAGGCTAAGAGGACCTGGATTAAGATTCCAATTCTATTATTGGATCCATCTCAGGATAATTGTAATTTTGGGCCACCTTTTCTGATTTTCAATTTGTACAACTATAAAATGAAGTTGGTGGAAATACCTCTATCATAGAATTTTTGGGAATGTTAACTGACAGAATATGTATGAAACTGAGTGTAGCAACAGCAATTTATGGGCCACTTACTATGTGTTAGGCTCTGTGAATAAAAAGATAAGTAAGAATTCTTTCTTGTTCTTAACAAGCTTATAGTCTAATGGAGAAAGGAGTTTATAAAGTATTGGCTATTATCACTATTCCCCAGGATCCACATATTTGAGGGTCAAGTGAGGATTTTCTTGGCATATGATTGTCTTAGTCAGTTTGTGCTGCTATAACAAAATACCACAGAAAATACGAAATTTCTATGCACAATAGACATTTATTTCTCTCAGTTGTGGAAGCTGGGAAGCCCAAGGTCAAGGTGCTGTCAGGTTTGTTATCTGATAAAGGCAGCTCTCTGCTTCCAACATGACGTCTTTTTGTTGCATCCTCTGGAGAGGACGAAGACTGTGTTCTCACATGGTGAAAGGTAGAAGGGCTCAAAGCAGATGAGGGATGTGTGAAGCCTCTTATAAGGGCCTTAATCCTGTTCCTAAGGGAAGAGTCCTCATGACCTAATCATCTCCAAATGGCCCCACCACTTAGTACTGTTGCATTGGAGATTAAGTTTTAATGTGAATTTTGGAGAGGATACAAACATTCAAACCATAGGTTACCTATTGCTGTCCTGCCAGGGCAAACAAGAATTCAATACTGCAAGAATGCAGATTGTAAGACCTCTGTGGGCTAGGACCTTATCTGCAGGGTTGCGTGGACATTTCTTTCATGACTTTGTTTTTAATGGCTAAGTTTGGGCAGTTTTAGTTTTGAGCTGAGGAGTGATGACATCCTATTTCTTATTTCCAAAGCTTCATATCTGGATTGACAAAAGCAGGAATTGATGAGGTTGCAGGAGTCTGGAGTTGATGGAGAGAGGTCACAGGTCCATCCCTTCATGGGCTACATAGACTCTGAAGGGATATGTGGCACCAAAGGGAAGCATCCTTCTTGATGACACCCTAGGTGTTAGCTCCTTTTCTTCCCACCAGCTGGAGACAAGCCCTCCCCCTTGATAAAGGAAGTATCAAGATTTATTTGTTTAGCAAAATGATCCAGTTAAGTTGTTTCAAACCATTTTGTTTTAAAAAGCAAAATCTATTTTTTCAGTGGAAACACCTGGACATGGAATATGTAAAATGGATAACCATGGAGTGCTCTTGTTTGATGCTAGTTTTGGGGAGCAGGGTATCCTGCCCATTGAACCCACCCTCTCCACGAAAACCCTTCTCTCCATGGAGACCCTTCAGGCATCTTGGTGGAAGCCACAGGGCTCTGAAGAACACAGCTTGACTAACTTCAGCGAGATGGTGCAGGTACGGTCCCTGTGTATATCATACCTAGTATGAATTGGGAACTATTGAGGTTTTCCAGCCCTAAGGAATCTCCCTTGCCAGCCACCTATTAGGTGCCTAAAATTCTGTCTCTTGGGGGCTTTAGAGGTTTCTGGTCTTCACAAATATGCCCTCATAGAAATGTAAGCATTTCTGGGAAAACTACAACAAGCCCATGACCAATTTCTACTCACATTCACTCATCCATTCATTTATTCAATGAATATTTACTGAGTATCTACTAAGTGCCAGGTATTATTCTACATATTGGAGATATGATTCTGAGCAAAACAGACGAAAGACCTACCCTCTTGAAGTCTGCATTCCAGTAGAAGGACAGTCACTGACAGCTGGGCCCTAGGGGATTGGAGTACAATGCTGGAGGTAGACTATGTTCAGAACATGTTGCAGACATGCGGTGCTCATCTCCTTGCTGCTGGCCCTACTCAGCTGGAACTAAACAATGTTCTGAGTTGAACCAGCTTGGCAGGACATTTTGGACAAACATTGGAGTCAGCTGGTTTGTACACTGTCTTGAAGTCCTTTGGGTTTGGTTGTAAGGACTCAGGGGCCACCTTGGGGCACAGAAGAGAAGAGGTGGGAGGGGTAAGGAGAGGCCACTGGGGACCTCACTTGGATCTAACTAAGGGCTTCTCAGACTTTGCTGCACATTAGAACATCTTGGGAGTTCTCAGAAATCCAGACGCTGAGCTGATCTCAGACCTATTACATTAGGTTCTGTGGTGGTGGGTCCTGGGCCTCAGTAGTGCCAAAAACTCCTTGGGTGAGTACAGTGCACAACCAAGATTAAGAACCCCTGAACTAACTTGTATAATTGGTCTATGTAAGGTTCTTCTCTTGTTGAATGTTCTCCTGGGCTATAAGCACATTTGGACAGTGTATTAGTTCATTCTCATGCTACTATAAAGAACTGCCCAAGTGTGGGTAATTTATAAAGAAAAGAGGTTTAATTGATTCACAGTTCTGCATGACTGGGGAGGCCTCAGGAAACGTATAATCATGGCAGAAGGTACCTCTTCACAGGGCGGCAGGAGAGAGAATGAGAGCCAAACAAAGGGGGAACCCCCTTATAAAACCATCAGATCTCATGAGAACTCACTCACTATCACGAGAACAGCATGGGGGAAACCACCCCCACGATTCAATTATCTCCACGTGGTCCCACCCTTGACATGTGGGGATTATTACAATTCAAGGTGAGATTTGGGTGGGGACTAAGAGCCAAACCATATCAGACAGTGTTCTCTATCTTTGGCCTATATTGGACTCATCTGGGGGAATTTGGTGAAAACAGGCCAAGCCTCTTTCTCCTACATCAATGAGCTGGAGCCTCTGAGTGCTTTATCTGCTCTCCAGGTGGTTCAAGTACACATCAAAGTAAGAGAATGTCTGACAGCAGGGAGTACAAGGCTCACTGGCCAGAGGCAGCTCACTAATCTGTGACCTCTTGGGCCTAGAGCCAGGAAGGAAAATAAGTATTCCTATATAGGTTTCACTGTTGTGAAACTCTACGTGCTACATTACTGCATTGCAACATAACGCCTTGTAAGGTATTATTGCCCCCATTTTACAGATGAGAAAACTGAGGCCCAAAGATAGAAAGTAACTTGCCTGAGGCCACATGGGATACAAACCCTGATGTGCCTGACTTCAGATCCTGGGGAGACAGAGTTCTGGTTTCTCTTCTGTGACCTGGAATCTGTTACAAGAAGCACTAGAGAGTTCTGTTATCTCTTAGCTCAGATGATGCTCTCATTGTCCTTTAGAAGTGCTGCCAAAAGTTCATGCTGGGAGGCTATTTTGTGCTCACAGGAAACGGCTCTTTCATTCATGCCCCTTTTGTTCTCCTGAGTCAGGGATCTCAGCTCCCTCTTTTCTCCTGGAACCCTGCAATTAGCCTAATTGTAAATCAAATGAACAGATTTTTCAGTGACATAATGCCGTTTGGAACTATATGGACTGAGTCTATTTTCCCTTTCCAGTATCTCTGCAACTACAAAAATCCTATGTGGACTATAGAGATCATGTCACATTTCCTTTGGTTTGAAATTCTGTATGACCTAAGTACTTTAGGCAGTTATCTATGAACATCTAAACTAAGAAATGGGGCAAAAGAGTGGAAGATTGTTCCCATTCCCATTAAAGAAGACATTCTCTTTTGTGTTTAACATGGGCAAAATAAAAGTCTGTTTATTAGACTTCAAACACATATTTTCAGAACACATTTACTGTATGCAGCAAAGTTTAACTCTGTTTTGTACCTGTACATATAAGTATCAAAGGAAGAGAGGAAGAGCCTTCATTCCTAGTTCCTGACAAATATGAAATTGCTTTCAACAAAACACATGCAAAAGCAATTACGATTATGAATGGCTTTGGCAGCCACCATCTTACATTATTAATTTTGTAATACAGTCCACCTCCTCTTCATTCATATTTGATAGGAAGCCTGTTTGGTCAAGAAGGAAGCCCAGTGCAGGATTTATGAAGTTGTTTGTAAGGTTCGAGACCCTGTGCTTGTTCTGCATTCAGGGTTGTACTTTTCCTGCCCTCCATGACCTTTCTTGCCTTTGAGATTACAACTGCTCTTTTGGGATTCATCAACAAGTATGATCAGTAACCGGCAGGGTGTTATCTAAAGGAAACAAAATAAGCTTTGAGCATCATTTGGAATCGGCCACATTTCCTCTGCAGTGGCAAGGTGCTGGGAGTACAGAGTATTCGTGGGAAAGGTTCGCTCCAATAGCCTCTGATGAGAAGGAAACACATCAGCCGCAATACTCAGCATTTATATCAAGGTCAAGCTCAAGCTCAAGCTCAAGCTTGATACCATTCACAAGGTGTTTCCAAACCTATCGTCCATTTGAACGTATGATAATCCTTAAGGTGGACAGGATGGCTATGATTAGATACCTTTTCCCAATGGAGAAAAGAACCTCAGAGAGGTTAAATGATATTTAGTCTTTTCTAGCCTCGTCTACACAATAATCCCTTCACTCCCTTGCCCGCTGCTTACTCCCACAAGCAGCCCTTCTCCCACCCTGTTCCCCAGGCCTCTACCCCATATTGCATTTTTAAAGGCCCTTGCATTTTGCCTGCGGCTGACCGGCACCTACCAGTGCATAACTTTGCACTTCCTAGCTATACTGAGGTGCCCAGGGTGCTGTTGGGAACTCACAGGAGCTCAGTGAGGTATTTTAAAATTTTGAGGGAAGCAAAGCAATGCCTGACATCTATCCAACCCCACATGAAAGAGGTAAACAGATCCCCTCTACATTCCTTCAGATAATGTCATATCTTTGCAAAGCTAGGTTTTTAGTAATTGCAAGGATGAAAAAAAGTACTACTGAAAATCAACGTGGGACAGGAGTTGAGGGTGGCAATGTTCAATCTGATTGCAGGGCTTGAGAATTCTGCAATGCCCAACAGAGACACATGTTTTCTTAGGAAGTGATTGTGGCTCTTTAAGAGTGAAATAAAATAATATTTTCCTTTTAATTTATGTATACTATTTTTTGTTAATAAGGACACATTTATTAAGTTGCTTATACATAACTACTTGGTAAACGGAATTGTTAGGTATTTCTTTTGGCCTAAGGGCATTGTAAAAAACAAAAAATTCCTGAGATACCAAGGACACCATGAACCTAGCTTCTGGTGTAATGAAAATCCCTAAAGGTGTTGTTTTTCTTGCTTTTTTTTTTTTCTTTGGATGACTTTATGAGACTTTATATTTGAAAGGCTTTTAAACCCCACGACTGAACTGCAAGAGAGATTTTGCTGCTGTGACCAGATAGCTGGAGAGACACTTTCAGGTGGGGGTTTTCCTAGCTCTTTTGAGCCATAGTTGGTTGTCCATGTCCAGATTTGTCCCTGAATGCACGCAGGTTGGCCTGAAACAATAGGACAATGACTCACCTAAGAGTGAATAGTGAGTGAATCAGGCGTCTGTCATCTCCAGGCATCCAGGTGACAAAGTGACAACTCATGTAATCCATCTGTCTCTGACAGAGAAGACAAAGCATCAATCTCTGTTCAGTCTTTTTGCTCAAAGATCTTTCTTTAGTGTCTCTCTACACACCTTGCCTCCAAGAAAAAATATGGAATAGTGGGTGAGACCTGGAATCTGTGTCAAATGTTGGCTGAGCTCCTCAATGACGCACACTCAGCTCCTTCCCGTTTCCTGGTGCTGTCCCACTCCAGACATGCTCTGGAGTCCCTTCTTACTGGTCGCCATACTGAGATGATGGGGATCATGGATACTGACCAATATTAAAGACATGTATGAGGTAAGAAGCACTTAGGGAAGTCTTAAGTGCCTGACATTTCCACATTTCCACCTAAGGAGGCAACCCCAGGGCCATCCCTTGGCATTGGTTGCCAGGCTGTGAGTGTTGGCTGATCCTGGTGGCCACAACTGGGGGACTCATGATTAGCCAGTTACTCCCTGCAAATGCTGGTTGGGACTAGAACCAACCACTTGCAGTGACATTGAGGTTTAGAGTCAGATATTCCTGGTTCAAATCCTGCCTCTACTTTGTACTAGCTGTGTGACTCTGGGAAAGTCATTTAACCTATCTAATATTTGTTTTCCTCACGTGTAAAATGGAAATAATAATAAGCCACCTGTGACAATTCACTGGAAGTACTTGGCGTGGTGCCTAAATTAAGCCTTCCTTATATGATAGCAAATGATCGTCATCATCATCACCATCTTAGTGGAAACAACCAACATGTGAAGTAGGATGAAGAGAGGTTCATCTTAATTCCCATTCTGCAGATGTGGAAACGGAGGCTCAAAGAGGTTAAATCTGACATGCTGTGGTTTACATACACAAGTACAGCTGGGACTTCAAACCTGGGTGTTCCTTAACCTGGCACCCCCTTGATTGCATCCTGCTGATCCCCACTTCATGGGCCTCTCCTATCTTCTGGCTCACTCGGACTATGGAGGTCGTAGGTAACCCTTACTAAGTTTATATGTATGTCCTGCTGCTCTCACCTCCTGGATCCTGCACAGCAGATAGCCGAGTGTAGGCTGGGACAGTTCCAAGCAGGAAAAGGGATGTTGGCTGGATGTGGTGGCTCATGCCTATAATCCCAGCACTCTGAGATGCCAAGGCAGAGGATTGCCTGAGCCCAGGAGTTCAAGACCAGCCTGGGGCAACATAGTGAGACCCTGTCTCTACAAAAAATAGAAAATTAGTCACATGCCTGTAGTCCCAGCTACTCATAAGGCTGAGGTGGGAGGATTACTTGAGCCCAGGAGGTCAAGGCTACAGTGAGCCATGATCACATCACTGCACTCCAGTCTGGGTGACAGAGTAAGAATCTGTCTAAAAAAGAAAAAGAAAGAAAGAAAAGAAAAAAAAAAAAAGCAAAAGAAAATGGGAAAGCCTTCTTGGCTTGGGTGTGTCTCCTGAGCCCATACATACTTGCCTTCCTGTTTTTGTGACCCTTGGCCATCCTGGAAAAATTGATTTTGTTTCAGCGACTCGTCAGCCAGCATCCTGAGGAGTGAGACACATTTGTCCCTATGTAACCCCATTGCCATTTTCATCACCATGCATAGCATCAGCCAGTAGTAATGAGCAGCTATTTTGAGGGCAGGGGAGAGCTGTTTCCCCTAACTTTCAGAGAGCTGGGATTCTGCATGCAGAGACTTCCCTTCCCATCTGTCTATCATCCGACAGAATAGGCTGTGACTTGGTAATACCTTCTCCCCACCCCAAAATTGTCTTACTTTCACCCCTCACTCCACCAGGAGGGAGATGGAACATGCCTGGGACCAATCAGAGGCCAGTTTCGGGTCATCTTCTGCATCCATCTTTGCTGTATAACAGACCACTCCCAAACTCAGTGGCTTGAAACATCAATGATTTATTTCTCACCATTCTGCAGGTTGGTTGGATGGTGTTTCTGGTCCTCACTGGTTTGACTGGGACTGGATGATCTGGAGTGCCTCGCTCACATGTCTGGGTCCTCAGCTGGGACAGTGTATTCATCATGCCTTTTTATTTTCTGTATTTTTGATGATTTGACATCTTGGAGTCTTCCTGACCCTGGAGAGACTGGTCCTTCTAGGGTTAGCCAATTCCTACAGATGGCAAATGACTCTCCCTTCCATATGCAAACTGAACAAGATAGAGCCCACAGCCCCAGCCATTCTGTTACGGAGCTCTGACACCCTGTGTCATTATTTTCCTACCCCAATCACCTTACAGCCAAGTACCAGACGACTAGAGAGAGCCCTTATACCTCAGAGCTCACTGAAATTATCCAAACTAGCCCATCTTAAACCTGCTTACCCTTCCTCACTTGTTCCTTCCCAGAAAACCAAAATAGAGATTCTTGCCCCATTTTCCTCTCACTCCCTCTGCCCCTGGATTAACCCTGGTGCTTCCCCATGTGGTCTCCTGCAATGTGGGATGCTCTGTCTTTTGGGATCTGTGAATAACAAGCCATTTTTTTCCAATGGCAGTCATCTCCTGACCTGATACCCTCACCATCGCTGAGTAATAATACAGCCAAATACAGCCAACATTTAAAACAGACAGCAGCTGGGATGGCTGCATCTTTCTCTCTAAATGGCCTCTCATGCTCCAGGGAGCTAACCTGGGCTTCTCCCTATGTGATCTCTATGTTCCCAGCTCAAGAGAGGGCAAACCTCAATGTGTCAGCACTTTCAAAACTTTTGCCTGAGTCACACTTGCTAATGTTCTATGGGGCAGAGAATATCACATGGCTGAGCCCAGACTCGAAGAATGGAAAGCTATAGACTCCTCATCTTAATGAGAGGAATGGCAAAGTCCCATCAAAGGGATATGCATATAGATGGGAATAATTTGTTGTCATTTCATAAAGTCTACCATACGCTCTGCTCACTGTGTCTTTCGGCAAGTGGCTTCTTATTCCTTAACCTCATTTTCAGCAGCTTCATAACTGAAAGATAATCCCTGATCCTCACAGGGCTGCTGAGAGGGTCAAAACACCAAAACACCACAGTCCAGAGAGTGCCATGGTAATGTAAGGGTTTGCTGTTATCTGATATTCGTAGCATAGATGTCACATTTTGAGTTAAGAAAGACCCAGGTGTTTGGATCTTAAGAAATGATTCTTCCAGCCTGGGCAACATGGCAAAACTTCGTCTCTACACAAAATACAAAAATTAGCAGGGCATGGTGGCATGTGCCAGCTACTCAGGAGGCTGAGGCAAGTGGATTGATTGAGCCTGGGAGGTCGAGGCTGCAGTGAGCTGTGATCATGCCATGGCACTCCAGCCTGGGAGACAGAAAGAGACCCTGTTTAAAAAAAAAAGAAAAAAATTTGTATTATCATAATCCTATAGCTTAGTTTTCTAAAATGTAGGTTGGAGAGATCCTGACAAGTGCTTGACAAGATGTCACCCATCTTTATAAGAATGTGTTCTAGATGAGAACACATATACT
This sequence comes from Papio anubis, assembly GCF_008728515.1. NCBI lineage: Eukaryota > Metazoa > Chordata > Mammalia > Primates > Cercopithecidae > Papio > Papio anubis. The sequence goes on from NC_044977.1 coordinate 55,942,424, forward strand.
TAAGGTATTAGTTGAAGTTCTTAATCCTATCAGTGTCCCACTTCTAGATCCTGGGAAAGAAAATCTGGATGGCCAAGTTTGAAGCAAGTGGATAAACCTGGTCAAACCATGCCAATCAAAGGGGCATGCCATGGGTACCAAATGCTGTTTTAAGTCTGTATTGACTCTACTCCTTTAAGCCAGCTGGACACACTCATAATCATGCAACCAACGAACCATAAAAACAAGTGGTCAATACCCACTCACCGTCTTCTTGCCCCAGACCTTTCTTGCTGCGTCCTGACTTGCTCTGACTTCCCTCCAGGTCCTGTCTAATTCCTGACTCCTGGCTCTCTTGCATTTGTTACCTTGCTCTTGTACCCTCCCACTTGATGTTTTTCCTCTGGAATTTCCAGAAGGCTTTTTGCTCACAGACACCTTCCAGCTCTTCTGGATTTGCTTGAGATTCGGAAAGGCTCCTTGGGACTTCACCTGTGGCCTTTGTCCTCCCACTCCACTATGAGATGCAGGGAGTTAGACCATCTATGTGTCTGTTTCTCTGATTAGACTAAAATCCCCTTGAGAGCAGGAACCATCTCTCTAAACAACCAGATATTACTTGTCACTTTGTTCCTTCATATAGAACTAAGGGAATCAAGTGAAACATAGAACCAAGATAGTCTAGATTTGGACTGGAATTTGTAATAGATGAGTGTTGTTTTGTGGCTCCCAGCCTTCCAAACTCCTGTTTTTCCGGAATCCTTTGTTGGTGACAGGCACAGTCCTGTCTCCCTCTTTAGAGTGCTAAGGGGGCCAGACATTCCCTTTTCTCAGTCCCTGGCCTCTTGGCCATATGTGACCTATGCTTGGCCAACCAGATTCTCCCACCTTGAACTTTGAATCTTAAGGGAGTCTCACAGAGACAAGGGCCAGATGAGAAATTCAGTGGTCATATGTGATTCATGCAGGAGCAGTGGGTAAGCTGAAGGCTCAGCACAGGTCTCTAGCAGCAGCTGTGCCAGCATAAGTGATCTAACCCAGCTATTTCAGTGGCCCCACCTGGGGTCTGTATTGCCACCTGGCCTCCTAGTTTCCTGACTACTTTTTTGAGCGTGGTTCTTCATTTTTCTGATAGATTCAGAGACCAGCGCTATGTCCTATTAATAAATGCCTTCTTTTGGTGCAGCAAATCAGAGTAAATTTTCTGTTTTTTGTCTTTTTGTGTTTTGCAACTAAGAACCTGATTGATGCAGGCCACAAATAATAATAAACACTAGCTTCCACTCACCAGGGACATATCACATGCCAGATGGGGCACTGAGTACTTCGTATTGATGATATTTAATCCTCACCACAATCCTGGGTGGGAATTATTAGTCTTCTCAGTTTGCAAATCAGACTCAGAGGCTTTTATGAATAATGTTCCTGTGAGTATTCTTGCATATGTCTTCCTGGCACTCATGTGAACGCATTTCTGTTGGGCGTATATTTAGGAATGGAACTCCCGAGTCATAAAGTACTGATATGTTTATCTTCATTAGCTAATGTTTAACTGTTTTCTAAAGTTTTTATTCCCACCAGCACTTGTGTGAGATTCTGGTTTCAGTAGATGACTGGATCTTGGCCAATTCGATATTTTCTTTTAAATATTAGTCCCCATGGCAGGCATTTAGTGGTATTTCTGTATAGCTTAATTTGTACTTCCATCATGCCCAATGAGGTTGAGCATCTTAAAAAATTTATTTAGGCTGGGTGCAGTGGCTCACACCTGTAATCCCAGCGCTTTGGGAGGCCGAGACGGGTGGATCACCTGAGATCAAGAGTTCGAGACCAGCCTGGCCAACATGGCGAAACTCCGTCTCTACTAAAAATACAAAAATTATCTAGGTGTGGTGGCCCATGACCTAATCCCAGTTACTCAGGAGACTGAGGCAGGAATCACTTGAACCCAGGAGGCAGAGGTTGTAGTGAGCTGAGATTGCACTACTGCACTCCAGCCTGGGTCACAGAGCAAGACTCTGTCTCAAAAAAAAAAAAAAAATATATATATATATATATCTATAAAAAATATATATATAAAAAAATATATATAAAATATATATAAATATATATAGATATATAAATTTAACAGTACAGAGAGTTCCCGTATACCCTCTCCTTCACACAACACAGTTTTTCCTATAACTAATATCTTGCATTGGTGTGCTACATTTGTTATAACTAATGAACCAATACTGATACATTACTGTTAACTAAAGTTCACAATGTATATTAAGGTTCACTCTTTGTGAACCTTAATTTGTAAAATTCTATGGGTTTTACCCATGCATAATGTCATGTATTCACCATTATAACATCATGTAGAATAGTTTTCCTGCTCTAAAAATCTGTGCATAATCTATCCATCCCTTTTCACATCCCCCAAATCTTTGGGAACCACTGATCTTTTCACATTCTATAGTTTTTCCTTCTTGGGAATGTTATATAGTTGGAGTCATACAGTAAGTAGACTTTTCAGATTGGCTTCTTTTACTTAGTAATATTTACTTAAGTTTCCTCTGTGTTTTTTTTTTGTGTGTGACTTGATAATTTGTTTTTATCACTATTTTTATCATTTTTTAATAGTCTGTCATTTGGGTTAATATTCCACAGTTTGTTTATCCATTCACGTATTGAAGAACATCTTGTTTGCTTCCACTTTTTGGCAATTATGGGTAAAGCTACTATAAACATTCATGTGCAGGTTTTTGTGTGGATATAAGTTCTCGTCTCATTTGGGTAAATACCAGGAAGGGTCATTGTGGGGTCGTATGGTAAGAACATGAACAGTTTTTTAAGAAACTGCCAAACTGTCTTCCAAAGTGGCTGTACCGTTTTTCATTCCTATCAGCAATGAACGAGTCTTCCTGGTACTGTCAGTTTGGGGATTTTAGCCCTTATAACATATGGTAGTGTATCTCATTGCTTTCATTTGAAGTACTCCAAGAACATAAAAATGTGAGCATCTTTTTATATGCTTATTTGCCATCTGTATATCTTCACTGATGAATTGTTTGTTTAGATCTTTCTCTACTTCAAAATTGGGTTGTTTTCTTATTGTTGAGTTCAAGAGTCTTTTCTATATTTTGAACAAAAGTCTTTTATCTGATATGTCTTTTGCAATTCTTTTATTCCCCCAGTCTGTGGCTTATCTTTTCATTCTCTTAACAGCAGCTTTTATAGAGCAGAAGTTTTTAATTTTAATGAAGTCCTACTTACAGATTTTTCTCCATAGATCTTACTTTTGATATTGTATCTAAAACTCCATCACCAAGCTTAGATTTTCTCCTATGTTATCTTTTAGAAATTTTATAGTTTTGCATTTTATGTTTAGGTTTATGATTCATTTTGGGTTAACTTTTGTGCAAGGCGTAGGTCTGCATTTAGATTTATTTACGTTTTATTTTTGCATAGGGATGTCCAGTTGTTCCAGCACTGTTTGTTGAAACGTTATCCTTTCTTCATTAGAATTGCCTTTGCTCCTTTGTCAAGGATCAGTTGACTCTGTTTGTGTGGCTCTATTCCTTGGCTCTCTATTCTGTTGCATTGATCTATTTTTCTATTTTATTTTTCACCAAATACTACACTGTGTTTTTTTTTTTTTTTAGACAAGGCCTTGTCTCTGTTACCCAGGCTTAATGCAGTGGCATAATCTCAGTTCACTGCAATCTCTACCTCCCAGGCATAAACCATCCTCCCACCTCAGCCTCCCAAGTAGCTGGGACTACAGGCATGCACCACCACACCTGGCTAATTTTTGTGGAGATGGAGTTTCACCATATTGCCCAGGCTGCTCTCAAACTCAAGCAATCCACCAGCCTCTGCCTCCCAAAGTGCTGGGATTACAGGTGTGAGTCACTGCACCCAGCCCGCACTGTCTTGATTACTGTATCTCTATACTAAATCTTGAAGCCAGGCCATGTCAGTCCTCTCTTTCTCCTTCAATGCTGTGTTGGCTATTCTGGATCTTCAGCGTTTCCATATAAACTTTAGAATCCAGTTTGTCAGTACCCACAGTATACCTTGCCAGGATTTTGATTGGGAATGCATTGAATCTATAGATTAATTTGGAAGAATTGGCATTGCTGAGCACTTTTTGATTTATTTGCCATTTGGGTGTTCTTTCTTTGGGGGGCTGTGACATACCTATTCCAAACTCTTGACCATTTTTATTTTTTTGTATTGATTTGTATACATTCTTTATATATTCTGCAAAAGAGTCATTTGTTCTTATATGTGTTACAAATATCATCTTTCATTCTGTGACTTGCCTTTTCAGTCTTCTGAATAATGTCTTTTGAAAAATAGAAGTTCTTATTTTAAGCTTTGCTCAATTCATCTTCCCGATTATATTTCGTGACCTGGTCAAGATCCCAAGATTACAAATAAATTCTCCCTGTTATCTTCTAGAGTAGAGGTCTGCAAACTTTCACTGAAAAGGCTAAGATAGTAAATATTTTAGGCTTTGTGGGTCATATGATCTCTCTCACAACTACTCAACTCTGCCACTGCAGTGTAAAAGTAGCCATAAACAACATGTAAATGAATGGGTGTGCCTGTATTCCAATAAAACTTTATCAAAACATCCAGTGGGCCATAGTTTGCTGAACTCTGTTTTAGATTGGTGCTCTCCCAATATAACTTTCTGTGATGATGGAAAGGTTCTGTATGTGTGGTAGCTAAGAGCCACATGTGGCTATTGTGTACTTGAAATGTCGCTAGTGCAACGGAGAAACCGCGCAACTTTTAACTGAGAAACTTTTAATTGTATTTAGTTTTGATTAATCTAAAAACTTAAATAGCTACATATGACTAGTGGCTACTATATAGGATAGTGCAGTTCTAGAAGCTTATTGCTTTATCTTTTCTTTAGAGCTATCATTCACTTGGAATTTATTTTCATGTGTGGTGGGAAGTAGGGAATAGGTGGCAATCCAGTTTACCCAAAACCATTTATTTTAAACACTGCTTTTTCCCTATAGCTCATCAGTGCCACCTTTGTCCTATATTAAGTATCTTACATGACTCATTATCTATGTGTATTTATCTATCCTTGTACCAATATCATAGTGTCTTAAATACTGAAGCTCAATCATGAGGAAGACTGGATGTCTGGTAGATTTAATCCTCCATTTTTTTTTCTTCTTCAAGAATATCTTAGCATCTTAAAATTGTTTTCATTTACATATAAATTTTATAATTAGCTTGTTAGTTTCCACACACACACACCCCCCTACTTGAATTTTTACTGGAATTACTTGAACTTATAGATCAAATTGAAGAAAGTAAATGCCATAGAAAAATGCCATAGATATTGGATATATCTATAGCATTTAATTTTCTAATCCATGTACTTGATATAACAAATCTCCTTTAATTAGTTAATTAATTAATTGCTTTTTGAGACAGGGTCTTGCTCTATTGTAGTGCAGAGTCATGATCATGGCTCACTGCAGTCTTGACCTCCTGGGCCCAAATGATCCTCCCACCTCAGCCTCCAGAGTAGCTGGGACTACAGGATGTGCCACCATGCCCTGCAAATTTTTAATTTTTGTTTTGTAGAAATAATGTCTCACTATGTTGCCCAGGCTGGTCTCAAACTTCTGGGCTCAAAGATTCTCCTGCCTTGGCCTCCTAAACTGCTGGGATTACGGGTGTAAGCCACTGCATCTGGCCAGTCTTCTTTAATTTCTATCAATAACATTTTATAGTTTTTAGTGCAGGCATCTTCTGTATCTTTCTGTAGATTTATTCCTAGGTATTAAATACTTTTTGATGCTATTGTAAGTGATAGCTTTAAAAAATATTTTCTAATTGTTTGTGGCTGCTATATAAATATACATTTGATTTTTGACTGTTGACCCGTGTCCAAATCTTGCTCAATTCACTATGAATGGTAATCATAATAGTTTATCCATAGATTTTTTTGGACTGTCTATGCATAAAAACGTATAATTTGTGGATAAATACTTTTTTTTTTTTTTGAGACAGAGTCTCACTCTGTTGTCCAGGCTGGAGTGCAGTGGCGCCATCTTAGCTCACTGCAACCTCTGCCTCCCAGGTTCCAGCGATTCTTGTGCCTCAGCCTCCTGAGTAGCTGGGACTACAGGCACGTGCCACCATGCCTGGCTATTTTTTTTTTCTCCTTTTCTATTTTTAGTACTGATGGAGTCTTGCCATGTTGCCCAGGCTGGTCTCAAACTACTGAGCTCAGGCAATCCACCTGCCTTGGCCTCCCAAAGTTCTAGGATTACAGTCATGAGCTACTGTGCCTGGCCCATTGATATTTCTTTTATCCTGTTTTTTTTCCTTCTCTATATTTCCTTTTGTTGCATTGGCAAGAACCTCCAGCAAATGTTGAACAGAAGTGGTGATAGACAGCAGAGCCGACACTTTTATTTCATGTTCAGTCTCAGAGGGGAAACTTTCACCATGTTTGTTCCATGTTACCCTCTATCAGTACATTTTAACTTACTGCTTTTCTAGCATTACCCAAACTTGCATTGCTGTAGCACCCAACTTGATTGTGTAGCATTTTTCCTGACTCTTACTATTCTCACTGGATCAATTTTGCTAATACTTTGACTGTGATTTTGTACCTTTATTAATAAATAAGATTGGCCTATAATTTTCCTTTCCGTATCTTTGTTGATTTTGAACTCAAAGTGATGTGGGTCTCATAAAACTAGTTAGGAAGAATTTCTTCTTTTCCTATTTTCTGGTAGTTCTTGTAGTATCTGGCATTATTTCTTTCTTTAATCTTTGGCATAATTTACTCATAATTTTAGGATACTTTGGAATTTCTACTTCATCTTTAGTCAGCTTTTATAAGTTATATTTTTCTCTACTGTGTCCATTTTATCTAAGTTTTCAAATTTATTGTTATAAAGTTATTAATACTATATGATTTTCAAGTGTCTCATGAATCTGTACTTTCATGTTCTCTAAATTATCTATTTTTACATTCTCTCTTTATTTTAACTAGTTTCTCTGGGTTTTTCTTCAAAGAACCAACTTTGGCTTGTTGATTTTCTATATCGTGCATTTGTTTTCTAATTTATTAAGTTCTTCTCTTATTTTCTTCCTTTTACTTTGCATTTAATTTTTCACTTATATATTGAAGTGTAGTATATCATAAAGATAAAAATGCACAAATAGTAAATGAATGAAAACTTATATAATTAATGCATTTTCAGAAAACTATTATACCTATAGAAAATAGAACTTGGCCAGGCAGCGGTGGCTCAGTGCAATCCCAACACTTTGGGAGGCGAGACAGAGGCTGGGATCCTGAGGTCAGGAGATCGAGACCATCCTGGCTAACACAGTGAAACCCCGTCATCTACTAAAAATACCAAAAACTGGCAGGCTGGTGGCGGGCTGCATGCCTGATCCCAGCTACTTTTCGGGAGGCTGAGGCAGGAGAATGGCGTAAACCGGGAGGTGGAGCTTACAGTGAGCTGGGGTCGGCCACTGCACTCAGCCTAGGCTGACAGAGCAAGTCCGTCTCAAAAAGAAAGAAAAGAATAGGAACTTAACAATATAAGCCTTCCATTGTTCTCTGCAGTCATTGACCCCTTTCTGTCTCGAAGATAACCACTATCCTGCCTTCTAACACCATAGATTAGTTTTACCTATTTTTCAAACTTATACAAATGCAATCATATAGGTACTCATTTATGTCTTGCTTCTTTCCTTGAACATTATGTTTATGAGATTAACCCATTTCATTATACATAGCTAATACTTATTTTAATTCTGCATAGAATGCCATTGTGTAAATATAACATAATTGGTTTGTGTCTTCTGTTATTGATGGACATTTAGGTTGATTCCAGTTTGAGGATATTATGAATAATGCTGCTATGAACATTGTTGTACATACTTTTTGAGTGCACAAATGTACACAGTACTATTGGGTACATAACTAGGGGTGGAATTGCTGGATCCTAGGGTATATGTGTGTTCACTGTCAAATGGTTTTCCAGAATGGGTGTAAGAACCTTTCCTTAGTAGCAGTATATGAGTGTTCATTTCTCCATGTCCTTGGCCAATACTTGGTATTGTCAATCTTTAATTTTAACCAATCTGGTGGGAGAATAATGGTACCTCATTATAGTTTTAATTAGTGTTATTTTAATGACTAATGAGATTGAGCATCTTTTCCTATGTTTATCGGACATTTGGATATCTTCTTTTGTGAAGTTCAAGTCCATTGCCTATTTTACCCCCATGGGTTGTCTGTTTCTCGTGATTTGTGTAGGTTCTTTACACACTTTAGATAAGAGTCTCCTAATTTTTATATGAGTTGGAAATATCTTCTGCTCTTGCCCTTTTCTTCCCTTTTTGTTGATTTTTGAACAGAACATTTTAATTTTAATATAGTTTACTTGATGAATCTTTTTCTTCATTGTTGATGCTTTCGGTGTTCTTTTTCATCAATCTTTACCTGTCCCGAGGTAAAAAATATATTTCCTGTATTATCATCTGAAAGTCTTTTTGCTTTACCTTTCCCATTTAGATCTACAGATGACCTTCAACTTAGGATGGTGCTACATCTTGGTAAACCCATCCTAAGTTGAAAATATCATAAGTAAAAAATGCATTTAATACATCTAACTTACTGGACATCATAGCCTAGCCTAGCCTACCTTAAATGTGCTCAGAACACTTACATTAGCCCACAGTTGGGAAAAATCATTTAACACAAAGCCTATTTTGTGTTGAATATCTATTTGTTTTGTTGAATATCTCATGTCATTTATTGAACACTGTACTGAAAGTGAAAAACAGAATGGTTGTATGAGTATTCAAAGCGTACAATTTCTACTGAATGCATGCCACTCTCACACCATTGTAGTCAGAAAATCCTAACTCAAACCAGACCCACATCAGGGACCATCTGCACGAGGGATGTTCCAATGACGGAGCTAATTAGCAGAGGGTTTCTCAGTCTCTGCACTGTGGACATTTTTGAGTGAATAATTCTTTGTTATGGGGGCTCTCCTGTGCATTGTTGGATATTTAGCAGCATCCCTAGCTTCTACCTGCTAGATGCCAGTTGTGGCAATAAAAAATGTCTCTAGAATTGTCAAATGTTCCCTTATAGGGGTTGGGGAGGGGTTGCAAAATTCCTTTCAGTTGAGAATCAGTGATTTAACATATAGTGTAGAGGTCAAGGTCAAGTTTCATTTAGTTTCTCATATGTTGCTCAATCGAATTTTTTTTTTTTTTTTTTTGAGATGGGGTTCCGCCATGTTGGCCAGCCTGGTCTCAAGTTCCTGACCTCAGCTGATCCGCCCACCTCGGCCTCCCAAAATTCTGGGATTACAGGCATGAGCCACGGTGCCCAGCCTGCTCAATTGATTTTATTTCTTCCTTTATCATCTTTATACCTTTTATTTGTTTTTCTTTATTACACTGGCTTGAACCACTAGTACAATGTTGAATAGAAATAACGATTGGGGAAAACTCCATCTTTCATCATAAGTTTAATTTTTTTTACAGTAGTCTTGCTGAGAATATCCATTATCTCATTCAGAAAGTTTTCTTCGATTCCTCATTTGTTAGGAGTTTTTTTTTAAACTAATTAATTGTTGACTTTTAAAAAATGCTTTTTCTGTATCTATGCAGATAATCACATGAATTCCCCTAAAGTTAATGTTGTATTGAAAAAATGTGTTATATTAATTGATTTTCTAACATAAACCCAGTAACTAAGGTCTTGGATTATATAATCTTTTTCCTCCAGGGAAGTCCACCTGACTCACAAAAGTGTCAAGAGCACCGTTTGGACTCTCAGAGTCTTAGCCTCCTCTTCCAGAATTAACAAATTACCCCGGGGGAAAGTAGCCCCAAATGCTTGGACTATATCATCTTTTAAAGCATGACCTGATCATCCTTTCTGCTTTATTAGTCCTCTAAAGGCTTCACATATTTTCTTTATTGAAACAGTTATTAAAAAATAATTATTATTGTTGTCATCATTATTGTGTTCAGCTTTTGTAGCTGTTCTCAGTGGAGAGGTTGGTCTCAATGATCTAATCACTCATTACTAGAAATAGAAGTTTCTTTTCTTAGAGAAATAAATATCAAGTATACAAAGTACACAAAGATAAAACACACACATGTATATATATCCACCTGTACTATGATGTTTTATTATACATTACAATCAAACAACCTATGCATCACCACATAGGTTAAGAATGAAACATTTAATGGCGTTGCAGTGAGCCAAGATCGTGCCACCGCATTCCACCCTGGGTGACAGAGTGAGACCCCGTCTCAAAAAAGGAAAAAAATAAATAAATAAATAAAACATTTAAAAAATTTTTATTATTTCAAAATTGTTTTTATTTAAGAAAGAAGAAAATTATCACTTCTAAGAAGAAGCCTCTATGTGTCCCACTCTGATTACATTTTTTCTCTCTGCCATCACTAACTTTTAGCTTCATTTTTGTGTTCAACTTTCCTTGCTCTTCTTTACAGTTTTAGAACCTGTACTTTATTCCCAGTTATATTTAGTTTTGTCTGTTTTTGAGCAGCACATAAATGACATCCTCTAATGTATGCTTTTGTGTCTCCATTTTTTTGCTCAAGGTTATATTTTTTAAGTGTATCCAAAATGACATTTATTTTCCCTGCTCCATAGTTTTCCACTGATATTCGGTGTCTTTTTCCATTCTAGTGTAGATGGACATTTGTATTGTTTCTGGTTTTCATCTATTATAAACTATAGATACATATAATATAAACAATATAGTAGTGAATGTTTTTCTACACACTTCTCGGTGTGCAAGAAGGGTTATAGGATATACATATCTTCAATTTTACTTAATGATACAAGCTCTTTTCCAAAGTGATTGTACCAATTTACAATCTCAAAGCAGTGTGTTATACTATTGTGCTATAATATTGCCAACACTTGATATTGACTTTGCTAATATGGTGAGCATGACATAATTTACGTTGTGTGTATCTCTGATGTCTGTTGAGGGTTGAGGTTGTATATTTCTTCATATGGGACAAAAAGGCTTTACTTTTCTCTGAAATACCTGTTCTTTTATCTTGCTAATTTTTTTTTGACTGGGCTATGTATTAGTCAGGGTTCTCCAGAGAAACAGAACAAATAGGAGATACATAGGGAGAGATTTATTGTGAGAAATTGGCTCACATGCTTACAGAGACTGAAATGTCCCATGATCTGCTGTCCACAAGCTGGAGACCCAGGAAAGCTGATGGTGTAATTCCATTCTGAGTCCAAAGGCCTGAGAACTAGGAGTGCTGATGGTTTTATACCAGTCTACGGGCAGGAGAAGACAGATGTCTCAGCTCAATCAGGCAGACGTTAAGCAAAACTTCCTCCTTTGTCTGCCTTTTTTGTTTATTTAGGCCCTCGATGGGTTGAATGATGCCCACCAACATTGAGAAGGCAATTTACTTTACTGAGTCCACTGATTCAAATACTAATCTTATCTCGGAAAACCCTCACAGACACACTCAGAAACAATGTTTAGTCTGGGCACCCCATGGTACAGTCAAGTTGACACATAAAAACCACTGTGAGCTATTTGCTTTTTTTCTTAGTGATTCCTAGGAGCTGTTCTGTATTCTAGATGAGGGCTTCTCCCCAGAACTTTCTGTGATGATAGAAATGTTCTCTGTCTGCACTGTCCAGTATAGTAGCCACTAGTCATACGCTACTGAGCACTTGAAAGCAGTGCAGCAGAGGAACTAAATTTTCAATATTATTTTTAGTGTGTTTATTTATTTATTTATTTATTTGGAGATGGAGTTTTGCTTTTGTTGCCCAGGCTGGAGTGCAGTGGTGCGATTTGGCTCACTGCAACTTCTGCTTCCCGGGTTCAGATGATTCACCTGCCTCAGCCTCCCAAGAAGCTAGGATTACAGAGGCATGCACCACGATGCCCAGCTAATTTTTGTATTTTTAGTAGATATGGGGTTTCACCATGTTGGTGAGGCTGGTCCCAAAATCCTGACCTCAAGTGATCCGCCCACCTTGGCCTCCCAAAGTGTTGGGATTACAGGCGTGAGCCACTGCGCCCAGTCTATTTTTAATTTTAATAGCCACATGTCTAATAGCTGCCATCTTGGACAGCACAGGTCTAGGTAACAATTATTTGTTGGCTTTAAGTTTTGTAAATGTCTTCTCCAAGTTTGTGAACTGTCTTTTCACTCCTTTCAAGGTGCTTTTAATGAACAGAAGTCCTTAATTTTAATGTATTGAATATTATTAACCTTTTCCTTTATAGTTTGTTTATTTATATATCTTGTTTATAAAATCCTTTCTTATACTTTCTTATCTTAGTATATTTTCTCGTACTGAGATCTGAGGAACTGATTTTTGTGTTTATAATTTTCTTCCCCCATCAGTCATTAGTTTTCCTAGCACAGTTTACTGAATGGGCCTTCCTTTCCTCACCAATCTGCAGGACTGGCTGTATCAATCAGAGTACTGGTAAGAAGCAGAAGGCACACTCAAACATTAACATTAAAGAGAGTTTAATAAAGGCACTATTGAACACTTTTACACTGTTGGTAGGACTGTAAACTAGTTCAACCGTTGTGGAAAACAGTGTGGCGATTCCTCAAGGATCTAGAACTAGAAATACCATTTGACCCAGCCATCCCATTACTGGGGATATACCTAAAGGATTATAAATCATGCGGCTATAAAGACACATGCACACGTATGTTTATTGCAGCACTATTCACAATAGCAAAGACTTGGAATCAACCCATATGTCCATCAGCAACAGACTGGATTAAAAAATGTGGCACATATACACCATGGAATACTATGCAGCCATAAAAAAGGATGAGTTCGTGTCCTTTGTAGGGACATGGATGCGGCTGGAAACCATCATTCTCAGCAAACTATCGCAAGAACAGAAAATCAAACACCACATGTTCTCACTCATAGGTGGCAATTGAACAATGAGATCACTTGGACACAGGAAGGGGAACATCACACACCGGGGCCTGTTGTGGGGAGGGGGGAGGGAGGAGGGATAGCATTAGGAGATACACCTAATGTAAATGACGGGTTAACGGGTGCAGCACACCAACATGGCACATGTATACATATGTAACAAACCTGCACGTTGTGCACATGTACCCTAGAACTTAAAGTATAACAATAATAAATAAAAAATAAAGGCACCATTTACAAAGGAGAGGCTGAGGTAAGGGAAACTAGCAGGTGATGAAGGAACTTGGGGCTGGCAAGAGCTGAAACCCTTACCACTTCTAACCCTGAGAGTCAAGGAAAGGCAGGAGTTACTGGACCCAGAGGGAGGAATGGAGAAAGGCCTCCAAATAGAAAGGGAGACTTCTACAGAGAAACATACCAATCACCTTGACCCAGGAGAGACAGAGTTGGCCAGAGGAATAAACACCTGCCTGCTCAACCTCATGCTGTCCCTCCTGTAGATTCGGTGCTAAACCCACCATAACCCAGCTGGAAGCCAGAGGGCAGGGAACCCACCAATGGAGGAGGTCTGTTCTGGGGTACAGAACTGAGTGGAGCAGGTTGGAGACTGCATCTGGGTGAACAAATAAACCATCAAGCACATCTGCATGGTTATAAATCTATTTTCCATAAATGCGTGAGTAGGTACAGGATCTCTCTCCATACTGTGCCACTGATCTATTTGTCTGCAGCACTCCACGCTGCTTTAAGTAATAAAGCTTTAAATATATTTTCATATTTGAGAGGGCAAGAATCGTCACCTTGTTTTTCCTCTTCAGGAATGTCTTGGCCATTCTTTGCCTTTTGTTCTTTCATTTCTATTTCAGAATCAGCTTGCCAATATTCATGAAGAACTATATTGGAATTGCAATGGGACTTGCAATGAGTCTCTAGATCAATTGGAAGAGAGCTGACATATTTATAATTCCTTCCAAGGATAGGGTTTATGTCTCCACATACTTAGGTCTTATTTAATATATTTCTTAATAAGATTTTATCATATTCTCTATAAAGAGCTTCCATTTTTGCAAATTTTTTTCTAGGTACCTATTTTTGTTGCTATGGTAAATATCTTTTCTTAAAATAGAAATTCACTTTTTGCCTGATGCTTGTATATAAAAATGAAATTATTTTTGTCTATTTTGGACTGAGCAACCTTACTAAATTACCTTAGTAATTCTAATGATTTACCTGAGAGTTCTTTGGAGTTTTCTTTGCAGACAGACATATTATCTGCAAATAATGATAGTGTAGTTTCTTCCTTTACAATCCATATATCTTTACTTTTTAATCTTCTGCACCGTAAGTGTAGAATAGAAGTTGGTATTAGCAGACATCCTTAACTTTCAGGCTTCTGATTTTCTGGGGAATGCTCTCAATATTTCAACATTAATTATAATGCCTTCTGTAACTTCTTGTAGAAGCCCTTTATCACGTTAAGCAAATGCCCCCTTCTATTTCTAGGTTAAGTGTTGTTGTTTTCAACATGAAAGTAAGTCAAATTTTATCAAATGCTCTTACTGCATTAATGGGGTTATCATAGGAGTTTTCTTCCAACTGCATTTGGAACAGTCCAATTTCTAATTGCTAAATTCCTACCCAGTTTTCAAGGGTCCCCAAAGACCTCCCTGATCATCCACCACTCCCCATCATAAGGCATCCCTTCTCCTCTCCCTTCATTTCATAGTCCCTTTGTAGATGGAAATCATATATTCACTTATGCATCCCCCAATGCCCAGCACACAAGCACATAGTAAATGCTAACAAAATGTCGATTGAATTATGGAGCGAGTCATTCTTATGGCACTTTATAGCTTTGATTTTTATAGTTTCATGTCCATGTTTCTTTTCTCCCCTCTGGACTGGAAGCTTTCAAGGGCAGAGTTCACATGTGATTATTCTCATTATTCATCTAAGACCCAATCCAGGGCCTGATTCAGAGCCCTGTTCACCACTGGATGATTCCTTGCTTTCCTTGGCAAACTCCATCATCAAAACCATCCAACCAGTCTTCCAGGAGTAGCCAATCTCTCTTCATGGTCCCCTCTGCAGAGAGAGAGGTTTGCTTCACTCTCACCCTCAGGGAGCCAGGCCAGTTCTGATGACTAAGGGCAAAATAATTTGCCCTTTGCTGAGATTAACTTCTAAAAAATGGTTTTGCAATAACCTGGGCTTGACTGGCCAGGGGTGAAGGAAGGAGAAAGAAGCCATAAAGAGCATTCCTTCCCTCTAATGCAACTGAACCAAGGACAGGGCAATAAGCCAGGGAGTCAGCCATTGATGGGTCTTTACTTAGCCCTTACTTTGTGCCCAGCTCTGTTGCTAGGCATTGTAGAGGTGGGAGAGACATGCTGGCCTCTTTCCTGAATGCTTAGAATTTATTTTTCACCTTGGAAACAGAAATTTCACATTTGACAAGTTAAACAATATGACAAGGCCATCTGTTTACTCATTCATCCATTTATTCTTCCATTCATTTATTCACATAGTATTTCAAAGTCTCTGCTATGTGGTGGGTGTTGTGCTAAGCACTGGGGAATTCAGGATTGAAGAGATGCCACCCCTGTCCTTAGGCTGAATAAGGGAGTTGGTTAATTAAACAGCTCTAGTACAATGTGATATATGTGGTGGTTGAAGGTATGTTTTCAAGTGCTGAATTGGGGAACAACAGGATACAGGGACTCTCAGAGGAAGTAATGAATGGATTATCAGAGGACATGAATTTGGTATAGAAGTTTATTATCAGGATAAGAGAGAAGGATATATGAAAAGTTGTGGAGACATGGAGAGCACAGGAAGTTTGGAAGATGATGACTGGCATGACTAGAGTTCAGGGACAGGATGGAGGATGAGAAGGAAGAAGGCCAGGAAGGCAGGCAGGGACCAGGTCCTTAACTCACAGTGAGAAGTTGTGGGAACCTTCACCTCAGGGCATCAGAAGTCATTTAAATATTTCAGCAGGGAGTAATGTGATCTGATTTGTGTTTTAGGTTCCAAAAGGTCAGAGCAGAGAGAATGGATAGGGAGAGCAGAAACTGGAATGAGGGAGGCAAATGAAGAAGAGTGAGCTGAGCCTTGAAGGATGGGCAGGATTGACTAAGGATGAGAGGGTGTGGCATTCCAGGCAAAGGGGATGGTGAAAATTCCAGTATAGAAATTGGGAAGCAGTGGGAGATCAAGGGACCAGTAAAGAGATCTGGCTGACTGGAATCCAAGGAAGGTCATAAAGTTTGGAAGTGGGTGGCACACACTAGGGGGACATCTGGGGGCTCAGAAGCCTGTAGAACCAAGTGAAAAGGGGTCCAACAAAGACTCCAAAATCTTAAAAATTGGAGATATAGCAGAGGGTAGTGGGAAGAGATTAGCTGGAGATGAAAAAAACCTAGATTCTAGACTCAGCTCTGCCACTAACTTGCTACATGAGTTTAAGCAAATTATTTCTCCTCTCTAGGTCTCAGTTTTCTCACTTATAAAATGAAAGTTCTGGCCTAGATCTCTTCTAGCACTGGTGATTTAGGATGCCAAGCACTAGCCTCTATCCTTCCATTCCCAAGTGTGTTTGCATTTGCCCCAGGCCATCCCAAACCATGCTCACTGCCTCACTGCAGCCTGCCAAGCTGCATCTCTGCCAGAGGAAGTAGAATTAGTGGATGAGACAAAACAAGACAAAAATACGCATAATATAAACCCTCAAAGAAGGAAGGAAGGCGATTAAAGCATGAGGCAGGGAGAAACAGTGATGAAGATGATATCAGAAAAGGAAAACCTAATTATTGGAATAACAGACTCAATA
This sequence comes from Papio anubis, assembly GCF_008728515.1. Lineage (NCBI taxonomy): Eukaryota > Metazoa > Chordata > Mammalia > Primates > Cercopithecidae > Papio > Papio anubis. The sequence continues at coordinate 55,959,229 of NC_044977.1, forward strand.
TATAGATTGCATAACAGAAAGGAAAAGCTGAAGAATAATATATCTGTTAGCTTTTGCTGTGTAACAAATCACTGCTAAACTTAGTGGCCATTTATTACTGCTCATTGTTCACATGTCACATAAGCACTGCTGTTGAGCTGGGTCAGACACAGTTGATCTCAGCCTTGCTCATGCATTTGTGGCCAGCTGGAAGGTCTGCTGGGGGCTAGCTGGTTTGGGATCATCTCATCCACATGTCTGACAATTGTCTGGATGTCAGCTGGGACAAAGGAGCTGACTGGGCCACATGTCTTTTAAGATTATTCAGTATGCACATCAGGGCTTGTCTACATGGTGCTGTGTTTGAATGTGTCCCCTCCAAAATTCATGTTGAAATTTGATCCCCATTGTGGTGGTCTTATGAAGTAAGGCCTTTGGAAGTTGATTAGGCCATTAAAGCCTCACCCTCATCAATGGGTTAATGACCTTAGGAGAGAAGGTTTTAGAGAGTTTGCCTTCCAACAGATGAGGACAAACAAAAAGGTACCATCTTGAAAGCAGAGAGCAGCTCTCACCAGACACCAGTGGGGGCACCTTGATCTTGGACTTCCAGCTTCCAGAACTGTGAGACATAAATTTCTATTGTTTCTAAACTACCAAGTCTGTGGTATTTGTTGCAGCTTGAACAACTAAGACATATGGTGGTACCAGGATTCTAAGAGAGAGACTGGAAGTGTACAAATAGTCAAAATATATCACAAGGCCAGCCAAGAGTCAAGGATAGGGAAATAGATTCCACTAGTGATGCAGAGTAACACTACAAAATGGCATAGACAGAGGAAGGAATGAGGGATTATGGAAATTTTTTCCCCCAATTTATTAAATTGAATTCTCTGGCCAGAGTGATTCACATTCTTCCCAAATGCAAATATGCCTACTCCCATTCCAGTACCCCACAAAATTCTCACTGAACTATGACATCAAACTTGGAGTCAAGCTTGGATCTTATGATCTTTCTCAGTTTCCAATGAGACTTTTCAAATGTGGCTCCTCTTCACTTGAAGACCCCTGAATGAAGAAGATAAGTTACTTGACCCATACCTCACTAAAGCGCATTGGTGAGACAGGTAAAGTGTAGATGTAATGAAAACTTTTATTCAGAAGGAGAAATAAGAAGCAAATAGCACTAATTGGTTCATAGCACTACTGAAATCCAGCTGGGCTAATATTAACAGGACTTCCTACTGAACAGTAGGAAATATTCCTTGATTAGACCTAAACTCTGCTCCCTGGGAGTGACTTCTCAGTCTGTTTTTTACCTCTGGCTTTCGAGGCCACTTTTTGGGATTCCCAAGACTGGCTTCATTTGCAGCCAGGTGGCTTTCTCAATTTTATTCCTCTCTGTAGAAAGCTGGGGACCAGAAGCCCTCTTATATTGGAACCACCTTAGATCTCAGTCCAGATCTTAATGTAGGCTGGTAGCACTTTTACATGTTCAGCTCCATTAAAAACCATGTGGGTTTCCTATAAATCTGATTCAAGTCCAACCTATTTGACAAAAGTCATGCCAGTTGTCTTTGAGATAGGACCCTCTCTTTAGACTTATTCACAGCTACTTTGGGTTTGTCCAGACAGCTATAGGATAATGTCCTTAAAGTTCCTAGAATTTTTTTTTTTTTCTAGAATAAAAGGTCTACTTAAGATGCAGTAACTTGATTCTGTTGATTTTAACAAAGGATGTCTGTAGTGAAAGTTGCACAAAGCTTCCCCTGGCTTGAAAACCACCTGCCTGGATCACGACAATTCCTTTGGTCATTACTAAGGAGCCATGGCATTCAAAGTAGGCTCTTCCTATGGACAGGCAGTGTAAGTATTGCCTATTAAGTGTGCTAAAAGAGGAACCAGGAAGATTCCACCTCAGACTCAATCTTTTTTATTTCTCCCATTCTTTAAGTTCCTTCAATATAGACTGATTGCTTTTGGTCAATTGCATCAATTGCATTAATCTGTCACAGAGGATCTACCATGCATGGTCATTGTCATGGATAAAGCACGTTAATTACCTTGCTCAGTGCCTTGCCCTTAGTAAGTGCTCAGGATATCTTAGTTCCCTCCTCCCAGTTCATTCCTACTTTTCCTGAGGCTTCTCTCTTGCAATTTATGTTATACCACAGGAGGGAACAGAGTAAGGGTCTGTCATCTCCATGCAAGTGAGTTTGTTGGTTGGTTCCTTGAACAAATACTTATTGAGTGCCTACCCTGTGCCAGGCACTGTTCCAGGGACTGGGACTATATTCCTGAATAAAGTTCCTGCCTTTATGGAGCTTACAACCAAGTAGGGGGCAGATAGACAGAAAATAAGTCAACAACCTATAAGATAATCACAGACTGTGATAACACTAGGATGGAAACAAGGTGAGGGGGCTGAGACTGGGCAGCTGGGGAACCCTGTATGACTGATGATAGCCAAGAATGAAGAGGAGGGAAGGGAAGGCTAGAGAGGAATGAGAAAAGGAGGCTGAGGACAAACAGGCTTCCTGTGCCTCCTCCACGATTTTGCCCCATGACTGCAGAAAGGACAATTAGTTCAAATAAACAAATAAATCTAGAGAAATATGATCTGTCATAGCAAATGCAACACATTTAGTCAAGAGTCCCTCAAGGATTGGAGCAATAGACTTGGGTGTCAGGAGCCCTCAGTTCTAATGCTAGCATAGCCCCCAACTCCCTGTGTGTGTTTGAGAGTCCCCTCCCTTCTCTGGACTCCTGGATCCTGGAGTTTATACTGAGTGGGTGGGACTCAGTGCTGTCTGACTACCTACGGCTTGATGAAATGACCAGCACCTTCCATGAGAGTTTTAGCACAGCTCCAGAAGGCTTATGGCTCTGTCATTCCTGCCCATAGCTGTTAGAATTCCTCCTTCTCTGCCCAGTCGTACAATTATCTGTCTCACTTCATTGGGTTCCAGCTCTAGGCCATCTTTTCATTTAAGTGTTTAGTCAGAGCCCAGACAGTTGACAATTTACAGTGCCCCTGGTGCAATGATGATCTGGCCTGGATGCTGTTCCAGAAAGTCACTGATAACTCTTAGTTCAATCAGAATGCTTGGGAGTACCATGTTCTGTGCATTTAAAACATTCTCCTCCAAGAATAAGAACAAGCAATCACAACACACATTCAAAACAAAAGCCACCATTTATTTAGTGTCTACTATGTGTCAATGAGCTAAGATCAGTGCATTTCATCCTTACATCAGTCATAGGAAATTGCCACAATTTCATAGATTAGGAACCTAAGCTCAGAGACTTTAAGCCAGCCAAGGGTGGAGGCATGATCCTGATCCATGAACATCCAACTCTAGAAGTGCAGTCTTTACCATTATGCTGTTTTACAATTCTTTTTACCAGCTGCATGGAAGAACAGCAGGAAGGCCATGTAAAGGTGGGATCTGCCTCTGCCCGACTCTCCTTGTCTGAATCTTCCCTTTTTGCTGGGCTCCACCAGCAAAGGAGTGTTGCTATTTTGAGGTGACTTTCTCAAGCTCGCCTAGCAAGCACTCCTGGGAAAGTATTGCTCAACCGTGTCTGTGGTCACAACCTTGAAGCCGATATCTCCTTTCCACTTTCCTAAAGCCATCGAGTAAAGTAGAGACCCTGATCTGCACATAACTTCCTGTAAGTTGGTGACATAATCCATTTGAACTTCAGATACAGACCCTTAGATGGCACCATGGCCATGGGAGGCAAGAAGTGGGAACCAACGTTACAGATGTTAACGTGCCAGGTCCCTTTAGGAATAAACCTCCCAAGAGCAGGGATGTTCAGCCATCAGCCATCTCAATGATAAATAATTCCAGCAACACTATTATATTCATCTCTGCATCTACACCTTCAATCAGTCATATGTATATGTTATGGGGACAGGGCTCCCCAAGATATAGCCCTTTCAGCTCATGAGAATTGGATGTTGGGATATTTCAGTGACACAGAACCACACTAGAGGAAGTTGAGGGGCAGGACAGGGCTTGGGATTGGCTCTTCTAACAGCAGAACAATGTCTTCCAGCTCCAGAGTCATTCCACCTCTCCACTCCCTTAGCCCAATGTCAGCTGCATCCAAGGCTGGTTCTGCTCTTGGTCAAAGGACAGCGGCCAATGGCAGCAAGGGCTGTACTCTTAGAAGAGATACTTTGTTTTTCAAGGTTTTATATTAAGAGACTTTCTCAGAAATCCCCCAGGAAGCTTTTCCTTAGACTTCATTGACTGGAAGATGAATAGACTCTCCATCGTGGTTTACATCAATCAAAGCCCACACATCTTCCCTGAGTCACTCATGAGTGGTGTTGAGAGGTTAAGACCTGAACACATTCAGGCTTCGGTAAGGATGGAGTAAGATGGCTGCCAAGAGGCAGCCAACAGCGTCCACAGTTCGATTCCATGCTAGTCTAGTTACAGAAACTCCAAATTCCTGAACTTAGACTCTTTGGACCTGCATATGAACTTATTAATTAACCTGTGACTCTGTGGTGTGTAGTGGCTTGTTCTGAAAGTTGGCTACAGGTGTGAGGGTCAGTTCACCATAGCCCAGGCAGATAGAGAGGAAATGACATGGTGAGCTGGGGCTTGGGACAATATCCAGGAGGGCAGGACAGGCACTTGGACACATTTTTGTCAAAGCTTAGGCCTTAGTTCATCTGAATTGGAATCACAAGACTGTGGGGGCAGTGAGATGGGTGGAACAGACCTTACAATATAGATTCATAGACCTTTTGTTCAGACTCTCTGGGGCAAGGGTCCAGGAAGTTGCATGATGGACAAGCTCTCTGGGTGATTCTTAAGCAACCTGGACCAGAGCTTATGCTGAGCTGTAGAGACTGACTCTGGAAATATAACTAAGAGGGTGAGTCTAGGGCAGGAGCCTTCATCACAATTCATCAAATAGTTGGTATTTGGGGTCCAAGGTGAGGGAATTGGTCCCAATATAGTGACAGAGAATCTAAGCTGGGTTGAATTGTCCTGGGTCAAGCCAGGCAGAAAGCAATGAGATTTATTCATTGCATTTTTCAACCAACATTTTTTCAAGTCCCTTACGTGATAATCCCTGAAGTTATAGATCAAAAAGTCCCTGTTTCAAAGAGTCCCAGTGCAGTGTGTTGGGGAGATGTGGACATGTGGACAGGTATTCACATTACATGACAAGGGTCATGGTGACACACAGGGGCTCTGGAAGCACTCAGGAGAGGCCTAGGGCTGCAGATTAGCAACTTATTACAAACCTGGTGGCATACAAATCACAGAATCTTATTCTCTTACACTTTTGGAGCCCAGAATCTGAAATCAGTTTCACTGGGTCAAAATCAAGGTGTCAGGCCTCTCTCCAGAGGCTCCAGGGGAGGATTCATTCCTTGCTCTTCCAGCTTCTGGAGAGGCCAGCACTCCTTGGCTTATGGCCACATCACTCCAGTCTCTGCCTCTGTGGTCACATTGCCCCCTCCTCTTCTGTGTCTACTCTTTTCCACTTTCCTCTTATGTGAATACATGTAATTGCATTTATGGCCCAGGTGGGTAACCCAGGATAATCTCCCCATCACAAGACCTTTAATCACATCTGTAAAGCTCTTTTTGCCCTTTAAGGTGACATTTACAGGTCCAGGAATCAGGCACTAGATATCTTTAGGGGGTGTTATTTAGTCTGCCACTGGGGGCAAGGGTAAAGGAGGCTCTTGACGTGAGTCAATAAGGAGAAGTAAGAGGTAGCCTAATGCAGTAGGTAGGAAAGAACATTCTAGAAAGAGCTAGAGCATGCACATAAGGACCCAGATCTGGGAACTGTGAATAGGTTTTACGAATGGAGGCTCACAGCACAGAGGAAGGGTGCTGAGGTGTGAGAAGAGGTGGAGGAGGTAGGCTAGGGTCAAAGGATGGAGGTCCTAGGGGGTGGGCTATGGTCCACAGATCATGGGGAGTCACCAAGGGTGTGTGAGCACGAGTGACAGCTGCAGAGTTGCATTCTGGCTGTGCTGTGGAGACTGGATTCCAGGGGGACCATTCAGTAGGATATTGCAGTGTTGCTAAGTGGAGTATAGTTAGACCTGAACAAAGCAGGTGAATCAAGACAAGTGGAGGGATCTGATTGGTGGGAAGAGTGAGAGTAAGGGGAGAGGCAACGCAAGACTCCCAGGTGTCTGACATCCATGGATGAAAGGGGCCCCTGAGGGATCATCTGGGAGAGGAGGGGACAGATGAAGTCTTGGGCTCCCCTTTGAAGTGGTCATTATGGGTCACCAGGTGTCTGGGAAGCAGAAGAATATATGGGCCTGGAAACAAGGAGAGGAATCTGGGCTGGAGACTTGGATTTGGATGCTCACACATATAGGTGGTAAGTAAAGCTGTGGCTATGAATGTGGTCATCTCAGAAGACAAGGAGTAAGGGGGCAGATGGACAAAAAAGGCCCTCACAAGGGAGACTGGAAAGATGCAACTGTGGAGGCAGGAGAAGTCTCAGGACTTAGGGCTCAATACAGCTTGCATGGCTGGGATCTTTGCATTTTGAAGAGTGATTGCTTTGTAACACTAATAATGCTAGCTTTGTAATGGTGAAATTTGGGGGCTTTCTGGGAGGAAGATAGGGTAACTGCCTATACGCATGACTTAGGCAGTTACCCTCTGTCTGTTTGCTGACCCAGCCAGCTGTCAGCTTGTTGGCAGCCTTTGTGATACCTGAGTGCCTGTTTGGGACTCAGGGAGGCCCCAGTAGCATCAGGAAGCCAGCTGCATTTGTTGTTGACTCTTAGCATGCATTATACACCACCAGCATGGCTGACGGAGAATCCAGGGTTGCGGGATGGGCAAAGAGAGAGCCATCTATGCTTCTCAAATGTCTTGTGGCTATTGGCCCTGTGAAGTAAGCCTCTTCCCAGAGTCCTCTGCTGTTCCTGCTCTTCCTTATCTCACAGGAATGTTGAGGAATTCAGAGATTCAGATTGCTAAAGCCCGTACTTAGGTGAGCAAACTGAGATCGAGAGGGTGGAAGCCCTTTCTTTCAGAGGAGCTGGTACTGATTATGTGACAGCCTAGAGTCCCCCCATTAGAGCCCACTGCTGCCTTTTTCAGGGTCTGGTCTCTCGTACTGAGATGATGATCACAATTGTTAACAACAACATACTTTCTTACCATCTTAGGAAGTTCTTTACACCTTCATATTTGTTCAATCTCCAAACCCATCTGATAAGTATGAAAAATGCTGTTTATAGCTGAAGAATCAGGCTCAGGACCAAGGATTTATCTAAGGCCTAGGCCCGGAACCCAGGTCCTCTTGACTCTAAATCCCACGATCCTCCCCGTCCCTGTGCAGCTCCACCACAGGGTTGCAGGGCTCTGGGTTGCAAGGCCCAGTGCTGATGACACCTGGATGGCTTGCTGGAGACTCCATAACCATGCTACAGGCTGCTGAGAACTGCTGGCCACTTGCCAGATGGCTCTATCAGAAAGCAGGGAAAGCCCCACAGAAAGGCAGTGAGGGGCCACAAACACAGATGACTTTCCAACTTTGTTTTGGACGAACTCTAGGCTATCTGAGCAGAATGCTTTGCTGCAGCTGAGAACATATTTCTTGACCTTAAGAAATAAGCTCTTAAGCTTTCAGGTTTTAAAAATGAAAAGCAAGTAATGCATTCAACAGACATCACCCCATCACTGAGGTCTTCCCTGTCATCCATCCCTAAATCTCAAACCATCCATTTTTGAGCCTCCATGGGGCCTGACCATTGCTTGCCCAAATCCTGAGCCTCAGCCTGGCACATACATAAACCCTTCCCTTACCGCTACCCAAAGATTAAGGCTCACTCTTCTTGTTCCTTGCTCATTCTTCATCACAGACCTGATCTGTCCCTACCAATTCTTGAGCCTCATCCCAGCCTTGACACTAACTTCATCCCTCACCCAAATACTAAACCTCAGTCCATATCAGACACCATCTCATCCCTCACCCCATACCCAAATCTACCACCATCCCTAACACCAACAATCCATCCGTTACCGAAACCCAAAGACTTAACTTTACCCCCATTACTACTTCCTTTCATTCTTGAGCCTTGGGGCTAGGGGTGAAGGGGGTTATTGCAGACATCACCAGGAAATTTCATAAATGCTTAAAGGTTAATCATTTCTTTTTGAGGCTCTCAAAATAAGTGTGGTGTCACTTTGTCCAAGAGTCAAAGTGGCTGCATCAAAACAACACTGCCCCAAACTGAGGCCAAGGTGTGAGATGATGCTGTGCAATCTCCCTTTGCAGTTCTGTTGTTCTCGGATCAGAAGGAGAGAATTGTTTTGCATTCAGGAAACTGAGCCACCACGTGAGTGCTACAAATGGAGCCTGAGACAAGTGCAGTCATTACTTTGTATAATGACATGGTGTTGGAGCCACCTCTGAGAAGGAAAATGCAGGAATGAACCATCCATCTTTTCAAGCAAACAAGAAAGGTTCATTTTTCAGGTCTGCTACTGTTCCTTAGGAACTTGGTATTTTCTATCCTTCCAGTTGCTCATTGGATTGTCTTCCCCATGCCTTTCTAAATGATTGACTTTCTAAAGTACTTTGGCTCCCTGAAAAACGAAAGGGGTCTGGAAATATTACGTGTGTTATAATTATCTCTGGCAGTACTATTGGGTAGGCCAGGTGACTCTCATCTCAACGTGTCTGCATTAACTCTAGTCATCTTTCTTTGGAAAAACATCAGCTTGATTAGAAATGGCTCCCACGCTGAATTGGAGGGAAAAAACCCACCAGTCTTTATATTTTTTTAATGAATTTTTCTTTCTTTTGGTATCAGCCCCAAGTTAGAACTTTAATTTGCAGAAACTCCCAAGACATTTCAGCCAGTGTTGTAGTTAGACCAAAGCTTGATTTAGGTTGGCACACTAAAACTCACTCCTGCTTTTAAAGTGCTGTACACTTTCCAAAATAATGATGCTATCCATCCCTCACAATATCCCTGTGTAGAAGGCACTGTTACCTGCTTTTCACAGATGAGGGCATGGAGGCTCAGGGGGTTCAGTGACTTGTCCAGATAGTGGAGGTTTTCTGGGGCCCCATCTCCTGGGCATGAGCCTGCACTCTTGCCAGCGTGGTGCTAACCACCCTGGGGAGGGCAGCTAAAGCCCAGGAAGACCTGGGTGACATGTCAGGTATGACTGCCCTGGAAGAGGCAATGAGGCAATGTAGATATCAGCCAGGACATGATGACAGACTTAGAAATTCAGATCATTTTGCTATTGCCAAATATCTAGAGGCTTCATGTGATGTCAACTGAATATCCAGATTTTTGACCCACTCGTTTTTTTGTCTGGGTCATTGTTAATATGTGATCTTTTGTAACAGAAAGAGCCCCATGCTCGATCTCCATGATCTTGTTTAATTCTTGCAACAACACTTTGAGAGATAGATACAACTATCCTCATTTTACTAACAAGAAGTTAAATAACTTGCCTGAGATTGCACAACTTCGGGGCAGAGTCAGGATCTGAACCAAGATCTAGATTACTTTTATCCACCACAGTAAACCTATTCTCTGTAAGTCAGAAGAAAGTGGAATTCTAGTTTGAGCTTTTTCTTTTTAGTTCTGTGTCCTCAGATGAGTTAACAAAGTCATTGAATATTTATTGAGTATACATTTTTGTTTTGGAAACTGGGTCTCACTCTGTCACTCAGGCTGGAGTGCAATGGCGCAATCTCAGTTCACTGCAATCTCCACCTCCTGGGCTCAAATGATCTTGTGTCTCAGCCTCCTGAGGGCTGGGACTAGAGGCGCATGCCACCATGCCCGGCTAATTTTTGTATTTTTTGGTAGAGACAGGGATTCACTATGTTGGCCAGGCTGGTCTTGAACTCTTGACCTCAAATGAGTCTGCCTCAGCCTCCCAAAGTGCTGGGGCTACAAGTGTGAGCCACCATGTCTGGCAGAGTATACATTTTTAAACAACAGATAAGCAAGCAACTCAGTTTTAATGACTGACAAACAAGTAAATTCCTTCATCTCATGGATGAGAATCCATCCATAAACAAGCAAGTTTTTCTCAAAGGTTCTTTCTAGAGCTCATATAGTATGAGTCTGTGATGTTGACAGTTTAGATTTGCAACAGAGTCATGCCCAAATCTCTCAGATGTGCATCTAGGTTTTCACAATGTCAAAGGTGATCTCTCCCACACTTCAGAGAGATACCCCGAATTCACCACCTGTGAGAAGTTATTTATCTCCTCTATGTACTATTTTTATAAAGCCACCTGATTTAATCCCTAATACCAACAACTTGAGCTGTGTCATTACCATCTTAAAAATGAGAAAACGGAGGCTCAGTGATTATAGCCACTTGCACAATGTCGTAGAACTAATACAAGGCAAAGCTGGGTCTTGACATTAGAAGAATCAACACAACAGCTTCTGCAACCTAGCGTGCACCATGGGAATAGCTCAGGCCCCAGGAGAAGCTGGCTTAGCCTGAGAGTGCATCAAGATCATTCATCCAAGCTTCTAGAAACATCATTCAGAGATGTTTGGTGGGGTCACAGATCACCTACCTCCCCACAGACTGTCTGACATTTGTCACACTAGATCTTTTTTATTCTCCTTGTGACCTTGTCTGTGAGTCAGCCCTTGTCATATGGTAAGACAGACTAGCATGAAATGGAGCTGTCCAGGTGATCTTTTGGAACCCCTCTGAGATTCCTGTTGCATGACACAAGGATACTCTGTCTCCCTGAAGCCCACCTGTCTCGGGCCAAGAAATGAGTGCAGCCTTCAGGAAACAAATGTCCCCACTACTTGAATGAGGTCACTTGTATTTCCTGAAGTGTGACAGCCTCTTGCTCCTGACAGGTGGTCATTATACCTCATCCTGGGCTACATCACTGTCCTTGTAAAGAAATGAGGTTGAAGCAAGTTTCTTCATTTCCACAGTCAAAGAACTTCCAGATAATATCTCTGCCGTGACTAAAACCATGCAGGGGAACAAAATAAGAGTTGATTTATCAAACATTAAGGTGGCTTTGTTTTCTGTTTGTAGCTGGAGGCCCAGAGGAGGACCCAGAGCTCAAGAAGTGAGAACGCTGGTAACACAGCATCACACAGAAAAGAATGGAAAGGCCAGGCATTATTATTATGGATAAGCCCTTTCATTTGTCCTTTTACTTTACAACTTCTTTCTGCCTGACTTCCCCAGGAAACTCTTTCCATTTTCCTTCACTGTGAATCAAGAAGCAATTGTAATCATGGTCAGCACATAGTATAATCATCAGGGTACAGACACTTATCAAGACAAGGGACGTGGCTATTTCAAAGTGAAATCAGGTAATTCCTGAAAGTTCCCAGACTTTCCTCTTAGAAACATTGCAAAAAAAAATCTTCCTACTCATCCTGCTTTAATTACACACAACACAGTTCTTCATCAAGTGGCAATGTTTGTAAGTAGAAAATGAAGTCTTTTTCAACATTATTATGTTTCCAATGGATTTAGTTTCTACTGTGGTAAGAGCATTACTTTGCAAACATATTTGAACAAAATCCTATGGTATTTTGATGACCTTCTTCCTTCTAGATGTTGTGGGCTAGCTTGGGCATCTAATGGACATTTAGGACATTACTTCCTGTGGACACTGGGCTCTGCATTCAACCAGCCAATTTACAAATGATTCTTTGGAATATAGCTTGTCTGCTGTTGTGTATAGAAAAATAAAATTATCATCTCAGTTTCTCAGATGCAGAAATTAAGAAATAAAATCTGGAGTGTTGGAGTTCTTGTGCCAATGCAGTGGCAGCTATTTCTTTTCCCTTCTTTCTCTGGACACCAACAGGGAGAAGCCACCTGCCCATCTTTGCTGGTCTTCTCAGCCAGTTCTTGTGTCTTCACTGAGAAAGAGCTGTGACTGGAGGCAGAGGCCAGGCCCACTCACTGTTTTTAAATGGGAATATAACTTACAGCAAATCATATACAATTGAAATGTACAACTCAATGAAAATTTGCAAATTTATACAGCTATGTAACACAATCTACATCAAGACGTAGAATAACACAGCACGGCAGCAGGCTTCCTCCTCAATCCCCTGCCAGTCAATACCCTTTGACCCAATGGTAGCCCGCTATTCTGACTTCTTTTAACATAGATTAGTTTTTGGTCCACGTACTTAGAAAACTTTCTTAGGTTGAGGTATAACTGAGAAACAATAAATTGTACAGATCTTAACTGTTAACTTTAATGAGTTGTGACAACATATACCTGTGTAACCACTGCCCAGAACAAAATGTAGAACATCTCCATCACCATAGACAATTCCAAATGCCCCTTCCAATAAATCCTCTTCCCTTTTTGTTTTGACAGGGTCTCACTCTGTCACCCAGGCTGGAGTGCAGTGGTGCAATCTGGGCTCACTGCAACCTCCACTTCCTGGGTTCAAGTGATTCTTATGACTTAGCCTCCTGAGTAGCTGGGATTATAAGCACCCACCACCACACCTGGCTCTCTTTTTTTTTTTTTTTTCATATTTTTTGTTTTCTTAGTAGAGACAGGGTTTCACCATGATATTGGCCAGGCTGGTCTCGAACTCTTGACCTCAAATGATCCATCCGCCTTGGCCTCCCAAGGTGCTGGGATTATAGGCATGAGCTCTTCCTTTTCTTAGCAACTACTTCCTGATTTCAAGCACTGTATAGTAGTTGGGCTTGTTCTCAGATTTCATGTAAATAGAATCATCCAGCGTGTGCTCTTTAGGGTCTGGCTTCATTCACTTGACATAGACACATATGTATTTTTTGGCTTCAACTACAGTGTTGCACGTATCAGTAGTTAGTTCTTTTATTCCCACTAAAGAAAGTTTTATTGGCTCCATTTCTTAGATTCAGAAGCTAACACCACAATAACATAAATTTCAAATACATATAGTTTGACTCTAATTGTTTAAAAAAAGCTCAAATATACACACATACCACAGAGACAGGAAAAGATAAATACTGTGTACTAAAAAGTGCTCCTGGTAGACTCTGGACAGTGAGAGATTATGGGTGATTGCTTTTCTTCTTTTTATTTTCTGAGTATTTCAGTTTCTATGTTAGCATTTTTTGCATTTTTATTTCTGGTAAAATACACATTTCAAGAATGTAATGTATAGTACCTATTTCTGGACTTGCTAGTCTTTTCTATTGATTTATTTACCTATCATTATACCAACATCACCCTATCTTGATTATTGAAGTTTTACAATGAGTCTTAAAATCAGGTAGTCAAGAGACTTCCAAATTCGTTCTTCATTTTCAAAATTGTTTTGGCTATTTTAGATGACTTGCATGTCCATATACATTTTAGAACTAGTTTGTCTATTTCTTCAAAAGAGGTTGCTTATATGTGATACAGATTATGCTAAATCTATACATTAATTTAGGGAGAATGGAAATCCTAAAAAACATTGAGTTTCCAATTTATGGACATGCTGTATCCCTCCACTTAGGAATATTTTAATTTTGCAAAGGAATATTTTATAATTTTCAGTTTATAGATCTCACAAACCTTTCTTTAGATTTATTCCTGGGTATTTTCTTTTGGCTAGTGTTTTGATGCTATTGTCAATGGTATTTGTTTTGGAATATAATTTTCCAATTCTTACTAGAATATTGAAACGTAATTTATTTTTGTACGTTGATGTTATATCCTGAAACTTTGCTAAATTCACTTATTCTAGTAATTGTTTAATAGACTCTATATGATTTCTAAAACAGCTTGATTGAGACATAATTGACATACCATTTAATTCACCCATTTAAAGTGTAGTCTTATTATATTCCCAGAGCTGTGTGACTATCTCCACAATCCAGTTTTAGAACGTTTTCATCACCCCCAAAAGAAACCCTTTGTGATGAGGCGCAGTTACATCTCATTCTCCTCTCATCTCCACCTCATGGCCCTGGACAATCACCAATCTACTCTTTGTCTCTATGGATTTCTCTATTCTGAACATTTCACATAAGTGCAATGATACAACATGTAGTCTTTTGGGGCATAATGTTTTCAAGGTTCCTACATGTTGTAGCATGTATCATTCATTTTTATAGCAGAATAACATTCCATTGTATAGATGGAACACATTTTATTTATGTATACATCAGTTGATAAGTAGTTGGGTTGTTTCCACTTTTTGGGTATTATGAATACTGTTGATATGAACATGCATGTACAGGTTTTTCTGTGGACATGTTTTTGCTTTCCTCATTTTTATCCTTTGAGAAACTGCCAGACTATTTTCCAAAGCAGCCATACTGTTTTGCGTTCTCATTAGCAGTGTATGAGGTTCCAAATTTCTCCACATTCTTGCCAACACTTGTTATTATCTGTCTTTTTTTTACTATAGCTCTCCTAGTGGGTGTGAAGAGGCTTTCATTGTGCTTTTGAATTACATTTCCTTGGTAGGTAATGATGTTGAGGATCCACTCATATACTTTTTGGTCATTTGTATTTTTTTTGTAGAAATGTCTACTCATATGTTTTGCTCATTTTTAAACTAGGTTATTTGCCTACTTATTATTGAGCTGTAAAAATTTTATTTTTTAATAAGTATTCTGAAAGTTCCTTATCAGATATATGATTTGCAAATATAGTCTGTGGGTTGCCTTTTTACTTTCTTGATGATGCTCTTTGAAGCACAAAACTTTTAAATTTTGATGAAGTTCAATTTATCTATTTTTCTTGTTTGTGCTTTTGGTGTCATGTCTCAGAACCAAAGAATTTTATACATATACAATATTGTTGTCTATGAATAAGGCAGTTTTACTTATTTTCCCAATACTTATACATTTTATTTTTTCTTGCTCACTTTCACTGGCTAGGACCTCAACTACAATGTAGAATAAAATCAATGAGAGCATATTCTTGCCTTATTACCAATCTTAGGGGAAAATACTTCAATATTTTATTAAGTGTGATGCTAACTGTGTGTCCTCTATCACACCGAGGAAGTTCCCTTCTAGTCTGGCTTGCTGAATTTTCTTTTCTTTTTTTAAATAGACTTTATCTTTTTAAAGATCAGTTTTAGTTTCACAGCAAAATTAAGAGAAATTTACACGATTTCCCATATGTTCTTGCCTCGACACATGCATAGTCACCCCCACTGTCAACATCCCGCACCAGAGTGGTGCATTTGCTACAACTGATGACTCTACATTGACACATCATGATCACATTCAAAGACTATAGTTGGCATTAGTATTCAGTCTTGGAGCTGTACATTTTATGGGTTTGTATAAATGAATAATAACATGTGTCCACTATTGAGGATAGTTTTCCTGCCCTAAATCCTCTATGATCTCTTTGCCCCTTTCTCCCTCTAACGTCTGGCAACTGCTGATCTTTTTACTGTCTCCATAGTCTTGACTTTTCCAGAATGTCATATTCGAATCATACAGAATGTAGCTTGGAACTTCATTCATGCGGTAATATGCATCTAAGTTTCCTCTATGATTTTTTTATTCCTTTTTAGTGCTAAATAATATTTCACTATCTGTGGTATATTTCACTATATCACATTTTATTTACCCATTCACTTACTGAAGAACATCTTGGTGGCTTTCAAGTTTTTGCAATTATGAATAAGGTGCTATAAACACCCATGTGCAGGTTTTTGTGAGGACATCTTTTCAGCTTCTTTAAGTAAATGCCATGGAGCATGATTTCTGGATTATAGAGTTAGAGTATGTTTAGTTTTGTAAGAAACTGCCAAACTGTCTTACAAAGTAGTTGTACCATTTTGCTTTCCCACCAGCAATGGATGAGAGTTTTTTTGCTCCACATCATCACCAGCATTTGGCGTTTTCAGTGTTTTGGATTTTGGCCATTCTAATAGGTGTGTAATGACATGTCATTATTTTAATTTGCATTTAATTTGCATCGATGATATATGATGTCGAGCATCATTTCAAATGCTTATTTGCCATCTATATATCTTCTTTGGTGAGGTGTCTGCTAAGGTCTTTGACCCATTTTTTAATTGAGTTTTTTTTTTATTTTATTGTTCACTTTTAAGAGTTCTTTGTGTATTCTTAACAACAGTCCTTTATCAGTTATGTCTTTTGTAAATATTTTCTGTAGTCTGTGGATTGCCTTTTTATTCTCTTGATAGTGTCTTTTGCAGAGCAGAAATATTAAATTTTAATAAAGGCTAGCTTATCAATTATTTCTTTTGTGGATTATACTTTTGGTGTCATATCTAAAAAGTCATTGCCAAACCCAGGATCAACTAGATTATGTCCTATGTTATCTTCGGGGATTTTATAGTTTTGCATTTACATATTTTGAGTTAATTTTTGTGAAGGATATAAGGTCTATATTTAGATTCTCTTTTTTTGTTGTTGTTGTTGCTTGTGGATGTCCAGTTGTTCCAGCACCATTTGTTGAACAATTATCTTTTCTCCATTCTCTTGCCTTTTCTCTTTTGTCAAAGATTAGTTGGCTATATTTATGTGGGTCTATTTCTGGGCATTCTGTTCTGTGCTATTAATCTGTGTGTCTATTTTTTCATAATATCATGCTGTCTTGAATACTGTAGCTTTATAATAAGTCTTGAAATTGAGTGATATCAGTCCTATAAATGTATTCTTTTGAGTTTTCTTTTTAAACCAGAATGGTGTTGAGTTGTGTCAAATGTTATTTTGCATCTATTAAGATGATATTGATATTTTGGGCTGGATAACTCTTTGATGAAAGGGGGCTGTCCTGTGCATTATAGAATCCTTAGTTTCATGCTTGACTTCTATCACTAGATGCCAGCAGTAATACAATTGTGACAACCAAAAATATTCTGGCATTGCTAAATGCCCCTGAAGGGCAAAATCACCCTGGTTGAGAATCATTGATTTAATATATCACTATGAAGTTTAAAAAGTGTTTATAATTTATTTTATACTCCTCCTTCATTAGTTGGAGCTTAATTGCTCTCTCTTGAGTGTGGACTGGGCTTAGTAACTACTTCTAGTTGGTAGAGTGTGGTGGAAGTAACTGTGTGACACTTCCAAGACTAAATTATAAAAGGCATTATGGTTTTCTCCTAGCTGTCACTCTGGGGGAAGCCAGGTGCCATCTTACACTCAAGTTGTCCTAAGGACAGATCCACATGGTAAGGAATGAAGGCCTGCTGTCACTAACTAGCACTGACCTGCCAGGCGTGTGAGTGAGCCACCCTGGAAGCAGATCTTCCAAGCACAGTCAAGCATTAAGATAACTACAGCCTATGACATTATCTTGACTGCAACCTCATGAGAGACGCTGAGCCAGAATCACGTAGTTAAGCTACTCCTAAACCTGACCCATAGAAACTGTGTGAAATGATAAATATTTATTGTTGTAAGCCCCGTAAAGGTTTGGAGTAATATGTTGTGCAGCAGTAGATAACTAATACACTTACAGTGACTGATTGTCAAATATTAAACCAACTTTGCATTACTAGGACAAACCCCACTCAGTCATGGTGGGAATTTTAATCCTTTTACAAGAAAGGATTAAATATATGTGTATATATATGTATATGTATATTATAATATATACATGATATGTAGTTGATTTTAAGTCTCCTATATTGGTATTTATTTTCTTTTTACCTCATTTATTCTGTTTTCCTCTATTTTTTCCCTTCCTTCCTTTGGGTAAATTGTGTGTGTCTTGTATTTGATTTTATCTCCTATATTGACATTTTAGCTGTACCTGTTTATGTTCTTTTTAATGGCTGTTCTAGAGATTATAATGCTTATCTTTAAGTTAGCACAGGTTACTTGCAAACAGTGATGTAAAAAATTATAACAGTATAATTTCATTTATGCCCCTCCTGCTATTCATGCTCATATTATGTTTTACTTTCATACATGGCTCAAATCCCATAATATATTGTTATTATTTTTGCTTTAAAAATGATATCCTTTTAAAGAAAATAATATAATATAAACAAGTCTTTTATACCTATCCAGATATTGACCCCTTCTAGTGTTCTTTTATTCCTGCCAATCTAGTTCAATCTTGTGTCATACCCTTTCAGTGTAAAGACTTTCTTTTGGCATTTATGGCTTTGAATGTATCTGCTGGGGATGAAGTCTCTCAGCTTTTGGCTACTAAGAAGTCTTTATTTTCCCTTGATATTTGATGTATATTTTCACTGGATATGAAATTACAGGTCAATGACTTTTCAATCTGTTGTTCTTTTGTTTAAAGATCTCATTCTGTCGTCTTCTGGCCTCAATTTCCTGCTAGGTCAGCCATTATTGGACTGTTGCTCCTCTGTATGTAATGTGTCTTTCTGCTCTGCATGTTTTAAAGATTTGCCTTTTATCTTTGGTTTTCAGCAATTTGAATATGATGTACCTAGAGGTGATTTTATTTGTATCTGTACTGCTTGGGTTTTACTAAGCTTTTCGGCTTTGTGGGATTGATGCCTTCATCAGTTTTGGAAAGTTCATGGTCATTATCTTTTCAAATATTTATTCTACTTTTTTTTTCCTCTTCTCCTCCTGGACTCAAATTATATATATTTTAGACATTTTGTATTCTCCTTTGGATTCCATTTGCTTTATTCTGTTTTTTAATTTCACTCTTTTTCTCTTTGTATTTCAGCTTTTATACTTTCTACTGTTCCATCTTCAAGTTCATGATAATTTCTTGTGCTGTGTTCAATCCATTGTTAGGTTCATCTAATGAATTACTTATTTCTAATCTTACTGGTTTCATTTCTAGCACATACATTTGATTCTTCTTTGTTTTTTTTAAGAGTCTGCTAAAAATTCCCATTTATTCTCATATGCTACCCATCTTTTCCACTACATCTTTTAGCATCATTTTCACAGCTATTTTAATGTCCCTATTTGATCATTTAATCATCTGGGTCATCTTTAGTTCTGCTTCTATTGACCATTTTCCCTCTTGACCATAAATCACATTTATTGCTTTTTCATATGTCCTGTTATCTTCAGTTGTATAGAAAGCATTAAGAATGTAGAGACAAAAAAAATACTATTTCTGTTAGGCTGCTAGTGTGGGGGCTGACTTAATTGGATTTGAAATTAAGCAGGGTTTGGGCTCTGTTTTAGCCTTCCTTTGATTTAGTTCACTACTGGCTTCAAATTATTTGAGGGCAAGATCATTCATTTCCTTTCAGCATAGGTTAAATCATTGACCATGTGCTTGAATTCAATCTCTAGCCCTCATCCTTCTCCAGAGGTCAGGCTGGCCCAAAGTTCTGACCCTCTAATCCCCTGGTTACTCTTTGTGGTGACCAGCCACTAACCTGAAGCCAACTAGGAGCCTACCAGGAGTCAATTCAGTGGCATTCCAAAGACAGCTCTATCACTGAGAAATACCTAGGTTTTTGAAACTCTGCCAAGAAGCCAGGCCAAAGACCAGATACATTCTCCATTGCACTACAAATTTTCTCAGCTTTCCTGCTCATACTTGCCCTTCTGAGGGGGACTTGCACTAGGGGAGAGATCCCAGCCTCATGTACCTTATTATGGACCCCTCCTGCTTTTCTTTTTTGGCCTCATTCACTGTTTTGGGTGTGTAACCCCCCAGACTTGTTGAAGACTCACAGGGTAGGAGATAGTGAGTAAGTATAAATTCACTCTGTAACTAGTGCTCTTCAGGATTCTAATCAGTCATACCAGTCCAAACACCGGTGTTAAAAGTTTGCTAAACGTTCAGCTGATTTCTCCTTGCTTATTTCTATGGAAGATTACTCTTTCCTTCACAGTTCCACCAGCTATGGAGGAACTCTGTGTTTTTCCTCTCCTGTGAAGGGCTCATCACTTTCCAGAGTTTAGTTCATTTACATTTCTTTGTGTTCATGCTCTCTGATGAGGTTTTTAAAACTAAGATATTTTAGCTTTTATTATAGATACATATATACACACACACACGTGCTGTATATATGTGCTACACACACACACACACACACACACACACAGGCTTGGGGAAGTTTGTTAGTAGTGGTCTTTTGATAACTTTCCACATCTGAACACAGCCTGTTCACTTTTACAAGGAATAAACTAGGAACAGTTAATTTTTTTTTTTTTTTTTTGAGACAGAGTCTCGCTCTGTCACCCAGGCTGGAGTGTGGTGCCATGATCTCTGCTCACTGGAAGCTCTGCCTCCCGGTTCACGCCATTCTCTTGCCTCAGCCTCTCGAGTAGCTGGGACTACAGGTGCCCACCACATCCGGCCAATTTTTTGTATTTTTAGTAGAGATGAGGTTTCACGATGTTAGCCAGGATGGTCTCGATCTCCTGATCTCATGATCTGCCCGTCTTGGCCTCCCAAAGTGCTGGGATTACAGGCGTGAGCCACAGCACTCGCCCAAAAAATTTTTAAGTGGAAATTGCATTTATTTTAACTTTATTTTATTCAATACATGATAAGGTCTCTTTTGAGTAGCTCTTAACTCTTTAGAGACCCATTTAATGGCTCCCTTCTTTGGATCTCTATACACACCATTCGTTTTGTCTCAGCAGTAGGAAACATCAGACATGCAGTTTGCATTCTGACACTGTAGACTACCGCTATCCCCTCTCTCACACACACACACACACACACACACACACACACAGACACACACACACACGGCGGCCAGGGCAGAAATTGCTAATCCATCTGTAAGCATTCTTTCTTGCTGAGACTGGATGAGTCCTCCCTATCCTCAACACAATGTACCAGGCAATAAATTTGATTTGGTCCATAGGAGTAAATGTATTTGCCACCCTGGTTTCAACTCAAAGATGGTTTTCCCCCAAGTTGAGTACTTGGGTCTGCTCCAAGAGAAGGTTTGCAATGTGGGGCATCCATAGGTTGTAGGTTACTTTCACAACTAGACATTTCAAAGAGGATCAGTGGATATGGAGTTCAAAACAAAATGAAAATGAATTTGTAACACTAGGGTGAAATGATCTGAGAAGAGTTTGTGCTAGTGTCATGAAATGCACGTTGAGAGCTGGAGAATATGAGCCTAATCTTGGCCTTTCCAGGTTGTAGTATTCTCACCTGCACAATTAGTGGGTGGGAATGGGAGCAGCAAGACCTCCTGTGCTACATATCTCTAGGTTCTTCCTGTCACTTACATCAAATAATGGAGAACACTGTAATAAGATGACATTGCTAAACGTCATTTTATTCCACTCTGTTAACACCTATTCTCCCCATCGCCATTCAAGCAGAGCAAAGGTTTTGCATTTCTCTGTGAGACAAAGAAAGTAGAGTCAAATTCTTGTAAATCTTCACTTGATAGCTGGAATGCATGCGTCTGTAAAGAGAAACTTCCTCTTACCTACTATCTGGTCAGAGCTAGAGTTCTTACGGAAAAGACAATGCTGAATTCTTTCCTTCTATTTAAAATGCTTGATTCTTTCTATTTGCCAGTTTTCAAAGTAACAAGTTGATTGCATCTCTAGCATCTTCCTACATTTGTTACTTTTTTTTTAAAGCTTCATTATGAACTTCTGGATTTTAATGCATTCAATTTTTATATGTGTATATAAAAATGTGGATGTAGCTAGGTGCAGTGGTTCAGACCTGTAATCCCAGCACTTTGGGAGGCTGAGGTGGGCGGATCGCAAGGTCAGGAGTTCTAGACCAGCCCGGCCAATATGGTGAAACTCCATCTCTACTAGAAATACAAAAATTAGCCAGGCGTGGTGGTGGGTGCCTATAGTCCCAGCTACTCAGGAGGCTGAGGCAGGAGAATTGCTTGAACCCGGGAAGCAGAGGTTGTAGTGAGCTGAGATCATGCCACTGCACTCCAGCCTGGGTGACAGAGTGAGACTCCATCTCAAAAAAAAAAAAAAAAAAAAAAAAAGGATGTACTTGATATTTCTATGGGTTCTTAGATCTCAAATGCTAAGTGTCAAGTAAAAACTCTCAATGCAAATTGATTTTTCTCTACTATCTAACATTAATAATAGCTACTGTTTACTGAATATTTTCTGTGGGTCAAGACCTATATGAAGAACTTTTTATACATCATGTTATTTCATCTTTATAAAAATCCTGTAAGCTGCTAATATTACTACTATTACTACCACTTGTTTTAAAGAGGAAGAAATGAAGGTTGAAGAGGATAAGTCGCCTGCCCAAGATCACAAGCAAATCGAGGTTGAACTGGAATTTTTCACTCTAACACCAGATGTCTTAATCATGATTTAAATTTACAAGCACTTGGTTGAAGGCAAATTAGGGAATGATGGAGTTTGGAGGAGAAATGTACCAGTTGCCATATTAATTGACGATGGTGAGAAGGATACCTGGGAGCCAAGATGGAAAGGGGTGGGGGCTCAGCAGGGTTAGGCAAAGATGAGGATGGGAAGGACAGACCTGGTGCCAGTTCCAGGAGGTGAAGAAGGCTTGAGGCTGGGAGTGAGCTCATGGCTCTGAGAAGAAGAGCATGATGGGGCCGTTCCAATTAGACCTGGCAGTCCTGGGTCCAGTCCTCTCTTTCTGTCATGTACCTGCTGCAAGGACTCTGGCAAATCTCCTGTATCTTAAAAAAGTTTTTTTATTTCCATAGGGTTTTGGGGAAGAGGTGGTAGTTGGTTACATGAGTAAGTTATTTAGTGGCGATTTGTGAAATTTTGGTGCACCCATCACCCAAGCAGTATACACTGAACCCAATTTGTAGTCTTTCATCCCTTATCCCTAACCCATCCTTTCCCTGAGTCTCAAAGTAATTATATCTTTCTTATGCCTTTACATCCTCATAGCTTAGCTTCCACTTATGAGTGTGAGAACATAGGATGTTTGGTTTTCCATTCCTGAGTCACTTCACTTAGAATAATGGTCTCTAATCTCATTCGGGTTGCTGCAAATGCCATTAATTCATTTCTTTTTATGGCTGAGTAGTATCCCTTTGTGTGTGTATGTGTGTGTGTGTGTGTATACACACACACATATATACCACAGTTTCTTTATCCACTCATTGATTGATGGGCATTTGGGCTGGCTCCACATTTTTGCAGTGGTGAATTGTGCTGCTATAAATGTGTGTGAAAGTACCTTTTTCATATGCCTTCTTTTCCTCAGGTAGACACACAGGAGTGGGATTGCTGGATCAATTGGTAGTTCTATTTTTAGTTCTTTAAGGAATCTCCACACTGAGCTTGTATCTTTATCCCTGCTTTACCTTCCTTGAAGTTGTTATGAGGGACAAATGAGGAATTGATGTGGCCAGGACCCACAACTCAATCATTTTACTTGTTGGAATTTATTAATGAAGATAAGAGAAGGGGAAAAGCTATGTGTTGATCAATTTGGTTTCTCACCCACAGAGAGCTCTTCATATCACTTTATGTCTCCTACTCTCACCTCAAGCCTCCCTCACACATCCCCCTCCATGCTGGCTACTGGCCAGCAGATGACCTCACGTTGTTCTTCACTGAGAAAATAGAGCTGAACCAGACAGAAACTCTCCCCTCCCCCATCCAATCCATCCACATCTGTGCCTGTGCTCTGTGCCTGCCCACCTGGTCTTGCTCCTATCAGAGGCCACCCCTCGCCTGAGTTCTGGGTCCTGTTTCCTTCCTCCTCAAGGCCTTCTCTCCTGCAGTCACCCCACTCTGCTGGAATACCCTAAGAATATTCAAACATGCTCTGGAACCTTCCATCTTGACAAAGAGCCACAAAGGAGACTCGACTGACCACTCTCTCTGTCCCCATGGAAAGCATTCTCCTCCCACGCTCTCACACTACCTCATTCTGCTGGTTTTCTTCCCACCTGGCTGCCTGTGTCTATGCACTCTCCTTGGCTCCCTCTCTGCTATCTGCCTTCTAGATGATGGGGTGCCAGGACCCTGGCCTAAACTTCCCTCTCTACCAACCTTCTCTCCATGGATGTAAGTGTCCTCTTTCTGCTCATAACATCTTGAGTCCACACCTTCCCTGGAGTTCCAGACCATTCACCTGATGAACTCTATGAAATCTGCCCTCAGATGTTTAATAGGCCTCTGAAAATACACATGTCAAAAATATGACCCTCTTTTTCTGCCTTCCCGCCACGAGTCAAACCTGTGCTTCCTCATCTCAGTAAGTGGCACTGGGCATCACCATCCATATGGCCAGAGCCTTGGAAATAATCTCTGATTCCTCCCATGTGCTCCTCCGCCACATCCCATCAATTGGCAAGTTGCATTGGTTCAACTTCAAAGACATCTGCGCCGGTCAATTCCTGTCACACCCCCTCCACCCATCACCATCCAAGTCACCACCATCTCTCATCAGCACCCTGCTCCCAGACTTGTTCTTTTTACCATCCTTTTCCCACCCAGCAGCCAGAGACATCTGTTAAAAATATAAGCCGGCTCCTGGAAGCTGGCTGCTGTGGAAGGCAGCTTGGGTGAGAGCACTGAATGATGAGAGGCCACAAGCAGTGGCACCGAGGTGCATTCCCCCCAGCAAAAGCTGACACTGACACCTGAGACCTGTGAGTGAGTCCACTGTGGATCCTGCACTCCTGTCGACTCTCCCTAGCTGACAACTGGTGGAGCTGAGATGAGCTGTCTCACTGGGATCTGCTTGGATCCCTGGCCCATGGAGTCATGAGCAACCAAATGGTTGCTGCTTCAGGCCACAGAGAAAAGTGTACAACAGATCCTGACCCTTTGCTAGTAATCCCTCATGAGTGACTTCCTGATGCACTTGCATTAAAATCCTAATTCCTTGCCATGGCTTGTAGGCCTTTGATAGTTCCCGCCTGCTGCTTTCCTCTTGTGCTTCATGCTGTGGTCATACAGCTGCTTTCTGTTCCTCAGTCCTGCCGCATGCATGCCTGTCTCAGGGCCTTTGCACCTCCCCTTCTCTTGGCCTTTCTTGCAGCTCTTGGCATGTCTGGATTCTTTTTATTCTTTGAGACCCCACTCAGAGGCCATTTCTTCAGATAGGCTTTCTCTGATCACCCTTAACACTCAGAAACATCACCCTGTCTATTTTCTTCAAAACGCTTCATATAGTCTGGAACAATCTTATTTGTAGAATGCATGAGTTATCTGTCTCTCCCCTGCTCGCTTTGAGAGCAGGATTTGCTCTGTCTTGCATCTTTGGGGGTCAACAGCTTGACAAAACACAGACCTCTAACAAACTGCAATAAATGTGTTATTTGGAAACAACTTAATAGGCAAATGATTATGTGTATTAGGGCAGTGCTTAAACTTCAGTAAGAACGTAGATTGCCTGACAACCTTGTTAAAATACAGATTCTGATTCTGTAATTCTAGGAGCTCTAGGGTGGGCCTGAGACTCTGCATTGCTCACAAGCACCCAAGTGATGCCAGTGCAGCTGGCCCATGGAGTATGCTTTGAGCAGCAAGGCAAGGCCGTTCGACCTTTGTATACCCACAGTGCTATTTAACAATTGCACAAACGTATTTGTTTCAGCACAAAGGGAAAATAACCACAGAATCCTTATTCTCTGTCCAAGCATCACTTCCATATATTTGCAATTGGTACCTTTATGATGTCCAGGAATGTCTTTGGGGCCACCTGTTTTTTATTATTTATTTATTTATTTATTTGAGACAGACTCTTGCTCTTTCCCCCAGGCTTGAGTGCAGTGGTGCGATCTTGGCTCACTGCAAGCTCTGCTTCCCAGGTTCATGCCATTCTCTTGCCTCAGCCTCCTGAGTAACTGGGACTACAGGCGCCTGCCACCGTGCCCGGCTAATTTTTTTGTAGTAGAGACAGGATTTCACCGTGTTAGCCAGGATGGTCTCGATCTCCTGACTTTGTGATCCTCCCGCCTTGGCCTCCCAGAGTGCTGGGATTCCAGGCGTGAGCCACCGCGCCCAGCCGGGGCCAACTGTTTTTTAAGTGTGTTGCATCTGTCTTTAAAAGCTAAGGCTGCTTATCCGAATTCAATCTCTGACTGCTTTCCATGCCTTCAGGGATGGCTACAGCTGCACACTGAGTGACCTAGGGCTTGCCATGACACAGGGAAGGGACAGTGCCTGCCCACGCATCTGACTGATGTACAGGCTTGATATTAGCCTAGCATGGGGGATCCTAGTCACTGATGGCCTGCAGTCATGTTCACAATTAGCTAATGTCTCTAAGACTTTGAGTCACCAGTCCTGGTGATTCAGAGTTCATTGTGTCCATCGGGTTTCCTCAAGCAGCGCTGCCATCTGGCCTCTGTCTGGGGATAATTTCTCTGTCCCTTGGTGCCAGAATTAGCCTGTCTCTTTCCTATAGGCAAGCAGAGTGATGCCCAGTGCATCCCAGGCATCGTGCCTTCCTTCACCTCCTGGGTTGGGCACCATGACTTCGGCTGTCTCTCTGCCTCTAGTCTTGGAGTTCATGCATGCTCGCTGGAACTGGAGGGGATGGTTGGGTCCCCAAATGAGGCCTCAGAAACAGGAGCTCAGGGGCATAGAGACACTGAGAAGGCTGTCCTTGCTGGCGGCATGTTCTAGGCTTTGTTATCCCCAAATGCTACTCTGACACTCCCTGTATCAATCAGGTCTTGAGCTGGAAAATTTCTCATCAATTGTCTGCCCATATTCTTCCAACAGTGATGGGAAGATGGCCTTCCTACACAATAAGATGTAGCCAAGAGAGGTGAGTGGCTTGCTGAGGGCCCTGCAGCCGGTGAGTGGCTGAGCCAAGACTGCAGGGCATTGTCTGACCCACACTGCAGTCCAAAGCTGCTGTGGCTGCTTTATGGCAGATATCATCGCAGAGGGTCCCTTAGGGAAGAAGGAACTGAGGCTCTTCTGCCGAACCTGGGCCTACTTAGGGGTTGGGGAGATGGAACGAGAAAGGCCCGCAGGATCAGGGAGGAAGCTTCTTTTTGGGGGAAGCACAGGATGCATTCTGTTGTGAGACTTGTTCCTGCCCAGGTCAGCATGGGTTGTCTTGGAGTGCTCTGTGGCCAGCCTCCCTGGACATTCTCCCATGGGATGGCCTTATATAGAGGTTCTGATGCCCACACTAGGAAATCCCACCTTTCCCCCAGTCTCTCTCCAAATTCACCTCAATGCTCCTTTCTGTTGGGTAAGCAGTTTCTGCACCTGTAGGTCTTGCTCACTTGAAATTATATGTAGATGTTAAATTTATATCATCTCTACATGAATGCCTTAATCAGACCATTTCTGAGAGAGGCTGCCTTGGTCACTATGAAAGGTGGAAGGTGAAGAAGGAGGGATGTTGTTCCCGAGTTGTTATTCCCCTAAGGGCAAGGCTGGTGAAGGCAGAAGAAAAGGGTAACTTGCAATCTACACATAGAAAATCGGGAGGTTGGCGCTGGGCAAGGGCCCAACCCATGCCTCAAACAGAATGAGGAGCAAAGTAAAGTGAACATTTATAGAGTTCTTACCACTTGCCCTGCACCGTGCTGAGCACCTAGAATTTATTATTTCATCCATTTCTCAAATGGTACAGTGCAGTACTCCAGGTTGGCTCACTGCAACCTCTGCCTCCCAGGTTCAAGCAATTCTCCTGCCTCAGCCTCCCGAGAAGCCAGGACTGGAGGTGCACGCCACCACGCCTGGCTAACTTTTGTATTTTTAGTAGAGATGGGGTTTCACCATGTTGGCCAGGCTGGTCTCAAACTCCTGACCTCAGGTGATCCACCCACCTTGGCCTCCTATAGTTTTGGGATTACCGGTGTGAGCCACCATGCCCAGCCCATTTTTTCTTTTTGGAAAAAAAAAAAAGAGCCATACGGTACTCTCTATGCCATTTTTCAATGTGCTTTTCCCCCTCACTATGGAGTGTTTCCCATTCAGCCATAAGAATTCCTAAGGGGTAAACTCCTAAGGGGCAAGGCACAGCTGGATTATCTGAGAGTCCTGCGGAAAGTGAAGAAAATATCAAGGAAACAAGGTTGAGGGGCATCAGGACTAGTTTCTATCCACCCAGGAGGGTACCAGGACATCCTTACATTTGGCAGTGTCCCTGCCAGGCAGGTGCTGGTGGAGAGTCACCCTGTGGTCTCAACTTGGGGTTCTTCTTCCCCAGTTGTCACACCCAATTCCCTTCCTCTTCACCATTAGTCCAAAGCGTCATTCTCTCTCTAGCTGTGGTAGCTCTTAGCTGGTTACTCTGCTTATACTCTTGACCTGTGTGTAGATTGCAAGTTATCCTAACTTTTTTCTCTATTGCCTGTCTTCTCACCCTTTCCAAGCATTTTGCGGTTCTCACTAAAAGGATGGAATATATATCCCTACCCCTCAACTTTGTGTTTAATCATGTGACTTGTGCAAGAGTTTGTGACCCATTTTGACCAATGTAACAAGGCATATCCTTAAAATATTTGTTTTTCCTTAACCTCTGAAGCTTCTGTTGTTACCAGAAGAAGGACATGTCTACACACTAACCTGCTGGTCCAAGGAAAAGGATCCAGCCAGGCTCAGCTTAGAGCAGTCCACCCTCAGCTAATTCACAGATGCATAAGCTAAATAAATGCTTATTATTGCAGTGGTTCTCCAAGAATGGACTACAGACACCTTTCAAGGGGTCTATGAGGTCAAAATTATTTTTAAACAATATAAATACATTATAGATCTTTTTCATAATGTTGACAAATACACTGATATTTAAAAAGCAATTGTGAACTGGATAAAAAAGATCCAACTACAAGTTGTTTTCAAGAGACACACTTTAGATTCAAAGATAAAAGGTGGAAGGGAAAATAATGTAAAAAATATATCATGCAAATAGCAACCATGAGAAAACCATAGTGGCTATATTAATATCAGACAAATATTTTTTTCAGAGATAGGGTCTACCTCCATCATCCAGGCTGGAGTACAGTGGCATGATGATAGCTTACCGCAGCCTCTAACTCATGGGCTCAAGCATTCCTCCACTTTAGTCTCCCATAGCTGGGACTATAGGTATGTGACACCATGCCTGGCTGATTTTTTCATTTTTAAAGAGATGGGGCCTTACTGTGTTGCCCTGGATGGTCTTGAATGCCTGACCTCAAGAGATTCTTTTGCCTTAGCCTCTTGAGTTGCTAGGATTATAGGCGTAAGCCACTGTTCCTGGCTCACACAAATAGATTTTAAAACAAAAAATTATTAGAGATGAGAGACATTTATAATGATGAAAGAGTAAATTCATCAGGAAAATATAACGATTATAAACATACATGCATCTAATAACAAAACTCCAAAATAAGTGAAACAAATTGAATAGAGAAATAGACAATTCAACAATTATAGTTGATGACTTTAATATCCTAGTTTGAACAACTAGGCAGAAGATCAATAAAGAGACAGAAGACTTGAACAACATTATAAACAAACTAGACCTAACAGATATCTACAGAACACTCTACCCATCAGCAGAATAATACACATTCTTCTCAAATGCACATGGAACATTCTCCAAGATAGATCGTATGTTAGGTCATAAAACAAGTCTTAATAACTTTAAAAGGATGGAAATGACACAAAGTGTGTTCTATGGACATAAGAGAGTAAAATTAGAAATCAATAGAGAAGAAAATTAGGAAAATTCACAAATACGTGGAAACTTAAAAATATACTCCTAAATAGCCAATGGATCAAATAAAGAAATCCTAAAGATGAATCAAAAATACTTTGAAATGAATGCAAATGAAGACAAAAACATATCACAATGTATGGGATGTAGACAAAGCAGTACTTAAAGGAAAATTTATAGTTGTAAATATGTATATTATAAAGAAAGACCTCAAATCAATAACATGTCCTTCCACCTTAAGATACTAGAAAAAGAAGAGTAACTAAACCCAAGCAAGCTAAATAAAGGAAATAATAGATATTAGAGTAGAAATTTATAAAATAGGGAATAAAATTCTTAGAGAAAATAAACAGAACCAAAAGTTAGTTACTTGAAAAGATCAACAAAATTGACAAAATTTTAATTAGACTGACCAAGTTAAAAAGAAAGACAAGTCTCAAATTATTAGAATCAGGAATAAAAGACCTCACAGACCTACCGATAGAAATTAAAAGGATCGTAAGGGAATATGATGAACAACTGTATGACAAGTTCAAAAAGTTAGATGAAATGAAAAAATTTCTAAAAGGACAAAAACTACCAAAACTGACTGAAGAAGAAATAGAACATCTGAATAGACTTATAACAAATAAAGAGATTAAATTAGTGAAAAAAAATTATAATCAAAACTACTCACAAGGAGATCAGACCCAGAAGAATTAACTGGTGAACTGTACCAAACATTTAAAGAATAATTAATATCAATTCTTCACAAACTTTTCCAAAAATAGAAGAGGAAAGAATACTTCCCACCAAATTCTATGAGGCCAACATTACTCTGATACTCAAGCCAGACAGAGGTATCATATGAAAAGAAAATTACAGACCCATACCCCTCATAGGCAAAAATTCCTCCAGAAAATACTAACAAACTGAATCCACAAACATATAAAAAGCATTACATACCATGTTAAGTGGGATTTATTCCAGGAACGCAAGATCTGTTTAACATCAGAAAATTAAACATTATAACATACAAACCCTATCAAGACATTTGACACATTCAAAATCCTTTTATGATAAATATTCAACAAACTAGGAATATAGGGAACTTTCTTAATCTGATTAAGGGCATCTATAAAACACACACACACACACACACACACACACCACAGAAGACACAGAAGCCACAGAAGCCACAGCTAACTTCATATTAATGGTGAATGATTGAATGCTTTCTTTCCTAAGATTGGGAACAAGATAAGGATATCTGCTCTCACCACTTATATTCAATATTGTACTGGAAATTCTAGTCAGGGCAATTAGGCAATAAAAAAATAAAGGGCATCAAAGTGGAAAAAATAAAACTATCTCTATTTGAATGTGACATTATCTTGATATAGACAATCCTAAGAAATTTACTAAAAAAACTATTAGAATAAAAAAGTTAGTCAAGGTTACTGAATATAAGATCAATATATACTTGCAATGAATAATCAGAAAATAAAAATAAGAAAACAATTCCTTTTCCATTAGCATCAAAAGAATAAAATACATAGGATTAATTTTTCCTAAAGAAGTGCAAAATTTATATTCTGAAACGTGTATAACATTGTTGAAATAAACTAAAAACCTAAATAATGAAAATACATCCCTTTTGATAGATCAGAAGACTAACTATTGCTACAATGGGAATACTTCCCAAATTGATCTACAGATTTAATGCAATCTCTATCAAAATTCCAGCTGGCTTATTTTTCTGAAATTGACAAGCTGATTCTAAACTTCACATAAAAATGTAAAGCACCCAGGATAGCCAAAAGAGTCTTAAACAAAGTTGGAGAGCTCACACTTTCCAACTTCAAAACTAACTACAAAGCTACAGTAATCAAGACAATGTGATACTGGCATAAGAACAGACACATAGGTAAATGAAATAGAATTGAGAGCCCAGAAACAAACCATCATAATTATGGTCAGTTGACCACAAGGATTTCAAGACCATTCAATGGAAAAAGAAGAATCTTTTCAACAAATGATGCTGGGAAAACTGGATATCCACATGCCAAATAATGAGTTTAAATCCCTACCTCATACCATATACAAAAAATTAACTAAAAATGCACCAAAAATCTAATTGTAAAAACAAAAACTATAAAACTCTTAAAAGAAATATGGTCATAAATCTTTGTTACTTTGGATTTTGCAATAGTTTTTTAGGTATGACACCAAAGGCACAAGCAACCAAAGAAAAAATAAATAAATTGAACTTTATTAAAATTAAAAACTTTTGTGCTTTAAAGAACACCATCAATAAAGTGAAAAGATAATCCACAAAATGGAAGAAAATATTAACAAGTCATATATCTGAAAGGGACTTGTATTCAGCATATATAAAAAACTTTTACAATCCAATAATAAAAAGACAGACAACCCAATTAAAAAATGGGCAAAGGATGAATAGACATTTCTTCAGAGAAGATATACAAATGGCCAATAAACACATAAAAAGATGCTCAACATCATGAGCCATCAGGAAAATAAAAATCAAAACCACAATGAGATATCACTTCACATCCACTAAGAGGGCTATAATCAAAAAAGACAAGCATCCACAAGGAGGTCGAGAAACTGAAACCTTTATACACTGTTAGGAGAAATGTAAAATGGTGCAGCCACTTTGCTAGTTCCTCAAAAGGTAAGAAATAGAATTATCATATGACCCAATAGTATCACTCTTAAGTATGCATTCAATAAAAATAAAAGTATATGTCCATCTACATAACGTATAAAATATATGTCCATATACACATTTTATGAAAGCTTGTTCATGAATGTTCATAGCAGCAGTATTCATTATAACGAAAAAGTGGAAATAGCCCAAATATCCACCAACTGATGAATGGATAAATAAAATATTATATATCCACGCAGTTGGATAGTGTTTGGCAATAAAAAGAAATGGAATCCTGATACATGCTACAACATGGATGAACTTTGAAAGCCTTATGCTTATGAAAAAGGCAGACACAAAAGGCCACATATTGTCTGATCCCATTTATATGAAATGCCCAGAATAGGCAAATCCATAGGACAGAAAATAGATTAGTAGTTGCCTAGAGCTGAGAGGTTTGGAGAGAAATGGGGAGTGGTTGCTAATGGATATGAGGTTTCACCATAAAGTGATAAAAATGTTCTAATGTTGATCAACACAATGTTGATTGTGTTGATGGTTAGTGTATTAGTTTCACACATGTGATGGCTTGAAATAACATAAATTTATTGTCTTATAGTTCTGAAATTGGAAATGGGTCTCACTGGGCTAAAATCAAGGTTTTGACAGGACTGCTTCCTTTTGGAGGCTCTGGGGGAAAATTTGTTTCCTTTCAGCTTCTAAGACTGCTCATTTCCTGGCTTGTGACTTGGCTTCCTCCATCTGAGTACCTTCGGATCTCTCTGACTCTGACATTGACTCCACTCCCACCCGCCTTTCAACTATAAGGATCCTTGTGATTACATGGGTCCCACCCATATAATCCAGGAACATCTCTACATTAGCTGATTAGCAACCTTCCATGGTCACCACATCTCAAATAGCAGTCCATCTACCTCCATCTCTTTGCCTTGATATTTTTCTTCAGAGTACTTAACACCTCCTGCTGCTTTATTAATATCTTATTTAAATATTTGTTTATGCTGTCTCTTTCATTAGGATGTAAGCTCCATGAGGACAGGGACTTTGTCTGGTTTACTCATGGCTGAGTCCCAGGGGCCTGAAACAGTGCCTGGCCAATAGTGGAAGATGTGTTGTGTTGTTAAGGCCTGTTGTAAAGATGGGAGTTCACATACCTGGTTGGGTGTGGGAGGGACCCCACTGGGCTATAAATTCCTCAAAGCCAGGATTGTATTGTATTAAACAGCTCCATGTGCCTATTATTTTATGGAATGGGGACTTATGAGAGTGGCAGCAGCGTTTTCCAGGAAGGTGGGAATGCAGATTATGCTTTGGGCCCTGCTTCCGTGAGAACTCTGAGTTCACAGGCTTGAGGATTGATGTGGGGTCTGAGAGAGGAGCTTGGCAGCAGGTTCAGCCTAGTTGAAGGGTGAGGCCCAGAAATGAAAGTATTCTTGCTACTGTGAACTTGAAGTGGACACCTCTAAGATGGGTTGTTTCTGGGAAATGTTTGACATACTAGCCCATTGTACAACTTTTGCAGTCAAGCAAACCTGGTTCAAATCCAGGCTCTGCTATTTTCTTTTTCTTTTCCTTTTTTTTTTTGAGATGGAGTTTCGCTCTTGTTGCCTGGGCTTGAGTGCAGTGGTGTGATCTCACTCACTGAAACCTCTGCCTCCCAGGTTCAAGAGATTCTCCTGACTCAGCCTCCCGAGTAGCTGGGATTACAGGTGCCTGCTACCACACCCGGCTAATTTTTTGTATTTTTTTTAGTAGAGATGGAGTTTCACCATGTTGGCCAGGCTGATCTTGAACTCCTGACCTCAGGTAATCCACCCACCTCAGCCTCCCAAAGTGCTGGGATTATAGGTATGAGTCACTGCGCCCAGCTGGTTCTGGTATTTTCTAGCTGCGTAAACTGAAAAAATTATTTAATTTTCTCCAGCCTCTGACTTCTTATCTACAGAATGAGGATAATAATAAAATTTATTTCTCAGAATTTAATTGAGATAGTTTATGCAAAGGTCTCTGCACACAGTGAGCACTCAGTAATGACTGCCATGCTGCTACTGTTGGTAATTATTCCCTGAGTCTCAGTTTCCTTTCCTCAAGAATGGGGATAATGATTCCTGCCTGTGGACTTCATGCGGTTGTTTTTGAAGCTCTAGCAAGCTAATAGACTGGAATGTGCTCTGAGGAGGAACAACAGCAGGACAAATGCAGGAGGTTGTTATGATTTGGCCTTCTTTTTAAAGGATGTTTGGCTTCCTGCAGACTCTGAATTATGCAGGCTCAGAGGAGCTTGGCACTATCAGTTCCCTGCTGCCTGGGGCCTCATTTGGATGTTAGTGGTGTCCATCCCCCATCCCTTCTCTAGACACACTGGGCAACTGTTTGTGGGGACTACACAATGCCCAGCTGCCTTTAGGCCAGAGAGGCCCCTGGCACTGCAAACCCAGCCTGAGAGAGCAAGTGAAAGGTAAGGCTGGACAGGAGGGTCAGCAGCAGTCTTTGTGATGCTTTCTGTCTCTGTGGAAGGCCTGGCAGGGAGAGGCCATGCTGCTTCTGTTTCAGTTGGCCAGGCCACTTAATAATCTTTTAATTGAGTCTGAACTTGCTTTTCAGGAGCAAGGGAGCCGGGCAATGCCTGTGGCAGCTCTGTGCATATGGGCAAGGTGGTGTCTACCCACTTCTCTTGATGCTAACCGTTAGTTAATTTAGATTAAAATCAAGATTCAGGACAAACCTAATTTAGGTTAAAATTAGTTCATGTATGTTAAGCACTCTGCCATAAGGCAATCTGGCATAGAAGAATGTGACCTGGGTTTGGAACTAGCTGCACCTGGTTTTGAACCACCCCCTCTCCCACCTGCCTGGCCTAGGAATATTTTGCAGCGCAAGGTAGTTCCAGAGGTCCCTCTATTATTTCCCTCAGGAAACAGAAATGCATTAAATCTTTAATAAGACAGTAGAAATAAATTAAGAATTTCTTTCCAGAATCCCAGATTCCAGGACAAGGGATGGGAAGAGAGAACAGTTCCCTTGATTTCCCCCATCACAGACTTCCCAGTGTCCCTTCAAAAATATTTAATAGACATTGACTGAACATCTCTCTAGTGCGAAGTGCTTTTTATACACAATCTCAGTTAATCTTCACAACACCTGTTCAAGGAATGTAGTCTCATCATCTGGATGCAGTTGATGGGATGGCTGGACATGTTTTCAGTCCTGGGATTTTTGTGTATGTGGCAGGCATTGGTTCATTAGCTAACTCATTCGCCATATGAATAGTGCACACACAATGTGCTCGGCGTGGACAATATGGTGAATACTATTTTCACAAACATATGTAAAAATCACACATTTGGAAGGTGCTAAGGAGAGGTCTGTAGTATTACAAGAGACCCTGAAGGAGCTTGGAGGACGTGGTAGATTTGCTGGGATATGAGACGTGATCAAGCTGTAACTTGCCCAGGGCTGTGTGGGCAGTGACTGAAGCTTGGAGAATTTGAACTGTGGTATAAATAAAGGCTGACCTGATCATCTGGGACTGGACCATGGACCATGTTAAAGCATTTGACCTTTACCCCCAGGGCAGGGAGAGGACATTAAACTATTCCCAACACAAGGTGATGTCATCACATGTGCCATTTTCAAAGGCTGGCTGCTGTGTGGAGAGAAAGAGGGAGGGGACGAGAAGGGTTGCATCTGTCCAGAGAGTATATGTAGGTGGCAGCTTAGACTGCAGCAGTGACATAAAGATGGAGGGAGCAGATGACTTCACACAACATTTAGGATGTGAGATGGATAGTTCTTGAGGTGGGATAGATGGTGAGAAGAAAGCTCCTGGGCAGATTGGCTTCATGAGCATGTAACCTGTGCATAGCATGGAGGCCACACTCAGCGTTCCCATGCTTGGTTGAATGTTCTTCTTCCCCCACTATAGCTTTATTGAGATATAATTGGCAAAAAAACTGTATATATTTAAGTTGTACAATGTAATAATTTGATGTGCATATATAATGAAATGATTATCACAATCAAGTTAATAACAAATCAATGACGTCACATAGTTACCATTTTTTTGCATTTGGTAAGAATACTTAAGATCTATTCATAGCAAATATCAAGTACGCAATACAGTATTATTAACTATAGTCACTATGCTATACATTAGATCTCCAGAGCGCATTTGTCTTACAACTGAAAATGTTTGTACACTTTGACCAACCTCTCTCTATTGTGTCCCACGCTCACTCCCAGCCCTGGCAATCACCATTCTACTCTCCGCTTCTATGAGTTTGACTTTCTTCAATTTCACATATAAGAGAGTTCATCCAGTATTTCTCTCTCTGTGCCTGGCTTATTTCACTTAGCATAATGTCTCCAGGTTCATCCATATTGTTGCAGGTGGAAGGATTTCCTTATTTTTTATGGTT
The DNA here is from genome assembly GCF_008728515.1 of Papio anubis. NCBI lineage: Eukaryota > Metazoa > Chordata > Mammalia > Primates > Cercopithecidae > Papio > Papio anubis. The sequence continues at coordinate 55,995,796 of NC_044977.1, forward strand.
GAATAATATTTCATTGTATATATACACACCACATTTTCTTTATCCATTTATCCACTGATGGACACTTAGGTTGCTTCCATATCTTGGTTATTGTGAATAATACAATAATAAACATGGGAGTGCAGATACCAAGATGCTGATTACCCAGAAGTGGGATTGCTGGATCATATAGCAGTTCTATTTTTAATTTTTTGGGGAAACTTCATAATGTTTTTCATAATAGTTGTACCAATTTACATTTCCACCAACAGTGTACAAGGGTTCTCTTTTCTCTACATCCTTGCCAATACTTGTTATTGCTTGTCTTTTTGATAATAGCCATCCTAACAGATGTGAGGTGGTATCTCATTGTGGTTTTAATTTGCATTTTCCTGATGATTAGTGATGTTGAGAACCTTTTCATACACCTGTTGGTTATATGTATGTCTTTTTTTGGAAAAATATCTATTCATGCCCTTTCCCCATTTTTAAATTTTGTGTATGTGTGTATGGGTGTGTGTGTGTGTTTGCTATTGAGTTGTAGGAGTTCCTTATATATTTAGGATGTTAACCCCTTATTTTATATATGTATGTTTTGGAAATATTTTCTCCTATTATGTAGGTTGCCTTTTCATTTTGTTGATTTTCTTTGCTGTTGGAAGCTTTTTTAATTTGATGTAGTCCCACTTGTTTAGTTTTGCTTTTGTTGCCTGTGCTTTTGATGTCATATCCAAAGAAAATCATTGTCCTGGTCAATATCAAGGAGCTTTTCTTCTGTGATTTCTTCTAGGAATATATAGTTTCAAGTCTTTCATTTAAATCTTTAAACCATTTTGAGTTAATTTTTGTGCACAGTATAAGGATCAAATTTCATACTTTTGCATGTGGATATCCAGTTTTCCCAACACCATTTATTGGAAAGATTATTTTTTCCACATTGTGTGTTCTTGGAATCTTTATCAAAGATTAATTGAACGTATATGTATGAGTTCATTTCTGGGCTCTCTATTCTGTTCCATTGGTCTATGTATTTTTTTTTTTAAATGCCAGTACCATGTTTTTATGCCTGTTTTAATTACTAAAGCTTTGTGATATAATTTGAAGTCCTAAAGTGCAAAGCCTCCAGCTTTGTCTTTATTCAAGATTGTTTTGGTCATTTGGAGTCTTTTCTGACCCCATATAAATTTCACAATTGTTTTTTCTGTTTCTGTTAAAATGCCTTTAGAATTTTGATAAGGATTGCTTTGAATCTGTAGACCACTTTAGGTAATAGAGGCATTTTAACAATATAAATTTGGATCTTTAATCTCCTTGGTTAAATTTATTCCTAAGTATTTTATTATTTTCAATGCTATTGTAAATGGTATTGTTTTCTTTATTTCTTTTTCTGATGGCTTGTTGTTAGTATATAGAAATGCAACTGATGTTTTGTATGTTGATTTTGTATCTGGCAACTTGACTGAATTCATTTATTAGTTCTAAAGGTTTTTTTGGTGGTGCATTTGGGGTTTTCTATATATAAGATCATGTCATATATAAAGAGACCATTTCACCCCTTCCTTTCTTACTTGGATGCCTTTTATTATTTTATCTTGCCTAGTTACTCCGGCAAGATCTTTTTTCTTCAAGTAGGCATATATATATATATACACACACACACACACACACACACTCTTTATATATATTATTATATATGTATCTGTGTATTTACATATATACACACAAAGCATATATAGCTCATTATATATGTATATCTCATTATATATGTGTAAGTGTATGTGTATACAAGCTATATATGTATATCTCATTATGCATGTATAAGTATATATATACAAATTGTATGTATGTATAGTTTGCTTGTTTTTTGCTATTAACTTCCCTCTGAGAGCTGCTTTTCTTGCACTTCATAAGTTTTGGTATATTGTGTTTCTATTTTCATTTGTTCATTTGTCTTAAGATTCTTTAATATCTTTTTTGATTTTTTCTTTGACTCATTGATTGTTTAGAAGTATAGTATTAGTTTCCATATATTTGCAAATTTTCCAATTTTCCTCCTGTTATTGATTTCTAGTTTTGTAACATTATGGTCACAAAATATACTTGATATAATTTCAACCTTCTTAAATTTGTTAAGACTTGTTTTGTGGACTAGTATATAGAGAATGTTTTTTGTGTGCTTGAGAAAAATGTGTATTCTGCTGCTGTTAGATGGAATGCTCTGATGGTCCCAATATGTCTATTAGGTCTGTTTGATCTATAGTTTTATTCAACTATGCTATTTCCTTATTAATTTTCTGTCTGCATGATATATCCATGAATAAAAGCAGGATATTGAAGTTCTCTCCTATTATTATATTGCTATATTTCCCTTCACAGTTCTGTTAATATTTTCTCTATATATTTAGGTGTTCCAAGGTTGAATGCTTATATATTTACAATTGCTATATTCTCTTGTTAACTGATCCCTTTGTAATTATATAGTTACTTTCTTTGTCTCTTGTGACAGATTTTAATTGAAAATCTATTTTTTCTTATATAAGTATAGCCAGCCCTGCTCTCTTTTGGTTATCATGTTGGAATATCTTTTTGTGTCTCTTCACTTTTGACCTGTGTTCGTCGTTAAATCTAAAGTCAGCCTTTTGTGGGCAGTATATTGTCAGATCATGTGTTTTCTAAATCCATTCAGCCACTCTATTTTCTGATTAGATAATTTAATACATTTACATAATAATTATATTTAAAGTAATTATTGATAGGTAAACACTTACTATTGCCATTTAGTTAATTGTTTTCTGTCTTGTGGATTTTTTGTTCCTTTTCCTCTCTTGTTGTCTTCCTTTGAAATTTGTTGAGTTTTTGTTGTGATATGCTTTGATTAATTTCTCTTTATCTTTTAGTTATCTATTAGAGGTTTTTTGTTTGTGGTTACCGAGAGGCTTACATAAAACATTTTATAGCTAGTCACAACTTAACTACAATTGCATACAGAGACTCTACACTTTTACTCCTGTCCCCACATTTCATGCTATTGGTTACATTTTACATCTTTTCATATTGTATATCCATTAACAGATTATTGTAGCTATAGTTAATTTACTATTTTTGTCTTTTAAATTTTGTGTGAGAGTTAAAAATGATTTACATACCAACATTACAGTATTAGAGTACAGTCATGCAATGCTTAATGACAAGGATATGTTCTGAGAAATTCATTGTTAGGCAATTTTGTTGTGCAAACGTCAGAGAGTGTACTTACACAAACTGAGATGGTATAGCTTACTATGCATCTAGGCTATATAATATAACCTATTGTTGCTAGGCTACAAACCTCTACAACATGTTACTGTACTGAATATTATAGGCAATCGTAACACAATGGTAAGTATTTGTGCATTTAGACATATCTAAACATAAAAAAGACACAGTAAAAATATGGTATAAAAGCTCCATTATAATCTTACAGGAGCACCATTGTAAATGCAGTTTGTTGTTAATCAAAACATTGTTATGTGGTACATGACTTCTGAATATGTTTATCTACTTTCAGCAATGAGTTTTGTACTCTCATGTTTTCATGTTTTTACTTAGCATCCTTTCATTTCAACTTGAAGAATTCCCTTTAACATTTTTTGTGAGGTAATGATGAACTCTGAGTTTTTGTTTGTCTGGGAATGTTTTTAGCTCTCCTCTATTTATAAAGGATAACTTTACCTGGTTTAGTATTCTTGGTTGGCATTTTCTGCCCAGCCTTTTTGAATACATTATCCTACTCCCTGTTTATCTGCAAGATTTCTGCTGAGAAATCCGGTGTAGACTTATTGAGGTTCCCTTGTATATAATGAGCTGCTTTTCTCTTGCTTTCAACATTCTCTTTGTGTTTCACTTTTGACAATTTGATTTTAGTGTGTCTCTGGGTAATCTTCTTTGGGTTGATCTTGCTTGAGAAATTTTGAGCTTCATAAATCTGAATGATCATATTCATCCCAAATTTGGAAAAATTTCAGCTATTATTTCTTTAAATAAGCTTTCTGTGTTTTTCTCTCTTCTCCTTCTGAGACTTCCATAATGCATAAATTCATATATCTGATGGTGTCCCATGGGCCCTGTATGCTTCCTTCACTCTTTTTCAATCTTTTTGTTGTTGTTATTGTTATTCCTCTAGCTGCCTAATTTCAAATGATCTTTATTTGAGTTTGTTGGTTCTTTCTTCTGCATGATTGAGTCTGCTGTTGAAGATGTCTATTGAATTTTTTAGTTCTACCATTCTATTCATCAGCTCAAGATTTCTGTTTGGCTCTTCTTTATGTTTTCTATTTCTGTATTAAACTTCTAATGTTCTTCACACATTGTTTTATTGATTTTGTTTAGTTGTTTATCTGTTCTCTTGCATCTTACTAAGTTTTAAGATGATTGTGTTGAATAATCTAGCAGGTAACTCACAGATCTCCATTTCTTTGGGGTTGATTCCTGGGGCTTTATTAGTTTCCTTTGGAGGTGTCATGTTTGATTCTTCATGATCTGTGTAACCTTGTGTTGGTGTCTGCACATTTCTCTTCCAGTCTTTAATGTCTGAAGCAAATATCTCTTCCAGTCTTTAATGTATGGTTTCAGCCAGAAATGACCTTCCTTTGTCAGGTCCCTGGGCTGAAAGTACTGCCTCTGCGATCACAGTTGACAGAGTTGGAGCCAAGTCACATGCCTGCTGCTGAGTCTGCAGTGCGGTCTGTAGTTAGTGGGTCTCAGGGTCTTAGATGGGTGTTGATTTTGCCTGGTCCATGGATGGATGGGACTGCTTCTACGACCTTGGTTGGTAGGGGTGGCTTCAGGGACAAGGTTCTGTTTTGGGATCTGCAGTTGGGTTCACATATGTGGGCCTTTTACCAGGTGTCCAGACAGGTGTGGCCCTTACTAGGTCACTGAGTGGGTCAATAGGCAGGCAGGACTGGCCTTGGACTGCAGCTAAGAGGGGATGGAACTGAGTCACAGGGTTGCTTCAGTGTCTACAGCTATACTGAGGTCAGTGGGCCTGTTACTCACAGCACAGGGGGGTGTGGTTTCTCCAAAGTCCCTTGGTGGATGGTGCTAGTGACAGGACCAAGATTAGACAGGGCTGTAATTTAATCCACAAGGGAATGGGGCTGCTTCTAGATCTGTGGCTGGGATCATAGTTGGTAAGCCTGCCACCTGGGTATGCACCTGCCTTTTCAGAATGGCTCTTCTTGGTACTGGGCTCCACTGGGATTTCAAAAACTTTCTACTTGGATCCCAAAGCTCCCACAAAGGCACTTTTATCCTTGAATGGTTCCAAATTATTAATGTTTTTGCTGTCCAAGGATATGAGTGAGTGAATTCCTGATCCTCCATCTTGCTTCAACAAAAAATTCAGTTTAACGTTCTTTTGTCATTGTCTTGAAATCCTCAATAATATTTAAATAAAGGGTTCTGTATTTTCATTTTGCACTGAGCCCTGCAAATTATGTAGCCAGCTCAACCCTTGGGGCTGGAACTAGGGATCTTAGTCCTTGCCATAGTTCCAGGCTGTCTTTCAACCAACTCCTCTGAACGGGCAGCCCAGGCCCAGCAACCAGGGGATCATTGTCCAGAGCCATCAAGCTGAGGACAGGGTGGGATTTCAGCCATTGGGACCAGGCCCTCAAAGGAACCAGGGGAAACCAGGACCCTCTATAATCCCTTTCTGGACCTCACTTTTATTCTCTGAGAAGCAAAGGGGTTATAAAATACAATTTCTGGTGTACTTTTTGGCTCCAACATTTAACATCTTTATGATTTTCCTGCTGTCTTTGTTCTAGTTTTCAATAGCCCTTTCCTGTGCTGTGTTAGGCACTTAGGACTGCTTGGATGTGTAGATATCAGCTTGGAGTGACTTAGGAAGGGCCTTTCCTTGTCTTCCCTGTCATGGTGCCTGATTTTCCACTATTAGAGAGAAATGCACCATGAGGTCCCTGGTCAAAATATAAATACATCTGGGAGAAGTGATATTTGTGACTATTTTCAGCTAAAATTTTAATGGCATGATCTTCCCTGGGAGAAGTGGGGAAAGGCTTTTTAAGAGAAGACAGACCCCCATTGATAGTCTGGCCAAGGGCTACACAGCCCAGGCCCCCTGGGGGTGGGCCAAAAACACCATGTACTGGCAGGGGCTGTTTTTGGTAAGATATAAGACATCTGACCCTCTCTTTCTGGAAGATGCATTGTGTTTTCACTGGCCCTTCAGTATGCAGAAGTTTCTGTTCTCATTTCTAGGCTGTTTGCTCAGTACTTTGTGTCTTGCTTAGGTCCAACACACTTGGCTCCTAATCTGGGACATTGGGTAATACTGTCAGGGTATGATGGATGTGTGGGCTTGGGGGCACATGGGGAAGACTTTCACTACCATGGATTTCTAGTGTTCTTGTCATCAGACCCCTGGTTCACTCAAATTGGGGTGGCTATGAGTGGACTAAAGCTTTTTTGCCTGGGGTATAGAGAACAGACTCCAGCTTGGTCTACTTGGCCTGGTCATTTGATTCTAACCTATGGCCCCCATACTCTTAGGCATTCTTATAGGCAGCTACATAATAGCTAGTATTTGTATAGGTATCCACTATGTGCCAGGCACCATGCATTGAGTCAACTTGAACAACTGAGTGAAATGGTATAATCATGTATTTTCCAAAATGGCATAACAATACTTTTGGTCTCAGATGCCTCCAATATCTTGCTTTTTTTCTCCAAGAGGCAGGGTCTATTTCTCCTCTTCCTGAAACTGGTGGGTCGTTGTAACTGCTGTATTGAATAGAATATGGCAGAAGTAATGCAATATGACTTCTAAGGCTGTTACAAAAGGTGATATGGCTTTTTCTTGCCTCTTTCTTTCTTTCTATTTCCCTGTTTCTCTCTGTCTCCCTGTCTCTGACTTTCTCTGTCTTGGACTCTATCTCTTTGTCTTTCTGCATCTCTCTCTCTCAATACTTGCTTTTGAAAACCAGCCACTATTTCCTGAGGGAGCCTAGGAACCCATGCATAGGCATCTGATCTACAGCCCCAGCTAAGCTTTCAGTGACAGCAAGAATTGGCATCTGACCCATTGCCCCAACTAAGTTCCCAGCGACAGCCAGAGTTGACTGCGATCTATGTGGGATATCAGGCCTCACAATCTATAAGATGATTCGAGCCCCCGCCTTTCCACTGTTCCAGCTAATGTCTACTGGAGCACAGACGAGCTGTGCCTGCCAAGCCCTGCCCCAACTCACAGTTTCGTGAGCAAAATAAGTTTGAAAACACTACAGTCTGGGGCAACTTGCTATGTAGCCACAGTAACTGAAACTGAAACACATGGGTATCATTATCATTCCCATTTGTGATTCGGGTTAACTGAGGCACCTTGAGGTTGGCTCTGTCACTCAAGGTAATACTGTTAGTATGTGATGGTATCCAGATTTAAATCCAAGTCTGTGTGACTCCCCCATACAACATTGATTCCGGGACCAGTGCATTTACCTGAGGTGAGCCTGCATGAGTCAATGCATCAACTCCTCCTCTGCTATCCTTGAACTTTAAGCGGTTCCAAAAGGCAGGAATAAGGAGTCCCTAAGAAAAGCCAAGGCTTCAGGAATCAACCACTTTGAAGGAAGCACAGAGAATGTCCACTCTCTAGCACCCTATTCCAGAGTTCCAGAAAGCATGGTTCTCAGAAAAAAAGCAACAGGCTAGGAGGAAAGGCTAGGAGGGAGTCAGAGATCTGGTTGATCCCAGTTAGCCAGGCAATCTTAAATCATGAGCCTCAGTTTCTCCATCTGTAAAGTGGGCAAAGTAAGACATTTGATAGTTAGGGGGGCAAACTGGGGTGGGGATATCATTCCTAGTAGGGGGAATAGGCTGAGTGTGGATCTGGAGATGGTGTGCACAGGAGCGCTGGGAGACCTGCTTGAGGAGCCAAGCCTGGTACAGGAAGGAGATCAGCGTGGGTGGAAAGGATGCAGATGGGGTGGGCCAGGGGCACAGAAGCAACTGTGTAGTGGAATTGAGAAGAGTCTGCTAAGGACTGGGAGTACGGGTTTCTGCTGTGTTGGAGAGGCTACTCAGTCACTGGGAGCTGAGTCAGCACCCTGAGGCTGCATTCATCCCAACATAGTCAAGTGTGAGATGAATCTTGTGTCTGTGTTCCTCGTGGTCCTAGTGTTTTAGCATCCTAGGGTCCCTGTCCTTCAGGTGGGGTGGCAAGCTGTGCCTCGCTCCCTCGGGAATCCTGGGCCAGCTCTTTGATGTTATCATACAGAGAAGCTCTCCTCCGCTTGTAGACCATCCCAAGTACACCAGCTATGGAGCCCTTGGCTGTTCTGTCCTTCTTTGGTGCATCTTTCCTGCAAGGAAATGTTGCTGGAGCTGGGCACCTTTAAGAAACTTTATGAAATGTCACGAACATCTTAAACGTGGAGAGAAAGTGCTGTGTGCGAGGCAACCACGGGAAGAGCTGGGGGTATGAAAGCAGCAGTTTTCTTGGTGGCCTTGGACGTGACTGTCCTGCTCACACCAGGACCCCAAAGAGCCGGTCCACCCTTCACGGGTGGGAAGCCTCCTCCTGGCTGGCTGTGCATCTTGATTATCAAAGCTGTTATTTGTAGACACTCCAGCCAGCTGGCTGAAAACTGTGACAACACTTGAAGGGGATGCTCCCACTTCCCCAGCACCCTGGGGTAGGGTTGGGAGGCACATGCTCCACAGCTAAAAAAGAGCAATAGGTGGAGGCTGGAGATACCCAGGCCGGTCTGTGGAGGCTTTCTGGAAACATAATCCTACCATCTAGAGATAATTGCTGTCAATTCGTTTGTAACATCCTTTTGAGACCATTCTCTGTGCGTGGATTTATAAATGGCATCATTCTATATACCCTGTTCTGTAGCTGCTTCTTCCTTCTTCTCTCTCTCTCTCTCACACACAGACACACACACTTTCCTATGTCAATTAGCAAAGATCCATCATCTCATTTTTAATCTCTACCCAGTTTTTAGCAGGATGTACATAATAAACACTCCTGTTCTGCTTGTTCTACAATGCTTAACGGCCATCTGTATACATACCTCTTTGCATTTTTGTCCAATAGTTTCCTCAAGTTACATCATTGGAAGGGTTAATTACTGTGTCAAAAGGCATGCACATTTTAAAGGAGTTTTATATATATTGTTAAATTTCTTCCTTTGAAGGAGGCTACTCCAAAATGCATTCTTACCAAAAGTGTTTGAGAGCTCCAGATTCCCCCAGGGTATTCTCTTTTTCCATTTTCTCCAGTCTGTTAGGTGAAAAATGACATTTCAGTTGTTTAAAACTCACTCGTGGCAGAGTGCTTCTGCCTTTCCTGTACAGTGCATACTCATTCTTTCTCCTCATATTTATTGAGTACCTACGACGTGCTGTGCTGTGGTCAGCACTGGGGAAGCTTCATCAGATGGTCCTTTCTGCTCTCACTGCTTTGTGGTGTGTGTTTTGCCTTCCAGACTTAGAGCATTATAGAAAGTTAGAGCTGTAAAACATCTTAGAGATTGTCATTTTAAGGAGGGGAAACTGAGGCCCAGGGAGATGTGGGCACTTGCCCATGGTCACACAGGGCAGCACATTCACGGTGAAATTATAACTCTGAAGGCAGGGATTTGGCTTTTATTTGTTTTGATTTTCTCACCCAGCATAGGAGCACTTGTTGGTCAAGTTCAACTCTGAGCTAACAGCACAGCCTCCCTGTGCTGCAATTCAGGGGACATCCCAAAGGGCACAGAGTAGGTGCTTTAGAACTTACTTATTGAAAGAATGTTGGTGCAGAACACAACAGAAGAAACAGTACATTCTGTTAAATTGTGCTCAATATTCCAGGAAGAAAGTCAGGCTTCTGCGGGGTGCCCTTCTGGGAAGAAATGCCTTTTTTTTTTTTTTTTTTTTTTTAATGAAAAAGAAAAATGAGTGGGCTGTTGAAATTGGTGGAGGAGGAGAGATGGGCTGCCTGAGGCTTGAGACAATGTGTTTGGAGCCGTCAGGTCACTGGAATTTCCCTTAGGTGCCTTTCTCCTACCAGAGATGGCCTGATAGAAAAGGGGCAGGAGCTAAGGAGAGAAGACAGCTTTGTTTTCTTTGAGTGTTCCTATCTGAACCTGGCCTGAACTCTTGAATAATTCCTGGGGACTGTCTCACGCCATTGTTATTATTGTCTCTGCTCAGCTAGCTCCCTCTTTCCTTCTACTTCATCAAAAAGTCTTTCTAGCTTGTCTCTTGAGAACATTTTTCAATGCTGCCCCGGCTTTTTATGACTCACGAGGTGGCTGAGTCAATGGAAAGACCTGAGTTTGGTTCTGGCTTCACTTCTGATCACAGTGGGACCTTGGGCAACTCTCCTGTCTTTGCTACATCGACCCTGACACCACCCTGTTCACACTTGCGCCCCTCTCCCCGGGTGCTGACAACAACTTTTTTTTTTTTTTGAGATGAAGTCTTTCTCTGTCGCCCAGGCTGGAGTGCAGTGGCACAGTCTCGGCTCACTGTGACTTCCGCCTCCTGGGTTCAAGAGATTCTCCTGCCTCAGCCTCCAAAGTAGCTGGGACTACAGGCACACACCACCACACCCAGCTAATTTTTGTATTTTTAGTAGAGATGGGGTTTCACCATGTTGGCCAGGATGGTCTTGATCTCCTGACCTCGTGATCTGCCCACCTTGGCCTCCCAAAGTGCTGAAATTACAGGCATGAGCCACCATTCCGGCCCAACAGCCTTTTAATCCATCTCTTTGCAACTGCTTTCCTCCCTCCAAACTGTGCCCCTGCTAGTGCATTATCACTCCTTCACTTAAAACCCCTCAAGCCTCCCAGCCCTCTTAGAAGAGACAGCAAAGTCCCTTACACTTCCACCAGATCTGTGTGGCCTGTCCCTGCTCCTCTTGTGCTTTGCTCCAGCCACGCTGACCTCCTTTCCCAGCTGTGTGGCCTTGGGCAAGCTCCTTCCCCTCTCTGAACCACAGTTTCCTCATCTGTAAAACAGACGTTGTAATAATCCCAGTCATTCTGTTTGTTATGAAGCTAACATCCACTTCTAAATGACTCTCATCTCTTTCAGGTTCTACTTCTCCAAAAGAAGTTACATATTCCAAGGATCCTGTTTCTCAACAAGCCCTTCCTTCTGCAAAAGAACAGCCTGCTTTTATTCCAAGCTCCGAGATTCCTAAAGGAAGCTGTTTCTCTCCAGTGATGCCATGTTATGCCTTAACCTGGGCCAACAGTGTCTATACACAGAGAATGCAATGGTTTAGGCCAATTCATTAACGGGGATTGTATTGCCACATCCATTGTTAATTGACAACATGTCTATGGGATTAGAAGCTTCATGTTTATCTCTGTCATCGCTTTCTCTCAGGGAGAATGGCACACAGGGATCAACAACATCCTTTCTCACAAAGAGCCCTCCTTCAACTTGATTTTCATAAAAATATTATTCTAGGAAGCAGGGGTCTGACTCTGGTGACTCATTTGCTAAGGGATGTTCTTGGGCAATCCATCAGCCATTTTCTCAACACATTTTCATTTATAGGCATGCATGATAGGAAAATAATGGGCAAATATATAAAGGACTGTGATATATGGGACTAATTCTAGGCACTTACAACTGGATTGGGGAGACTGAGCACATTCATACTACAAGTACAGTTTTTGGTCATGCTAGAGAGGTTCAGAAAATAATGAGTTCTCAGTGGGCCAAGGTGGTCAGGAAAGGCCTCCCTGAAAGGTAAACAGTTAGTATCCCCATTTCACCAGTTAGGGTTCAAAGGAGTTACTTTCCTTGCCTGGCACAGTGACATTCCCCCCATCTGCCAAGATGTAGTTTGTCTGATTAAATTGAAAATATTATGAACTCTATCCAGAAGACTAATCAGATGGAGGTTGATTGGATCAGACAATATTTTCATGGAGTGGTCCTAGGGTCAGGATTGTCAGCATGGGAATAAAGATTTGGTTGTATACTTCTCTGCTGTTTGCAAAGCACTCTTCATGTGCATTAAGTTTGGTTTATACACACAGCCTCATGTGATCAGCACCTGGGGAAACTGAGTCTCGGAGAAGTTCAGTACCTTTGCCACGCCGACAGAACGTGGTAAAATCCAGATGCTAGCAAGCACTTACTGCTGCAGATTCAGAGCTCTCTCCAATAGGAAAGGACATTTTTCTCTCTTTCTCCACCCTCCATGGAACACAGGAATGAAAAAAAAGGCTGGGAAGTCCAAAATCACACAGGCTAGAAGGAATCCATGCAAGTTCCACCTATAAGCTGTGGCCGCCTGACACAGCATCCTGGCACGGCCTCAGGAACTTCCCAGGTCAGCCCACATGCCCTGATGTTCCTGCATCTGCACAGAACTATAAATGTAAGAAGGCCAAGTATGCCAGCAGCAGGCTGATTGCTGCAATGTGTTCTCAGTCTTTATGCCTGAGAGCATGTCACTGACCCCCTCCTGGATCTAGAAGCCCAAGCCGAGGCTGAGAAGTTATTTGGGGGCAGGCTAGGGAGAGGGGTGATGTTAGGGAGGGAATAGGTTGGATGTGTTTACAACTCATTTCCACTCTGACTATAGAGCAAAGGCCACTTGGGCTTGGATCCCCGTTGAAATAAATGTGCCAGTACTGGAAAATTCCCAAGATGCTAAAACTCAGACCCAGTTCCCAGAGGTAGAAGCGGGTACAGGACAGGTCATTCTCTGGGCAAGATACCTTCCCCAAGATACCTCTCTTAAGGTTCTGCTCTTAAGAGAGGAAAACTGCCCATGGAGATGTTTATTTCTTCCCTCCTTTTCCCCTTCCTTTTATCCTTCTGTATTTAACAAATACCTGAAAGTTGCCTATTCTACAGTGACCTAGGCCTTTCGAAGTACAGGTATAGACAACATTGGCCCCACCTTTAAGATGCTTGGATACAAGAAAAAAACAACCCCATTATAAAGTGGGCAAAGGACATGAACAGATACTTCTCAAAAGAAGACATTTGTGTGGCCAACAAACATATGAAAGAAAGGTCAACATCACTGATCATTAGAGAAATGCAAATAAAAATCACAATAAGATACCATCTCATGCCAGTCAGAATAGTGATTATTAAGAAGCCAAGAAACAACAGGTGCTGTAAAGAATCTGGAGAAATAGGAACATTTTTACATTATTGGTGGGAATGCAAATTAGTTCAACCATTGTGGAAGATAGAGTGGCCATTCCTCAAAGACCTAGAACCAGAAAGACCATTTTACCCAGCAATCTCATGACTGGGTATATACCCAAAGGAATATAAATAATTCTATTGTAAAGATACCTGCACGTGTATGTTCACCATAGCACTATTCACGATAGCAAAGATATGGAATCGACCCATGGAATGCCCATCAATGATAGACTGGATAAAGAAAATATGGTATATATATGCCATGGAATACTATGCAGCCATAAAAAGGAACAAGATCATGTCCTTTGCAGGGACATGGATGGAGCTGGAAGCCATTATCCTCAGCAAACTAACACAGGAACAGAAAACCAAACACCACATGTTCTGACTTACAAGTGGGAGCTGAATGATGAGAACACAGACACAGGGAGGGGAACAACACACACTGGGGCCTGTCATGGGGGTGGAGGGAAGGAGAGCATCAGGAAAAATAGCTAATGTGTGCTGGGCTTAACACCTAGGTGATGGGTTGATAGGTGCAGCAAACCACCATGGCACACATTTACCTATGTAACAAACCCGTACATCCTGTACATGAACTCCAGAACTTAAAATAATAAAAAAAAAAAGATGCCTGGATACTCAGATAAGGATATTTGTAAATCAGGAATTGCTGAATCTCTGTCTGCAATGGTTCATTTTATGTGTCAACTTGGCTGAGCCATGGTGCCCAGATATTTGGTCAAATATTCTGGGTGTTTCTGTGGGGGTGTTTTTGGATGAGATTAACATCTGGAGTAAAGATCACCACCATAACGTTGGTAGGCTTATCCAATCAGTTGAAGGTCTATATGGAACAAAAGACTGACCTCCCTGAGCAAGGAGGAATTCCGCAGCAGAGGACCTTTGGACTTGACCTGCAAAATCAGCTCTTCCCTGGGTCTCCAGCCTGCCAGCTCACTCTGAAGATTTTGGACTTGCCAGCCTCCATAACACATGAACCAATTCCTTCTCTTTCTCTACATATATACATCCCAATGGTTCTGTTTCTTTGGAAGTTCTGTTCTTCTAATGTCATGTCTTTGGTCCATGCCTACAGCATCTCTTGCCTGGATCTGCAAGGCCTTCATAATGCCAGTATCTCCTTTCCCATCTTCCCTGTGGCTACCAGCATTCTGTCACCAAGTACAGATCTGAGTACGTTGTTTTGCTTGCAGTCCTTCCAGGTGCCCCACCTTCCCCATCAATGCCTTCTAACCTCAGTCATCTTTGCACTAGCACCTTTGCGATTTTTCTTATGTCAGACTTTCTCTTTGCTGACGTCAAAAGGAAAGAAACAGAACTGAGAACTGAATTTCCTCCCTATGTTATTCAGTATCACTGAATATTAAATTCACATTTAACACTATCAGAAAGTATTCTATCCCACATTTTGGGGAATGTTGGGTTACAGAATAAAACCCATTCTCCTTTACTTTACATGACCTTGAAGATCCTTTAGCATCAATAAGTACAGTTATCTCTTGGTATCCATGGGGGATTGGTTCAAGATACACAAATTCCTGATACAAAATGAAGCAGTATTTGCATATAACCTGTGCATATCCTCTCACATACTTTAAGTCATCTCAAGATTACTTGTAATACCTAATGCAATGTCACTCATCACTGCATTTGTGTGCATTCAGTGTTGTAGGTGGCACATGGCAAATTCAATTTTTGCTTTTTGGAACTTTGAGGATTTTTTTTTCCTGAATATTTTCAATCCATGATTGTTTGAATCCACTGAACCCACAAGTACAGGGATATACAGGGCCAACCGTATGTATTAAGTGTTGGCAATGTGCTAGGCACCAAGCAATTCATCTTTAGTCCTTCCTCCAAAACGCCAAAGTGATTCCCCTGTACCATTCTCTGAGAAGTACGCCTTTTTTCTTTGCTTCCTGGAGAACTCATTCTGGAGCTCTGAAATCCAGCTACCTCTTTGTAAAATGGTCTCAAAGTATTACCTCAGCCCCCAGCAGTCCTCACTTCTGTAACAGCATTTATTGTTGTCACACTGCAAATATTAGGTTGATGCAAAACTAATTGCAGTTTTTGCCATTATTTTTAACAAAAAGAACCACAATTACTTTTGCACCAACCTAATATGTGTTTTTCTCCTTGGCTGAAGCTCAAAGGTGAAGGAGCATATCTTATTCATTGTTAGGAGTTTTCAAGGGGACCTCTCTGTTTCCTGCCTGATTTCTGCACACAATGAGAAATAAAACAAAAGACAGGAAATGGGGATCACACTATTATGATTTTTTGTTGTTGTTGTTGTTCTTGTTTTTTAGATTAAGACTAAATTAGATAATTTAGCTTTTGCGTGAGACTAAATAGCCCTGTTAGGTGAATCCAGAATTAGGCTGTCTCACCGGCTATGCAAGGACCACACAGGTAGGCAGGCTTCCCTACAAAGGGTAGAAGAGTCTGTCCTTGGCGAAGTGGCTCCGTAAACTTGCTCCCTAGAAAGCAGCTGTCTTCTAGGAGAAAGAAGAGCAGGCTTGGTTCTACAGCCCAGTGTTTTCCTTCCCACATTTGCCAATCAGGGGCTCATAGGGAAACATCTCCCTTCATCCAGCCATGGAGTGAGGCAGGGGTGTTTTACCTGCTAGGATTAAACTCTTGGAGTGCACAGCTTATACCATTTCAGAAAACCAGAGGGACAGAACCTCAGACATTAGCTATCTTGACCAGTCCTCTCATTTTACATATGAGGAGACTGAGACCCAAAGAGAAGGGACTTGCCCAAGGTCACTTCATTCTCACCTGAGTGATCTGTAACTTTAATCTGTAATTTTCGAGGCAGATAAGTACTATTGAGTAATATTGATTAATATTGCCTGCCACCCCTTGGCAATGCTGCCAAAATTCCCAGCCCCATTCTGGAATGATTACTCAGCTAGAACCCTGGGATCCAGGTGCTGTTAGTTTGGCCCCTGGGATATCCTGGCATGGGCCTCTAATTGTGGATTGAGGAAACCCAGTCCTTGGCTAACTCAATTCTCTCCACATAATGAAAAGAGGGAGAAGTGAAATGTCAGGAGAAAATACACATTTAATGCATTTTAAGGAGCCTTGTTTACTTTTGAATCCTGGCCTTTTTTCTGACTTAATTCTTGGCCACTGTAAATTACTTCAAAAAATGATTTGAGAATAGAGAAGGGGCAGGGAGGCTGAGAAGCTGTCTTTAACATTTTATCTTCCTTTGGCATGATTTAGGATTTTAATTCTGAAGCACGACAAGGAGGAAGAAACGGCTCTTGGCCGCAGACAAGCAAAATCACTTTAAATGAAGATAGAGTGTTATGCTTCAGAATTTCCTCTAAAACTACCTAAAGAATAAAGCCTCTCCCAGCACTGCTTAGAATAGAGGCCATTTCTAATTTCTCATTAACGGGAATAGGAACAAAAGTATTCCAAAGCAAAGACTTACTTGAGTTCACTGCTAAAGCCACTACATCAAGCTGGAGGTGTGGGGGGAGAGAAAAGGCTGAAAATTAACATCATTTTTGGAAAATAATCAGTTTAAATGCTTTTGTAACTTCATCACTATCTACCCGGGGAAAAACATTATTATTCAAGCCTCCTATGTGTCTCAGAGTCAGGAGCTTCCAAACCAAGAAAGGAAGAAACGGGCGGGTTATTTAGGAGTTCCCTCCCTCTCGCAGTTTTAAACCACTGCAAAATAAACCCGTTTGTTAAGTCTCGGGGACCAACGCTGGGCGAACCAGCCCCGCTCCGCAGGGGTCTGCGCGGCTGGCCTCGTCCGCCCCCTAGCGGACCCGTGCGATAGTGCAGCCTCTGCCCCAGAGCACAGCGCGGCATCCAGACGCTGTCCGCGCGCTCATCCTCGGCGGCGCTCCTCGCTCACCTCCTGTACCCATCCGGCGACCAGCCAGGCTGCAGCGAGGGGATTACAACTGAGGCTCCAGAGTCAGAGACCTCAGCCTAGCATCACATTAGGTGCTGCCGGCAGGCCATCCCAACTCGGGCCGGGAGCGCACGCGTCACTGGGGCCGTCAGTCGCCGTTCAACTTTCCTGGGGGGAGTCAACTTTAGGTTCACCTGCGGACTCGGTGCAGGTAGCTGGGTGCTAAGCAGGGATGGACGGGATGGCTAGGGCCGGTGGAGCCATCGGGACCCGAGTGGAGGTGGTGGGATGCCTCGCACTCCTTGTTCCTGGAGGAGTGCGTGGTGTTCCGAGAGATTGTAAAGTGACTTCTCGGGATTGAGACCCAGAGTCCTTGATTATCTGGGTCCAAAGCGCAGGCCGGGGGTTCCTGAACCTTCGAGGCTGCCGGGCTGGGGAGGAGCTCCGCGGGAAGTGTCTCTGCCAGGGTCTGGGAACAGCGCTTGGGCATCCTGGGCTTTGAGGTAGGGGGTCCCCCAGGAGGGACTGCGGAACCGGGTTTCCACCGAAGCAGGTGCTGTGGAAGTTCAGGTAGTGACGGCTGAGCGTCTCAGAAAGTGGGGTTAGACGGGGATGGCCCTGAGCTGGGGTTTCCCAGGCAAGTGGCTCTTTGGGGATTTCCGGAGGAAGTACTTGAATTAACGTTTACTGGGAGAGGGGCTGGTATGGGGGTCCCGCGGGAGGTGGATATGCTGAGGGTCGGAGCGTGGGGCGGGTAGGTAGTTTGGAGATCCCTCGGGGAGGTGGTTTGGTTTTAGAGTCCCAGTCTCGGAGGAAAGTGGCTGATTTTGACCCTCCCATCTCCCCCAGTGGAAGCCGCTGAACATCCCAAGGAACTGGCACGCTGGGGGCTCTGGGCTTGTGGCTGCTAGAGGATTCCCGCTCATTTGCAGTGGCTCAGAGGAGGTACCTCCAACGGGGATTTCTGGGGTGGCGGCTGAGGAACCCGAGGCCGGCGGTTGTGCCCCGTGTTTCAGATGACTTGGGTTCCTGGGAATGGAACAAACACGCCCTATCCGCGTCGGAAGAGAAACGCGGCGGTCTCCTCACGGCCCTCCCGGTTTGTTTCAGGGTAGACCCAGCAGATCCGTCCGTGGAGTCTCCAGGAGGAGCCCCAGGCGCCCCTACACCCTCCGACACGCCGGATCCGGCCCCGCCGCGCCAAGCCGTAAAGGGCTCGAAGGCCAGGGCGCACCGCGGCCGCCAGGGTCATGGAGGGCGAGCTCGCAGCCAACTGGAGCACCGAGGCAGTCAACTCCAGCGCCGCGCCGCCGGGGGCCGAGGGCAACTGCACCGCCGGACCCCCGCGGCGCAACGAGGCCCTGGCGCGCGTGGAGGTGGCGGTGCTCTGTCTCATCCTGTTTCTGGCGCTGAGCGGGAATGCGTGTGTGCTGCTGGCGCTGCGCACCACGCGCCACAAGCACTCGCGCCTCTTCTTCTTCATGAAGCACCTGAGCATCGCCGACCTGGTGGTGGCAGTCTTCCAGGTGCTGCCGCAGTTGCTGTGGGACATCACCTTTCGCTTCTACGGGCCCGACCTGCTGTGCCGCCTGGTCAAGTACTTGCAGGTGGTGGGCATGTTCGCCTCCACCTACCTGCTGCTACTCATGTCCCTGGACCGCTGCCTGGCCATCTGCCAGCCGCTGCGCTCGCTGCGCCGCCGCACGGACCGCCTGGCAGTGCTCGCCACGTGGCTCGGCTGCCTGGTGGCCAGCGCGCCGCAGGTGCACATCTTCTCTCTGCGCGAGGTGGCTGACGGCGTCTTCGACTGCTGGGCCGTCTTCATCCAGCCCTGGGGACCCAAGGCCTACATCACGTGGATCACGCTAGCTGTCTACATCGTGCCGGTCATCGTGCTCGCTGCCTGCTATGGCCTTATCAGCTTCAAGATCTGGCAGAATTTGCGGCTCAAGACCGCTGCAGCTGCGGCGGCAGAGGCGCCAGAGGGCGCGGCGGCTGGCGATGGGGGGCGCATGGCCCTGGCACGTGTCAGCAGCGTCAAGCTCATCTCCAAGGCCAAGATCCGCACGGTCAAGATGACTTTCATCATCGTGCTGGCCTTCATCGTGTGCTGGACGCCTTTCTTCTTCGTGCAGATGTGGAGCGTCTGGGATGCCAACGCGCCCAAGGAAGGTAGCCAGGGCTGGGAGACCCAGGAGGAGGGAGCCTGGTGGCTGGGGGACGCCCTTATCTTGCTGCCTCAGAATGTCCAGGGGTCTGTGGACTTCCTGGGGGGATAAGAGGGTTTGAAATCCCACAGAGTCACTGTTCCATCATCCCTTGGCCAAGTGACTTAGGGCAATTAACCTCCCTGAGCCTCCACTTTCTCATCTGTGAGGTGGCAATAAGGATAAAAGTACCAACTGTCACCGGGCATAGGGGCATGCCATGAGAAAATGCAGTTAAAATCTTTAGCACAGTCCTTGGGCTGCATATGGGCTGTATGGTTTACTGTGGTGGTGGAACAGGTTCAAGGGACTCCATCTGCTTTCCCACGTGGTTAGGAGGAGGTAGTTAGGAGGAGATGGCAGAGGTAAGTTTGGAACCCCTGGCCAGGCTCAAACTCCTTCAAGTTTAAGTTCACATTAAGCTGAACTTCCACTTTAAGTTCAAGAAATCCATTTGAAGCCAAGAAGTCTGGTTTGGACAAGGACAGCCTTGCAGGGGTGGGCGATTTGTCCATCCAAGCCCCTAGTAGTTGAAGGGGGTGCTGGGGGGCAGAGGATTCCAAGGGAGAGGTGAAGACAAATCCCCGAACCCCTCATCGAGTGGAGGTGATGAGTCTCCATGCAGAGAGGTGAGTACTGCAAGAAGTGGTGGGCAGGCTTAGGGAGGAGAGTGCCCAGGACTGAGACTTCACTTCTACTACTTGGGGAAAAGAGAAGAAAGCCTGGAGGGGGACATTCAAGTTTGAGGGGGAGGCTGGGTGATTTCTGTAGGCGGGGAATGTGCCTTCCAGGTTGGAGGACTGCTGAGAACAAGGCTGAGGGTGGGGCAATTGTCCATTCTTGGCCTGTGCCAGAAAGCTAGGAGGAGGGCATAGAAGAGGGAGACCTAGGGAGAAAGCTTGCAGGAACAGAGGCACCCTAGGGCTCTGGGGTTTGTGACTGGTGCTGGGTGGCTGTCCCCAAGGCACAGAGCACCAGGCAGCTTCCTATCACTCCCTACCCCACAACCCCTTTCCGGTAGCTCATGTGGAAAGAGCAGGAGGGGTGATTGCTGGTGGTGAATGATTTATAAGTTTTTGTTTGAAGGTAATTCCATAACGCGTGCTGGATGCTGGGGACTTCAAATGTTTGTAAAGAAAGACCAAAGGATTTGCTTTCACCCTTTTTGCACTCCAGACACAGCAAATGTCCCATTCCTGTGTGCATTCACCACTGCGCCCAATAGTTTCAAACACATGCACCTGGGAAGTTGAAATTTCAGTGCCAGCTGCTTTCATTCAGTTTGGTAACTTTGCTTTGGTCCTTTCTGGAAATCACAGACTCCAGGCTTTACGGAACCCTCCCAGTTAGCTCAGTGTTTGCTTTAGTGGCCAAGACACTGGTTATTCAATATTTACTGAACCTGTGTGGCCCCTGGTCACACCTTACAGAGAGGGTTCTAGAGCCCAGAGAGGGGAAGGCACTTGCACCAGGTCACACAGCAAGTCAGAGGAAGAGCTGGCATTTCCTGTGCCAGGATTCTTACGAAGGGCACGTGATGAGGGAGTGGGGTTGGAGGCAAAAGCCAGTAGTAGAAGTCTCTAAGTAAGGCCTTAGGCCACACCTGTTTCCTGGGCTGATCTGAAGAAACCAGATCCAGGTCTTGAGGAGCTCGAGCACCAACTGTCAAGGAAGTGAAACCAGCACCCCTTGGAGTAGATGCTGGAGAGATGTGGGGTCTAGTCCTCCTCCAGCCCTTACTAGCTTTGAGATGTTAGATGAGAGATCCCTTTATTCCCCTTGAGCCTTAGTGTCTTGCTTTTAGAATGAGGACATTTCAGCATTCAGTTAATTGATTCAACAGACATTCCGCTCCTCTCTCCTTGGGGTCCCCTCGCCTCTCCCATTCATGTCTCGAGTCTCTGGTGATTTTTCTCCTTCCCTCTCCTCCCAGTTCCCTCCTCTATGGCTTCCTGCTGTTCAGCCCGTCACCTGTACTCCTCTTCTCACCGTGTGTCCTCCCTAAAGAAGGAGAGTGTGTGGGCAACACCCACATCACATGTACCATGAAGCGAAGTTTAGATCTTTTCTACACTTTAAAAGCATGTCAACAATTGATTTCTTTGTCTTAGAAACAAAAGAGAGAAAAAAACAGACGCACACAGATCCTGGCCAGAGTGGAGGTTATAGGCCTCTTGAGTGTTTGTGGTCCTCTGAGGATTTTCCTGGGGATGAGACCTTCAGTAGAGATGGGCTCCTGCTCAAGCCCAAGGGGCAGGGAAAGAAGAGGACTTTAAGTATTTCAGGTCCTACTTCCCTTTGCTCCTTTAGGAATTCACGGGGAAGGGTGGGTGTTGCATGAAAACCCCGGGGCTTCTCTTGGTCCTCCTTGGCATTTTGTCCCGGGTGCCGAGAAGAATCCAAACACAGACTGGCAGGGATTCATGACGCTGCTGCAGCTGGGACCTCCCCGCTACCCCAAGCACACAGCCAGGAGCAGGAGCCCAGTCTAGATGTGAGCGCCTCATCAAACACCAAGGTGACGACGTGGACTCTGGCCACCACCAGCCTGGCCACATCATGCCCAGGCCTCAGGGATGCAGGGGTCAGAGTGGCTGTGAGCTCAGTTAGAACACCAGCCGTGTGTCCACTTGGCCTTAATTTGGATAATTGCAAGTAGCAGATGGAAGTGGTGTCTACATCACTTTCGAGATACCTCTCAACCCAGAGGCCACCAGGAACTGCTAAGGAAGGAATAAAAGAGAACCACACTCAAGCTACCTCGAGAGGTTGTTATCGGAAAAGTGGAATTAATGCACAGCCTCACTTTCCTCTCCAAGAGGACAGAATTTAGAAGCAGAAATATCTAGACTGGGGCCCTTACTCCACTCGTCACCTGAGGAGCCAGTACTGGAGCCTGTGGCTAACAGTGTGACGTCAGGCTTGCAGGTGGAGCAGGCTCACAGGGAGGCAGGAGAGGTGGGGCACACATGGGTCTGTTCCTGCTTGATCATGAAAACCCCAGGGAGGTAGGGAAGCTTAGTCAATGGCCACCATCAAGGCTGCCAGAGTGGGTGGGATGTCACGCCTCTGGTGGCTGCAGATGTGGTGGCCGGGGACCCAAAATCCCTCTCTCCTTCAGCGTTTGCTCTCTCTTTTCCATCTCTCCCTTGAGCGACTTCATTCCTTCATACACCTTCACAAATACCAAGGGCTGCCTTTATGGGTTTAGAGTTCACCTTATTCCAAAAGTAATGTGTGGTGGTGGGCAAAAATTTAGGTAACTCAACAAGATAAAAAAGATATGAGGAAACTGGGATAAAGCAGGCAGTAGGGAGAAGAAAAGGAAAATAAAAATATTACAATAATAGTAGCAATAATACTATTAATAATAATAAAGTCTCTCTGTGTATAGACAAGCACTACACGTGGTTACTTTTTATAAGTACCAAAGAGGAAAACTTTGAGCTTAAATATTTCCGTGATTCGGAAGTAAGAGCCAATGGGAGCATCTGAGTAATTTAATGAGATCCATTTTTCAAAGCAGCCGGATGCTGTTGGGTGCTGACTTGATGAGGCTGGTGAGACTGGATGCCCCATGCAGGGTTTGATGAGCCCTTTATATATCTTCCAGAATTAAATTCCAAAGCCAAAGATTTGGCACCAGCCTTTTCCCTTGAACCCAGTGGCATTTGCTATGCTGCTGGTTGCAGGGGCTCTGACCCTGGGGCAGTTCTGAGGGAGGAGATGAGGATGAGGAGGGAGTTTGGTAGAGTGGGGCTGTTCGTATTTCTAGGGTTGGTTGATGTTGGCTGAGTGTGGTGGACAGGATATGGGGTCTCTGTCTCTAGTCTTCTCCTTCCAGCATCTCCGTGGTAAAATGCCCAGTCTGGTGTCCTTAAGCCAGTTGTTTTACCTGCTCTGAGCCTCTGCCTCCTCCTCCATGTAACAAGGATAGCATGGCTCACTGCGTGGGGTTGTGAGGATTAAATGGTGTGACCCATGGCCCCTTCCTGATAGACAAGGTGGGGATTCTTGCCTTGAGCCTGGGTGGAGGGAATGGGAGTGGACAGCAGGCACAGGGAGGCTGGGAGGTGGGAGAGAAGCTTGTTAAGGCTGGAGAGGTGGACTGTTCCTTACTTGTTAAGCCCAAATCCAATGTGTGGCTATTTTGTGTCACAACCCCAGGGGATGCCTTTTACCCCAGGGGATGCCTGGTACAAGGCTGCACAGTCACTGATAGCTCAACCAGTGCTTGCCAAATACGTGGAAAATGGGAGCAGGGAGGTGAGTGAGACGGGGCAGGGATGGGCATGAAGAGCTGGACTCAGGAAGAATAGGGACTTTCTAAGTAGCCCTCCAAAACGGAACTGGCAACCTGGGAAAGAAAGGAGCGCCCCATCGCTGGGGGCGACCAAACATCTGTCAGGAGCGCTGGACCGGGAGGAAGGCTGACAGGCACAGGAGGCCTGGTTTGAACCGCTTCCCCATCTGTAGAATGAGCTTCCCAGCCCCTCCCTGTTTCCGTGGGACTGAGGACCATCTGGCATGTCCTGTCCACCTTTCCTTCTGTGAATGCTGTGCCTGAGGTGTGGGGGACCAAGGCCCTTGGAGGGGCTTGTTCTTGAGGTGACCCAGCGATGTGGAGAGCATGGTGGGCCGGCAGGAGGAGCTGGGACAGGATATTCACTCCGGGCCATGAACCGTGCATGAGCTCGGCCCTTCCGGGTATAAATGACAGTGAGATGGACAGTTAACTTCAGACTCTTATATGATTCGGTAATTGTGTGTTCTTTTATGTTCTTAGCTAATGTTAATGTTTTCTCTTTGGGTTTCTGCCCTGAGGTGATTTCACTTTCCATTTTTCCCTCCAAAGGTTTGATAAATAATAGCTAAAAAGACAAAAAACAAAAACCAAAAAACTCAAAGAAAAACAAACTCCAAACCAGCCTCTTGAGTGAGGCCCTGTTACATCATGTTTCCATTTGATGGCTGTCTGTTTGGGTTTCGGGAGGTGTGAGAAGGGGAAGAGGGGTTGTGGAGGGCCTTGGATCAGGAGGAGATTAGCAGGTGCCCTGGCTGCCTCACGCTGTCTGTGGAGGCTGGATCAGGTCTGTGGCCGGGGCTGGCATGTCTGAGTGTGATCTGAGGCACTGGCTTACCTGCTGACCTTACCACCTTGCCCTAGCAACTTCTGAAAGCAAAGACAACCCCATGGGGCTCCCTCCCAGGGGCTGAAGCCAGACCGTATACACCAGACCCCACCTGCCAGAGCCCCCAGCCCCGGGAGACAGTGCTGGGAAGTAGCCAGTCTCCTTCTGGGACTTGGTCTTGTTGCCATCTGTGTCATTTGGGGCAATGTCTCTTGATGGCCTCTGGACCTCTGCCATTCCCATCTGAGCAATAGGGATAACAGTTCATGATGGAACTCGATACCCTCTCTGGGCCTCAGCTTTGGTGAAGGGAGGAGTGGGATTAGTTGTTAACAGCAGCCACCACTGACTGAGTGCCCACTCTGAGCAAGGCCTGTACCCGGGTCATTTCTGCTCCTCACCCTAATGCAGCAAGGCAGGGGCCCATCATGGCTTTTCTACAGATGAAGAAACCAAGGCTTAGAGAGGTGTGACCTGCCCACGATCACTGCTGAGTAAGTGATGGAGCTGGGATTGGAACCCAGTCATCTCACTCTAGAGACTGACACACTGCATGACTACCCCAACTCCCTGCCGCCCTAGGCTAGCAGTTTTCCCGATGATCTACACCTTCACCTTGGGGATCTCCTGGATGCTCGTTAGATCGCTGGACCTGCCCCAGATCCATGGAAGTCGAGCCCTCCCCCGCTATCTGGCCCCAAGGTCCTGACATCTTGGGCTCTTCCTGCAACACCTACACACACACCCACCTAGGTACACATCTGCTGATGGCACTGCCCTCCCAGCACTCTGGGTTCAGTGCCACGCCGCTCGCATCCTCCCTGTGTCCACCAATTCCATCATCTTAGCTGCACCACATGCCTCCTGTGGGCAGTTTGCTTTCTCTTTCCATTATCACCTTCTTGGTTTAGAGTATGGTTTTTCAACTTTGGCACTACTGACATTTTAGGCTGGATAATCTTTGGCATATGTGTATGTGTGTCGGGGAGGAGCTGTTCTGTGCATGGTAGGATATTTAGCAGCATTCCTATCCTCTATGTGCTACTTGCCACTAGCAACCTCCCTGCCAGCTGTGGCCACCAAAACTGTCTCCAGACATTGCCAAAAGTTCACTAAGGGGCAAAGTTATCCCTGGTTAGGAACTGCTGGCTTAGACCCACTGTTCTGCTTTTTAAACTAATACCCAACAAATGAATACTCTCTTGTTAGCACTGCCCTGGTCTCTGGCCAGCCTGCCTCGTGTACCCCCAGCCAGGCCTGATGATTTTTCACTTTCCACAAGTTCCTGTGGCCTTGCTGCCTTTGCACCTATGCTAATACTGTTCGTGCCATGGGAACACCCACCCCAGTTTCTTCCGTGGATTCCCATCCTTTGAAGCCCAAGTCCAGTGTGTGGGCTACCTTGTGGCACAACTCCAGGGGATGCCTTTTACCTCATGGTCTATGAGCAGGGTGTTCCTAGGAACTGTGCAGTGCACAGCCTGAATGAGTGAGCTTGGCAGCCTCATCCAGTGCCCCTTTCAAGAAGCCATCCCTGTTTTCCCACTTTGGAGGAGCTTCTTCCTCTGAATGCTAACTCATTCATTCAAAAAAACAGTTACTGATGCCTTTGCAGGCTCCTGTCCACACAACCTCTGCTTTCATCTGTCAACCCCCAAGTGAAGAGAATTGACAAGGGGCCCTCCCAAGCCCTTGCCCTCCTGTGGCCAGATGCTAGCATGCATAAATGTGGGACAGTCTGGTCAAGGTTGGTCACAGAGTTCTGGGCACACCCACAGACCTCTGGGAGGGACACCCCCAGTTTCTGCGCGGTTAGTGTCAGGTAGAGCGGCAGCCCCACACACTTCAGGTATGGGGCTGAGCCTGCCCACAACTCAGGTTTCTAGGATTCAGAATCTCAGGTTTCCGAAGTTCAGAATAGGGCTTAGGTTGTAGAGAGGGTGGAACATCCTGCTGGTGCAAGTCAGCGCAGCCGATGGAGTGGGAGTTATTTTGGGCACAGGCCTAGCATTTTAGCAAATGGGCTGCAGTTTCAGTTGGCGCATGGTGGCAAGTCTACGGATACTGGGAACAAGAGTATTAAAAGGAAAGAAACAACTGTCTCACCTGGAGGAGACCGGAGGGCTGGTGGAAGGTTCTAGCTCTCGTTTAGAGGTACCCTAGACTGGGTCTTGCCTAAGGTATGGGTGGGAGGGAGGTGTAACCAGGTGGTCTCCTGTGTCCCAGCCCCAAGGCCCAAATCCTTACTCCTGATTCCTGCGCTGACGGGCAGCCTCTGCCAGTATCTCCTTTTGTGCTCAGCCGGGAGCTAAGGCTTCCTGCCCTTTAGCCAGATGCTTCGAGACTATGGGCCTCTGCCCTCCCAGCCCATATCTCCCACCCCAACAGCACTCTTGCTCATTCTGTTTCTCTCCCTTTCTCTCCACCTGACCATATCTGAGTGCGAACTTAATTTTCCCAGAGGGAATTGCATTTGCGTCCAGTCACCTTATTGGGAGGCCATATCCTGTGGTTGAGCAGGGAAATTATATGTAACCCTTCCAAGATACCGGCAGCAGTGGCTGATTTATCAGGACCTCTTGCCTCTAATTTCATGCTTCAGTTCAATTCAGTTCCTTATTGAACTCTTCCTATTTTCTAGTAGCTGTTAGCAGCCTAAGGACAGAGCCACCAATAAGACACAGTCCCTGGCCAAAGAGTATCAAAAAATAATGACAATATGATGGGGTGATGCTGTTATAGAGGTATTTATTTACCAAGTACTGCAAATGCCCTGAGATGGCATTAGTTGATCTGTCTCCCTGGGAAGAAAGCAGGAGGGTTTCAGAGGGGAAGTATAATTTGAAAAGGGTTTTTGAGGGATGAGTAGGAGCTTACCATGCAAAGAAGCAGATGCACATTCCACGCTGAGATCAACAACGACGGATGGTTACTTTATTCATTTCTTCTTTCCTATCTATAAGATTTGAGCCAGTTGGAAGGAAGCTGCTCAAACTTTAATGTGCATTTTGTTAAAATGCAGATTCTGATTCAGTAGGTCTGCAGTGGGGCCCCAAGAGTTTGCAGTTTTGCAGGAAACAAGTGATGCCTATCAGATGCCCTGTAGCCAGCCACTGGCTACACTTTGAGCAGCAAAGCTTTAATATATTATCTTTTACCAGCACTCACTGTTTGCCTTTACACATGTGGTCCAGTTTGGCTGGAGGGCCTTGTCATTCCTTGAAGGGTAGCGAAGGGCTGGTCGTTTGCAGGAAGGCCCTGGCTTGTCTTCTTCCAGAATATGGTTATTCTCAGGCCCAGCCCAGTGAGTCCAGCACACCTACCAGATTGGAGCAGTGCTGTGGGAGAAACCCATTTTCAACTCTGTAGCCCGCCCGTTTGGCTCTTCACCCAGACCTTGCGCTACACAGGCTGATCACACATCTGTGATTTTTAGAAAAATCTTTTCTAAGAAGGCACCCTATAGTATATATTGTGACTCAATCTTTCTATAAGCATACATTCAAAAATCATTTTCTTAAGAAAGGGTCTTCCATAGTTTTGTTCCCAGATGCCCACACGGTCCTGTAGGAATAAGAGACTTACGTCTGAATTCCTGGTACTCTGGGGAGGCCCCGTAGCAAATGATTGGTTTCTCAAGTGCAGGCCTTTTGTAAAGTTGACGGGCTTGCTTTGACCCAGCCAATCTCGACTGTACGTCTTTGAGTCATGTGAAACGTGCCAGTAGCCTCAGGAACAGCACAGCCCAGAGAGGCCATGGCCAGCTGCCTGTCAGCTGTTCTGGGCTAATTTGGGGTTTCAGTACTGGGGTGGAGAGAGTGCCGGGAAATCCGAACAGGGGAGTTCCTGGGGCTTGAGGAAAGCCAGGCTGGGAAGGATGGAACGTAGACCTCTGCCTCCCACCCCTCCATGAATCATGTTGCCACGTAGAAATGCAGAGTTGATTCTCCCAGGAGCAGAATTGCCCAGCAGGGGATATTGGCGTTTGGTGTGTGGCTGTTTCTGCTCATGTACCCCACTTGGCACATAAGAGACTGCACTTGAAAACCACCCCTAGTCCTCAGCCTTGTGCCCAGCAGCCCCTTCCCCAAATGCTTTACCCCCTGTTTAATATTCTGCTGGTCTTTTCAGTCTCTCTCATCCTGAGTCTGGAAATCACTTGAGGGCAGGGACTGCCCTTAGATCCCAGCACCTACTCAGTGCATGGCATGGAGTGGAGGCAGAATGAAAGGATAGATGTCTGACCTCTTCCTCCTCCAAGAAATGCCACAAGCATGAGACCAGCAGCCCCCGGGGAGTCCGGCTGCACAGCATCTCCTCTTCATCCTCCCTTCCCAGCAAGGATGGGAGAGAGGAAGTTTGCAGTCCTGGCATACTCAGGGCTCGATCGTGGGGCTAGATGTGATTTTTATGGCAGGCAAGTGGGAGAGACATGATTAGAACTGGCTCTTCCATCGAAGACCCTGAGATCCTGCTTCTGCCCACCGTTGCAGCAACCTTCCCTTTTGGATTTCTAGGTCACTGGTAGAATAAGTTTTTCCAAAATTGACTGTTAGAGTTCCTTTCTTGTCAAGTAATTCAATCCGAGGGCTCTGGGGTTTGATTTTTTTTTTTTTTTTTTTTTAGCTTTTGAGCAGTGTAGGGAAAATGGGCTGAAGATGATTTCTCTAATTGTTCTGGGATTGGGAGTCTCCAGGCTTGGATTGTAAAGAATTGCTGTAGTTGGTCATAGCTCACAAGCATTAATACTAATATTAATAACAATTACTTGAAAAAACACTTTGCCAGTCACAACGCCCTTTTACACTATCTTTAATTTTTTTTTTCATTTTCTCAATAGCCTTATGATTACTGCCTCCATACTACAGATAAGGAAACTGAGGCTCAGGCAGTAGATGTAGTTCAGAGAGTGATTAGGTGGGAGGGGGATCCAGGCCCCAGGGCTTTGTGTGCAGATCCTGAGTTCCTGGGTTCTCCTCCCTGCCTCTCAGCCAGTGTTTCTGTGGGCCAGGGGCTCCCACTGTGAACAGCTTCCTTTCCTGAGGGACCCCGGAGAAGGGTCAGGCCCATGAGGACTTGTAGGTCCTCCTCTCTGCGCTGACTTCATTGTGGTTGCTTTGTGCGGAAATGGGGAGGGAAGCCAGTCTCCCCGGTAGCCTGGGAACGGCCATGGCCCTTCAGAGAAGCCCAGATGAAGGCATGGATCCTGGCCTTTGCACATTTGCACTAAGCAGTCATTGGGTGTGGCAGCTCCTTTTGGCCAAAGGCAATGCCCAGAGAGGAGCTCAGCTGTGAGCATTTGGCCGGCAGCTCTTGGGCAGCTGGAGGAATGGGTGCCCAGGGGGGACCACAGCATCCACAGCATCAAAAATGGGGAATGGGCAGTGCTTACTCTCAGTGGTGGACCACATTTGTTTTGGGAACAGGGAGGTTGCTCTCTGTCCCTCAAATGATAGCATTAGGCAAACTGCCTAACCACCTTCTATCTTGGCTTTGGGACAGACAGGATTCACTAACTGGAACCAACCTGGCCTGTGAGGATGCTAACCTGTTTTTAAAAGTAATCAGTCTTCATTAATGTGTGAACACAGGGTGACTTGCTGTGTGCCCTTGGGGAAGTGACTCTCCTTCTCTAAGTTTCACTTTCCTCATCTATAAAATGAGGGTAAGGCTACTTTGAAAACTGTACTCTTCTGGGCAGGCTCGAGCAGTGATTATGAGGGTCAACATTGTCACATCCTCACATGGAAAATGTGAAATGTAAGGACAATGTTTTCCATGCTTTGTTCTGTTCCAAGTCGTCTGTAATCCTGTGAAGCCTTTCTTGCCACCAGAAAGGGGAATGCTATGGCCTAAACAAGATAGAGTAAGTGCAGAAAGCAGGTTGAAGTGGAATCCGTAGTCACTCACCTGCTCAGTAACCATCAATGGCTCCCTATTGCCCATGCAGTCAAGTGGGCAGACTCTGCCTGGATTTAAGATCCTCCTATCTGGTTCCAAACCATCTTTCCAACCTCTTCTCTTGTGAAACTCCCCCTTTCCCTTCTTGCCTCCTGGGAAGTCCCTGAATGATCTTGGCTGTTCTCAACCATGGGCCTTTATTCCTGCTGCCTCACCCCTTTGAAATATGCTCCATAGTCCCTGCTTTGTGTTCCTAAATAGATCTCCCCGTGATAGTAGAGCTTTGAAGTGCTGTTCCTGGAAACTTAACGACTTGGGATGACTAGGATATTGACAAATTAAGAACAGCCAAATGTGCCCTTAGTGTTGGTGACTTGACATGAGCAGGTTCAGCTTAGAGAGGGCCCTTCATCCCCTGAGGACCCACTCGAGGTCACTCGTGTCTGTGGCCACCAGGTGGGATCAGAGTTGCTAGTTAGACTTCTCCCACCCACACCGGCCTCTTGGAGGCAGAAGGATTGGTGGCTACTTAGGAATTCATTAACTCTTTTCTTCTTTGTTGTTGATGTTTCTGTAGTTTTTTTAAAAAACAGTAGGTTAAAAAATTGGAAAGATCCAAAGAGTAAAGAGTGAGACCAATGGCTTACATGAACAGGTAAGATTGTGCCAAATAACTGTGTCCAACTAGGCAAAACACGGTGTCTTTCTGTTAACTTCATTCCTCATGTTTCCTTCTATCTCATTGCAAAGCTTTATATACCTATGTCCTTCCCTTTGTGGTTGGTAGTTTGTAAATGTTGACTTTTGCATGTTGCATGTTGATTTTTGCCTCTTTCATTATTTCTAAGACATTCTGTTTTTAGTCTTGTGGGTGAATTTTAATATTGTTGGTGACATATTGCACCAGAGTTTCTAACTTAAATTCATCTTCTTATCCATCCAAATCAAAGCAAATTTCTTAACAAAATATTTTTTGTTAAAAGCAAGGAATTTAGTAATATTGGTCATTTTTCTTTCACTTTTCCTCTTTTCTATTCTTTATTATTCTAGTACTAAGAGTTAAATTTCCATTCTTTGCTTTCTAAAAACTCTCTTTTGCAGGAATTTTGTTTTCTGTCTGTCGTAGCTTGCTTTTGTTCCAACAGGTGCACCAATTAATTAGACCAGTGGTTCTTAACCTTGAGGGCGCATTAGAATTACAACATTCCTGAGCCCTACCTCCAGAGGGTAGTTCTGGGGTGGGGCCTGAGAATGTGCATTTCCAGCAAGTTCCCATGTGATGTGTCGCTCTGGGTGGGGGAGCCCACTTTGAGAGCCACTCATGTAGACTTACCAACAACCAACTACCTTTCTTTCCTTGGTGCTTGAAGACTTTGCTGATAAACATCTCTGTTCTCTTCATCAGCGGCCACATCTAGATTTTGCACCTCTCTAGCATCCCCAGTGAAGAGTCCTTCCCTGGATTTAGCTCTTGAACTCTAGAGTTATTTGTCGAAAAATTTTGCAGAGCAGACAGAAAGAAGACTAGTGGATTTTCCGCACCTTCTTGCAGTTGCCTTCACACACAAGGAGGTGGCTGAACAGAATTCCTAGCTGTTTTCCTTGTAGGTTTCTGGAGATGTTGCCTGGCCTTGTCTGTCATCAGGAGATGTCTGATTGTTCAGATTTAAGGCCATTGAAAGAAGCCAGATTTTTATCCCTGTGCTCAGAAGTACCTAGAATTAGGAATTTTTTCTTCCTCCTTGAAGTTTCGGTTTGTGACAGGCAATGTTTTGAAGCTGATTTCTGATCATTAATTTCGACTGCAACTCCATGAGTCCTCAGTATAATAGCCTTTACAGAGTGCTTCAGATAATTTTCATGTCACTTTCTTTTTCCTCCATGAGTCTTATTGTCATGCTGAAGTAGTGCTCTTAGGCATAGCTTCATGGAGATGCTTTGATCATCTCCACAGTTGATCAGCTGTGAAGATGTCATACACTTTCTTGCTGCCACGCCTTTGCTGGTGCCATTCCTTCTGCCTGGAGCACATTTCTTCCCTGCTCTGCCTGGAAAAACCATAGGCATCTTCGGGAATCAGCTCACATGCCCCGTTTGTGGGGCCGGCTATGACTCTCACAGCGGCACCCGCTTCCTATGACTACCTAACTCACAAGATGTCCACATCATGGTGTTTCTCATTTTATTTGATTGATTTGTCCGGCAGATGGTCATGATAGCAGCCATCATTTATTGGGCACTCACTGTGTATCAGGCACTCTTTAATCCTAGCAGCAGTCCTCAGAGGTTTGGGCACTGTCCTTATGCCCACTTAAAGATTAGGAAACCGAAGCTTCTTAGGGACTCAAGTAACTAGGCGCTGGTGAGGCTAGCATGAAAACTGGGTGTTGCAGCTTCTGGGTGCTGTGCTTGTAGACGCTGGAAGTTGTAGGCACTCAACACTGGTTGGGTGAGTGATGCATGAAAAGGTGGCTGTGATAGATAGAGGGAGGTAGGCAGTGGGAAAGCTGCTGGTGAGAGAAAGGCAGGGACAGTTCCAAGCCTGGGGTGAGCCTGGTGGGGAGGGTTTGGAGGACAGCCTGAGAGCATGTCCAGCACAAGGAGGAAGAAGGAAGACAAACTTTGCCTCTTTAGTACCTCATCTTGTGATTCGGGATGTAGTACTTGGACAAGCCTGTCACTCAGGAAATGGTGTTTAAGTCAGATAGGTCTGGAAGTGTCTCCAGTGTTAATTAATGCCCTGTTCTCCTTTCTCCTGCCCCCACCCCCTCAGCCTCGGCCTTCATCATCGTCATGCTCCTGGCCAGCCTCAACAGCTGCTGCAACCCCTGGATCTACATGCTGTTCACGGGTCACCTCTTCCACGAACTCGTGCAGCGCTTCCTGTGCTGCTCCACCAGCTACCTAAAGGGCAACCGCCTAGGAGAGACAAGTACCAGCAAAAAGAGCAACTCGTCTTCCTTTGTCCTGAGCCATCGCAGCTCCAGCCAGAGGAGCTGCTCCCAACCATCCACGGCGTGACCTACCAGCCTGGGCCAGGGCTGCCTCCTGAGGTTCGGGCTGTGCTGGCATAAGTGGTCTGCCCCTAGGTGATGGCGTATGTTTGTGTGTAAGGTATACCTATCAGTTTGTATCCCTCCACTCCTTGGGGTGGCTTCAGTGGGGTAGAGAGTGGTCTCCATGATGGGAGATGATAGGGGGACTCAGCCATCAGGCAACCCCCTCACCTCCTACACGTACTTCTGCCACCCTGAACCCACTGCTACCCTGGGCAGTGGGTGGCTTATTTTTTCTCCTGGACTTGCAATTTCACGCCAGTATCTTTTTACTTCTTTATTCCGGGCTATTGTGAAAAGCAGGAAATATAGGATTGGTGACCAATTGAGTCAGGAAGTCCAGTGTTCTGGACTTGGGGTAAGGAGTGGGGTTGGGACTTCAGATGGGGAGGGTGGTGTTAAGATCCTCCTGACCTCAAAGTGTATTTGCCTTTAAGCGAACAAATGCTGGGGTCCTTGGGGACCAACTTGTCAGAGGGTAGCACTAGAAGGGAATTACCTTGTAAGACCATCTGGCACAGCGGACCAATTAGAACTTGGGTTAAAAACGATTAAGAAGCTAATGTTTAAGAAGTGTTTGGGAAAGAAAAAGAAATAAATGCATCCAGATTGGAAAAGAAGAAGTAAAACTATTTGCAGATGACACCGTTTTGTATATAGAAAATTCTAGGAATTCACACACACACACACACACACACACACACAAACACACAGCTTATTAGAACTAATAAGCAAGTTCCTCATGGTTTCAAGATACAAGATCAATATACAAAAATGAATTGTATTTCTTTATACTAACAACAAACAATATGAAAACAAAGTTAAATAATTCCATTTATAATAGCATCAGAAAGAATAAAATAGGAATCAACTTAACAAAACAAGTGCAAGACTGAAAACTACAAAATTTGGAAGAAATTAAAGGAGGCTTAAATAAATGGAAAGACATCCTGTGTTCACGGATCAGACTTAGTATTGTTAAGATGGCAATATTATCCTAATTGACATACAGATTCAGTGCAATCCTTATGAAAATCATAGCTGGCTTCTTTGCAGAAATTGATAAGCTAGTCCCAAAATTCATAAAGAAATGCAAGGGACCCAGAATAGCCAAATAAGCCTTGAAAAAGAACAAAGTTGGTGGAATCACACTTTCTGATTTCATAATTTATGATAAAGGCACAGTAATCAGCTCAGTGTGTTACTGGTTTAAGGATAGACATACAGAGTAGAATAAAGAGTACAGATATGAACAC
The DNA here is from genome assembly GCF_008728515.1 of Papio anubis. Classification (NCBI taxonomy): domain Eukaryota; kingdom Metazoa; phylum Chordata; class Mammalia; order Primates; family Cercopithecidae; genus Papio; species Papio anubis. The sequence continues at coordinate 56,030,425 of NC_044977.1, forward strand.
TTATACTTATGGTCAATTGATTTTTGACAAGGTTCCCAAGACAATTCAATAGAGAAAGAAGAGTCTTTTCAACAAATGGCACTGAGACAATGATATGCATGTGCCAAAGAATGAGGTTGGACCTTTACTCACACCATGTGCAAAAATCAACTCAAAATGCATCCAAGATCTAAATATAAGAACTGAAACTAGACAATCTTAGAAAGAAACATAGACTTAGATCTTTGTAACCTTGAATTAGGCAGTGGTTTCTTACATATGACACCAAAGACACAAGCAACCAATGGAAAAATAGGTAAATTGGACTTAATCAAGATTTGAAGCTTTTGTGATTCAAAAGGCCCTATCAAGAAAGTGAAAAGATAACCTGCAGAATGGTAGAAAATATTTGCAAGTCATATATATGATAAGGGACTTGTATCTGGAATATAGAAATAACTCTTATAACACAACAATGAGAAAAATAAATCAATTTTAAAAATGGGCTAATGATTTCAATAGACATTTCTCCAAAAAGATATGCAAATGGCTAATAAACACATGAAAAAATACTCAACATTATTATTCATTAGGGATATGCAAGTCAAAACCACAATGAGATTCCAGTTTACAATCACTAGGATGGCTACAATAAAAAGATGGACAACAACAAGTGTTGGTGAGGATGTAGAGAAACTGGTAGAAATTTAAATTGTTGGTGGGAACATAAATGGTGCACCTGCTTTGGAAAACAGTTTGGCAGTACCTCACAAAATTAAACATAGAGTGACCACATGACCCAGAAATGCCACTCCTAGGTATTTGCCCAAGAGAAATGAAAACACACATACACACAAAAACTTGTACACCAATGTTCATAGCAACATTATTTGTAATAGCCAAAAACTGGAAACAACCCAAATGTCTATCAGCTGATGAATGGGAAATAAAATGTGGTCTATCCATACAATGGAACATTATTAAACTCTAAAAAGAAATGAAGTACTGACACATGCCACAACGTGGATGAACCTTGAAAACATTATGCTAAGTGAAAGAAGCCAGTTGCAAAAGACCACATGTTGTCTGATTGCATTGAAATGCAATGTCTAAAATGGACAAATTTTTATGGACGAATATTTATATAGAGAGAATATAGATTAGTGTTTGCCAGGGCCTGGAGGCTGTGGGAGATGAGGCGTGACTACTAAGGGTTTGGGGTTTCTTTTTTGGGTGATGAAAATGTTCTGAAATTAGTGGTGATGGTGCACGATTTTGACAATATACTAAAAGCCAATGAACTTTAAAAAAATAAAAATAAACAAAAAAATGTTCAGCAGATGAATTCAGAGAAGGCCAGCTTGACAGATGAATTCCTTGGAATCTCTTGCCTCTCGAGCTTTCATTTCTCTATGTGGCTCATGGCTTGAGAGGGATCTCGTGGTTTTCTCACTCGATTTTGCTGCAAGAGATGATGTCTCTATTTGGCAAAAAGTAACAGCAATGATAATATCCCTACTTTGTAAAGGCACAAGTGATGCCTTGTAGCTACAGGTTGTTATGTTTTATATAAAATAGAAATTCACTAGGGGTGTCAGAGGTTTTTCTTACTTAGTGAACATGTTCTCAAATGTCCTCTCAGCCTTGAGGTTAGGACATGAACACGTCTAAGAAATACTTTGTCACTAAATACAGGACACTATTGATCAGAGGTTTACTGTCAGGGACTGGCCAGCTCAGTGCATGGTGGGGCGCCTTTTAAGTTTCCAGACACATTGTTGTACTTACTAGGATACAGCAGGAGCACTCTCAAAGGCCACAGATCCATTCTCTCTCTTTATAACACACTTTCTTCTTCCTCCATGCTGCAGTAGCCACATAGCCACACACATGCGCATACACACACAATAGAATGAGCTAGCGTTGTCTAAATGTTCTGGGAGAAGAGAGACATGCACCGAAATGTCCATGTTCAAAGTCTAAGGATTTAGCACAAGGTCTTCAGTATTACCTGGAGATTGAAGATAGTATCATCTTTGAACTGCAAGGCACTGCTCAGTGTTGCTGGGACATGCATGAAGAGCGTCAGCACCAGCCAGTCCTTGCTCTTTGGGAAGCTAACAGGATGCTGTTCTGGGGCCTCTGTGCCCATGTACTGGAACACTCGTGTGCTCTGGGTGCAAATGCAGCAGTAGTGGTGTCTGTTAGCATCCATGCCTCTTTGCCCACCAGCCAGAGATACCCGAGGTCTCTGCTGGTCCCAGGGAAGTTGCCATCCTAGGAGCCAACAGGGCCACTAGGTATAGACAGCAACTCACAGTAGATTTTCTGACCAGGAGCACAGCCTTCCTAGAAACCCTGGAGTTATGAGATTATAGGACATCAGAACCAAGTGGGATGCTTTGTCATTCTCTTCATGTGAAAGCTCTGGTGGGTACGCTGGGTCTCATTATGCACAGGAGTCTCTTTTATGGCAAATAAGTGACATTCAATTTCAATAGTCCCATTGGATCTCCTTGAGAGCATTTTCACCATTTCTTAGTCTTTCCCCAAATAAAGCCTAGAAAAATGAGCACAGGGGTTCTGAACGCTACCTCAGGCTCAGTTGTTTTTGGCCTCCTCCCCAGACCTCATGCCTGAGGTCTCCCAACCACCTTTCCCTACAGTTTCAGACTTGTTTACAACCATATGCATGGCTGGGGTTGCCAGGAAGTGGGAGCTGCAGATTGTCTTCTGCAATGTTTCATGGCTCTGATCATCAAAAGTGAATGTGGAAACTCTGAGTCTTATTTCTTTAGGCGCTGAAAAAATATCTGACACATACTTTGGTCCCCTTTTGGGTTGAGTCTATGTTTTGCCACTTCAGGAAATGTAAAGGGACAATGCAGGCTGTCTTTTAAGAAAATCCTGGTTTCAAAGTGTTTAACCCTTTTTGTATTCAATAGCAATGAAACGCCACTTAAGGCAAAATGTGAACACCTTGATTTTGTTCTACTGTGGTGACCTGCTCTGGCACTCCTCTGTAACTGTGCCAGTTGGTGAATGGCATGGCTGATCATAAGGTGTCTGCTTCATTAGCTGCTTGATAGAGACTGCACTTAATAAACATTTGTTTCCATACATTGCTTTGTCCCCGTTCTTCCTCCCAAGAACGGTGACTGGAACACGTGGCTTGTAGAACCCAGATCCCTGCAGGACTTCAGAGCTATTGGCCTGATTATGGCACAGGTGCATGGACTGTGGCAGGGTGTGGAAGGGGACCCTGGTCCCATTCTCTGGAATCACAGGTGCACTCACTTGTCAGAGTTCTATGGGAAGATGCCCTAAGATTCAGGAACAAACATTTGTATGTTGTCCCCAAACCTGCTCTGAACCACAGTTGAACTCTGGGGATAATAGGATTCTAGACTGTTACCTTGAAGGAACTACTAACACATATTTCTTAAAAGTGGATTTGGGAGCCATCTGCAGCATCACAAATGAGTTTGTGTTAAAATGCAGATTCCTGGGCCCCACTACTGAATCAAACTCTGGAGCTAGAGCTTTGGAACCTGCATTTTAAACAGGAGTCCCTGGTGGTCCCTATGTATCTTAGGAGAGGGAATTCCATCCTCCTGCCTCAGGCCCGTTCTCATCATACCCTCAATGTGATTTTCTGCCTGCTACTTCTCAAGAGGATTCCTGCAGGGAGAAGAACTCCTTGGACACCCATGCATCTCAGATGTGTGTCCTGCCTCCAGTTCTGTGAACTTTGTGGGTAATTAAGCACCGACCATAGTCTGCCCTTAGAGAAAGAGAGTGAGCTTGAAAAATTGGAGTCATCGTCAAATCCAGTTATAACAAATACCAAGATGGCAAATTCTCTACATAACCCAAGATTCCAAGGCTGAAACGGATGGCCTCATGATTTCAAGACACATTTGAAAGGGCAGGCCCTTTGAGGAAGACATAAGTAACATCAGCCTTAATCCTTTTCAGCGGGGGGAGCCTAGGCCTGCTGAGCCCCCGACAATGTGGAAGAGCCCCAAGGGAGAGCAGAGGCGGCAGGCTGGAGCCACAGCGATAATGCTGGCTAGGTGGGCGCTTTTTGGCAAGGTTGCTGACTTCTCTGGACTGTAACTTTCTCATCTGCAGAAACAAGGGATGAATGATGAAGTGTTTGGGGGTGAAATATACTGATCTCTGCAACATATTTAAACATGCATAAAGACGAGATTTGTGGGATGGAGAGGGGTGGATAGATGGATAGGGACGTGAGAAAGTTGGCGTAGAAAAATGTTAATGGTAGAGCCTAGATGGGTAGGTAGCTGTTCAACTTTTCTCTGTGTTTGAAATTTACATAAGATGTTAGGAGAAAACCAAAATAGGGTAAAATTTTGGAGCCAAAATGCACATTAGAGATCATTTTGTGGATGATGAATTGAGGCGGAGAAGGCAACCAGGAGCAGAAGCAGGACTGGAACCAAGGCTGCCTGCATCCTAGTTCCCAAGCTGTGTGCGGTCCACTTCACCACACCACCTCCCAAGACCACTGGGCTCATGGCCAGGCATGAATAATGTCTCCGAAAACCTGACAAGTGCTGTGGAACCTTAATTATATGAGACTTAAATGGGCGTTACATGAAAAGAAAAAAAAAGGTCAGATAGAATTAGGGGATACTAGTCTAAAAAGACTTGCAGTAGCTACCTCTTAGCAAATGATCTTCCCTCACGCCCGGGCATGGGGGCATCGTGGTGGGGTTGGGGGAGAGCGAAGGGCCACTGTGCTCCGTGGCTGGGCTGTCTTTTCTTTCTGGCTTCCTTACACTGTGTGCTCTACTGCAGGACTTGTCAGAGCCTTTAATGTGCCAATGCCTATTGAAAATCTGTGAGAGAAATATACATTTCCAAAAGAACTGGACCACAGATGCTAACACCCGTCCCCATCTTTTCTTTTTTAATGGTTAAGTTCTGTTCTGGATAGCATACTTGGAAAAGACAGCCCTAAAGAAGATAAGAGCAGTGTGTGTGTGTGTGTGTGTGTGTGTGTTTGAGGAGGAAGGAAGCGATACATGCTCTTTCTATTGCATTTTATTTCCACAGTGGGTCCACACACCCACAAATTAGACCTTGTGACTTTTTCACATCTCTTGAGGCCGAAGGTACTTTCATGTCAAATGGCAGTGCTGTGCACTTCAGGGGCTCAGTTAGCCAAAGGGGAGGTTCAGGGAGGCTTGAACCCAGGCCCTGCCCTCAGTGGTACCCTGGGAGGGCCACTGCCCCTGCCAGCCCAAGGGCCATTTTCCTCCATTGGTGCCTGTTATTGGGTTCAGGCAACAGGAGTCACTTGAACATGATCTCCCAAGGAACATGTACAATCCCAGCAAACAATAGAATCCGAAGAAGAAAAAGACTCTGTTCTGTTCCTTGGATTTGGCCAAGTGAAGAGACAACCAACTTGCCCTGTATCTGTTTTTCAGGGCAGTGAAGTATATTTTTGGAGCTGGTCAGGACACAGACCAATCTTACAGGCATGAACAAAATGCAGCATTCCCCAAATGCAGCCAAAATCCTTTATTGGAGCCACCCTCCTAATGCCAGTGGTCACTGGTCACTTTCCTGAGTGCGCGTGGACAGGTTGGCCCCCGGTGGGAACCGCGTGCTGGTTTATGTTGTTACAGTACAAGTGAACGCAAAGACTTGCAGTAGCTGCCTCTTAGCAAATGATCTTCCCTCACGCCCAGGCATGGGGGCATCGTGGTGGGGCTGGGGGAGAGCGAAGGGCCACTGTGCTTCCGTGGCTGGGCTGTCTTTTCTTTCTGGCTTCCCTACATGGTGTGCTCCATCATGGGGTATAGAGCAGTCCCTAAAGAGAAAGAGCTCGCCAGCAGCCCCTGTGAAGAAGTTCCCCGGAGACCAGCCTGGCCCAACGCCCCTTGCCCTGCCACCCTCGTTGCCCCACCTGGCTTTAGACCTCCTTCCGCAGCACCACCTTGATGCTGCTGCAGACCTGGCCCAGGGCCGCGAAGAGTGGGTTGCAGAAGGTGCGGATGCAGAGTGAGTAGATGTGGCTGATGCACTGGATCTCAATCAGGTAGCTCTTAATGCACGGCACCACCGCCCAGATGTGGCAGAAGGAGATGCAGGCGAACAGGAAGCCCCAGAGCAGGGCCAGCGGGACACCCAGCAGCGTGGACAACAGGCGGTAGCACCAGTACTTGGAGACAGTGAAGGTGGTGTAGCTCACCTTCCACACGCCGTCAAAGCTGTAGGTGCCCACAGGCTCTGCAATCACATCTTCGAAATCCACCTGCAGGGGCGGCAAGGGGAAGCCTCAACTCACAGAAGCCACTCGCTTCTCAAGCTTTTGGGTGTGTGCGTGCATACGTCAGAATCCCCTAGAGGTCAGGTTAACCTTGGCAGCTGGACCCTACCTGTATTAGGCTATTCTTGCGTTGCTCTAAAGACATACCTGAGGCTGGGTAATTGATAAAGAAAGGAGGTCTAATTGAATTGGCCCATGGGTCATGATCTGTGCCAGAAGCATGGTGCTGGCATCTGCTTAGCTTCTGGTGAGGCCTCAGGGAGTTTTCAATCATGGCAAAAGAAGGGAGAGCAGGCGTCTCCCATGGTGAGAGTCGGAGCAAGAGAGCGAGCTGGGCGGGATGGAGGAGTACCACAGTTTGCAACAGCCAGATCTTACAAGAATTCTCTCACCATTGTGAGGACAACACTAAGCCATGAGGGATCTGCCTCTGTGATCCAATCACTTCCCACCCAGCCCCACCTCCAACATTGGAGATTATGTTTCAACATGAGGTTTAGAGAGGACACAGATCCAGACCATATCATCACCCCAGGATTCTGACTCCCCAAGTATGGAGTGGGGCTTAAGGCTCTGTATTTCTAACAAGCTCCGTGTTGAGCCCAAGCTGCTGTTGTTCCTGGGCACCACTGACCAACACAGCATGCTTGTTCAACCCCCTCAAGGTGAGTGACTTGCTTAAAGCCAACAGTGACTCAGTGGCAGTGCTACAGCCGCAGCTCTCAAATTCTATTGTTTTATGGTTTGAAGGGTGTTGGACAGTCGTATGCATCCTGCAGCGATTTACTGGCACCTGTGGATTGGACGGTGAACAGGCAGAGGTTCCTCACGTCACTTACCTAACCTCTCTCGAGCCCTGCTGTGCATGAAGCACCTTCCTAGCTGCCTACACATGGGTGATGTCACTTAGCATCATTAAGCCTGAGCTGTCTTGTCTGTAAGATGGAGTCAATGACAATCTTCCAGTGGTATCATGAGGGTGAAAGGATGTGAGGCTGTAAAATCCACTGGTCCACGGTGAAACCCCGTCTCTACTAAAAATACAAAAAAAAAAAAAAAAAATTAGCTGGGCGTGGTGGCGGGCACCTGTAGTCCCAGTTACTCAGGAAACTGAGGCAGGAGGATGGTGTCAACTCGGGAAGCAGAGCTTGCAGTGAGTTGAGATCATGCCACTGCACTCCAGCCTGGGCAACAGAGATTCTGTCTGAAAAACAAAAAACAAAAAACAAAAAAACTCCACTGGTCAATTAAACAGCAGTGAACCAACTTAGCTGCTCCATGGTTGTTACCAGTACAGCCTGCCAAGTGGGAGGTTGCAGAGATGTTTGCTAATGCCTGTAACTGTTCTGAGATGTTTTCTTTCTAGCAGTGCTCCTGGGCTATTTAAATAAAAAGGGGTGGCCGGGAGCGGTGGCTCAAGCCTGTAATCCCAGCACTTTGGGAGGCCCAGGCTGAGGCCCGGATCCAAGTCAGGAGGTCGAGACCATCTGGCTAACATGGGTGAAACCCGTCTCTACTAAAAATACAAAGCTAGCTGGGGTGGTGGTGGGCGCCTGTAGTCCCAGCTACTGGGAGGCAGGGCAGGAGAATGGCCTGAACCTGGGAGGGCTTGCAGGTGAGCAGTCCCGGCCACTGCCTCCAGCCACGGGCACAGCCCAGACTCCGTCTCAAAAAAAAAAAAGTGAATGGAGGTGAGCTAATCAGATCAACAGGAGGGGCCTGTGTGGGGGTCTGCAGCCGAGGATCCAGCTTCAATACCAGCTGGTCACTGAGATTTATGGGAGGGATCCTCTCCTCTATTGCATCGCCATTATTAAAATTACTTTCATTATTAAAAAAATGGCCACATCACAGAGAATTAATAGAATAGAAAAAAGAAAAGAGTCTTGGGTTTGTATTTCTCTAATACTAAAGATATGATTGTTTGGGTATTTCTTTCCAGTACAATGTTTTCTGGGGAAGGGAGTGACTAGAATCATGTTGCTCAGACAGTGTTGGGCCCCCTTTTCTCATGTGACTTTAGCTTCTGAGCTCCTGCACCCCACCTCAGGTCCCTCATTCCCTGTGCTCTGAGGCTGGGGATCCCTGAGGATGAGGCCTCACTTGGGATGGTGTGTTAGCAGGCAGCACAGTTTACAGGGTGAGACTCTGGGCTGCAGGAGATATGAAAAAGCTGACCTGAGTTAGTAGGACCTCTCAAGACCTTCCTTGTATAATTTCGGCCCCCAGATTTCTCTGCTGCAGGTTTCATCAGAGATGACTTAATCTGTTATGCAAGCCTGTGGATGGGAGGAGAGGAAGAAAATGGGCCTCATCTTCTCAGGAAGGATGTCACTTCTTCTTGGAGGGCTTCCAGGAGATGGTGGCTGGCTGGGAATTTGGGGGACTGAGGGATTGGAACAGGGATGGAAAAGTCATATTCACTCCCCATGCCTATGGAGGTTCTAGTCAAACCCCTAGGGCCTTGATCCTGCTGATTGAGATCATTTTTCTTCCATGTATTCATCCATACATCCACGCCCCACTGAGATGGTTTGGATGTTTGTCCCCTCCAAATCTCATGTTGAAATGTGATCCCCGGTGTTGAAGATGGGGCCTGGTGGGAGGTGTTTGGGTCATGGGGGCGGACCCTTCACCATGGCTTGGTGCCCTCCCTGTGGTCATGAGTGAGTTCTTGCTGTGCTGGTTCACATGAAAGCTGGTTGTTTGAAAGAGCCCGGCATCTCTCTTGCTCCCTGTCTCTCCATGTGATACGCCAGCTCCCTCTTTGCCTTCTGATATGATTGGAAGCTTCCTTAGGCCTCACCAGATGCAGATGCCTGCACCATGCTTCTTATACAGCCTGCAGAACCGTGAACAAAAATGAATCTCTTTTCTTTATAAATTACCCAGTCTCAGGTATTCCTTTATAGCAATGCGAAATGGACTGACACCCACCATCTATCCATCCACTCATTCATCTATCCATCTAGCCACCTATCCACCTGCTCATCTATCTTCCATCCATCCATCCATCCATCCACATCCATCTATTCATCCGCCTACCTACACATCCAAATAAATACTGATTGATTCCCACTTCACCTAGGCACACTACCTCTTGAGCAGTGCTCAGCACAATACTTGGCACGTGGTGCTATTGTGATGGTAATATTGCTCAATGATGGTAATTATTCCTTCAGGTGCTCTGAAGTTTCCTTCGAAAATACTTCTCAGAAATTCTTTTGACATCTTGGATTATCCTCCAGCCTAACTAGTTATAAATGTGTGTGTGTGTGTGTGTGTGTGTGTGTGTCAGTTCTGTGCTGATAAGATGGATGGAGTCCTCCTTTCCTTACAGTAATAATTACAGTACTTACAGTAATAATCCTACTGCCAATGGCCTCTGTATGTGTCTTTTAATTATCTTTCTTCTTCTTCTTTTTTTGGTGTTTGCAGAAGCCATTGGTGCTAACATTTGAATTATTGCCAGGGATTGCCTTTGGGGGCTGTGTGTGGGGCAAGTGCTCTATTTTCTGTGAATCTCAGAAAACGTGCTCTCAGAGGGCTGGGCTGGGCTTGGAGGAGGCAGCTGTTCCCCTAGCTCAGATTTGAGCATTGAGAGAGCTTTGGCCACAGCATGCTAGTTTGGGGAGATATTTATAAGGCCCGGCTCAGGCAGCTCTAGGCAGTCGTGCCAGTGTAGCACAAGCACACAGTGACTTCATTTCTTAATTCCTTTCCAGAAGCAGAGAGGAGATGGCTTTTTCTTGGAGGGTGGTGGGCTGGGAGCCTGCATCTGCGGGCTGAGGCTCAGGACACTGTGTGCATTTGGAGAGAGGGGCTGGAGGGTGAGGAAGGGGGAACGATGATGCACATTCTGTCGGTGTCCCCTTCTCTGGCATATTTATTTTTGGAACAGCAAGAGACCCAGTTGATTAATTGAAACCAGCCAGTGCAGTCTCCGCAGTCTCTGATAGGGCGGGGAAGTGCAGGATAGCAGGGCGGGGGATTGCTTGAGGATGCGGGGGAGGACAGCAATCACCCACGGTCAAAAATACCTCCCCCAGAGTCCTGCATGACTCAGTCCGTAGGCATCCAGGGCCTTGGACAATTCAAACAGGATATCTGTGGCTGGGGAAATAGCTCTTAGCAGGGGGATAGGTATATGGTCCCAGTATCCACTGGCCACCGAGTTACTGTGTGAGTTGGGGCATGGTACTTTCCCTCTCTGAGATGCTAGATTTTTTGTTTGTTTGCTTTCTTTTTTCAACTCTACACAGAGACGATTGGGCCAAGATCTGTAGTGACACGGAGTTAGCTTCAGAGTCAGCAAACCCAAGCGAGGGGCTTAGCTTTTGCCAGGTCCCAGCTTCCTCCCCTATTACCTTGTTACTTAAAAGGCATTTCACAATCAGTGTGCCCTGTCTCCCAACAAGGTAATTATAGAAGTTGAGAGTGCTTAGAAATATTCATAGAAATTTGATGCAGTAATTTTGTGTTTATTGAATCTAACAATACAAATTGGTGCTTATAACTGCATGGCTGTTTTCTTTTCACTTTTCCAGTGATTAATTTTTGTTATATTTTGCAAAAGTAGAGCTGTACAATGGATTAGAATAATAATATTAAAACTGGTCCTTCACTCAGTTTTAGAGGCACTGGCCTATAAAATAGGAAGTAAAATGAGGTGATAGCTGCAAAAACTGTAAAAATGACGAAGCTCTGTATCTTTTGTTATAATTGGTAGTAACAAAATAATAGAATTCTGTACAACCTGGGATAACCATGGTAACACACACAATGTATTTGGCCCTTTATGCATGCCAGTTTGGGGTCACATATCTTACATGTGTTATTTCACATGGCATGTAAGGGACTGGCAGAGTGATGCTCAGGTCAGCCTGACAGCAGGGTCATTGAAGGGGCCAGATACCCCAGCAGGGCCTGAGGCACAGAACACAGCACAGGCTGACTCTGATGGGAGGAGGCATCATCTGGAACTTGCAGTCGAGAATATCTCTGACTCATCCTTCAAGAGGATGCTCTTGGAGTTGAGAGCGTCCTAGGTAGGACCATATACCTACCCCTATCCTAGTGCCCTCCAGCCCTTCTCTTCAGCTCCAGGTCTACCTTAGGGGACCTAGGGCACCTGGGCTGGGGCACAACAGGACTTGGGTTTATGTAAAGGAGCTGGGAAGAGACTGAGATAACAGAGGGCTGCAAAGAGAGAGAGAAAGAGAAGAACCTGCCAGAAGAAGCTCCTCAGCAATCCACTAAGCCCTGATCTTTGCCTCACTGCCTGTCCCTTCCCATCCATTCTTCTGCCCTCTCAGTCTCTGCCTTTAAGAAATTTGGTGCATATTGGAATGGGGAACAATAGAAGCACCTTGGGTGGAGCTCTAGGCTTGGCTGTGCACGAGCTTTCAGTGGGTGGTTTGCTGGTCTCCAAAGATGGCCCTCCATTAGTCATGCTTCTCAGTGTTTGTCCTCAGGTAGTCTCAACCCATCTTGAGTCTGGGCTTGCCCTGTGACTCACTTTAACCACAAGAATGTGGCAGAAAAGATGTTGTGCCAGTTCTAGAACTAATCCTTCAGAAAGACCAGCAGCTTCTGCTTTTAGGAGCTTTGAGCCCCCATGTTAGAAATCCACTTTTATACTTTGCTCTGGAGACTGGTAGAATTAGAAATGCACGCTGAATGCTGCTTGAAAGACTAATGGAGAGGCCATGTGAATGAGGAGGCCTGAAACTACACAGAGATAGAGGGCCAGCCACCCTAGCACCACAGCTGAGCTGTGCCTCCCAGCCATCTCTGCCAGTATTCCAGGGCTATGAGTGAACCATCTTGGATGTTCCAGCTTGGTGGAGCCCCCAGGTGATTGCAGCCTCAGCCACCATCTGACTGTGGCTACATGAGAGGCCCCCAGTGAGACCAGCAAGACTGCCAGACTGAGCCCTGCCAACCCACAGAACTGTGAGAAATCAAAAAATGGTTGTTTCCTTAAGCCATTAAGTTTTGGAATGATTTGTTACTCAGCAATTGATAACTGATACTGTCTGTCTTTAAGGAAAACAAGGGATAACTCTGGGCCCCAGGGGTCTTCTGTAGGATGAATGGGACTTGGTTGCTGACAAGCTGACAAGTTTGAGCATGAAACTCTTCATTTTTTTTGAGAAGGAGTTTTGCTCTTGCTGTCCAGACTGGAATGCAGTGGTATGATCTCGACTCATGGCAACCTCCGCCTCCTGGGTTCAAGCAATTCTCTTGCCTCAGCCTCCTGAGTAGCTGGGATTACAGGTGCCCACCACTACATCTGGCTATTGGTTTGTATTTTTAGTAGAGATGGGTTTTCATCATGTTGGCCAGGTCAGGTTTTGAACTCCTGACCTCAGGTGATCCACCTGCTTTGGCCTCCTAAAGTGCTGAGATTACAGGCATGAACCACTGTGCCTGGCCTGAGCATGAAACTTTTATGCTCAAACATGAAATGCAAACATTCACCAGCTCAGCTGAATAACTTCTGGGGGCAAGGCCAAGGAATCTGCATTTTAATAAGTGCTCCCACCAGTGGACCCTGGGAAAGTGGATTGCATTTTGAAAAACTCTAGATCAGTTGATACCCAGGAGTACTCAAAACACTAAGTTGTAATACCTCAGTGTGAATTAGTCTGAGGTAGCCTTTCTTAGAGGTCATTGACAGAGGGCAAGACATTTCCAAAAGGAAGGAATTGCCAATATGGAATGACAGGTGGATTGGATGACCCTCCATTATTTAGTTTCAACCTGCCCTTCCTGCCTTCTCTCCCACAAATTCCCTTTCAGATGCTCTGTCCTAATCCTCTTCGATAGTTCATTATTCTCCTGCAGACAGAGCAGCGGTGAAGTGTTATCTGTTGTACCCACTATGACTAGCTGATGGTTCATGGCTTCCATGGAGCCGTGCTGTGATCCATTAGTCATGTCTGCCATGAACACTGGAAGGGGCAGTGGTAATGACAGTCTCTCACATTTGCCGACTCTGCCCAACATTCTTCCCAGTGTTGGGAAAGGCATTGCTTATTCCATTTCTTCATGGAAAACTTTGTTCCTCCATTTCACATTTTTAATTTTTCTCATTTTTATAATGCACCATGGATACCACCTCTCCACAAAGCTGGCTTCTGATTTTTCCCGATGAAAGTAATTCTTCCTCTCCTAACCTCCCATGACACTTAACCTGGCACTCATTTATAGTGTTCAGCACCTTCTCCTGTATGTTCTCATCTCATCTTCTCCCCAGGGCTGGATTCCTCTCCAGGAGAGGTACCAGGTCAGTTTCATCTTTGTGCGACAGGGTGTCCCTGATGGGCACAAATCTGGAACAAGAGTTTGTAGGGCTGGTGGGCATCTGGTTCCTCTGGGTGTTGTGTAGCCTGAGCCGAGGGGGCAAATGGGAGTTTGTTTTTCTGAAGAAGGCAGGCATTCTGTGGCAGATGTTGGTGGGGGGGCGGGTGGGGAGTAGTATCATGGAGGAGCTGGGATCCTGTCTATCTCCTTCCCCTGCTTGAAGGGCAACTTGGGAGAAGCTCGAGAGGGAGGAGTTGACTACAGAAGCTAGGGGACGTGCATGACTCTCAGGTTCAAGCATCACTGCTTTAGGACCCCGGGGGGCCTATGTGTGAGTCAAGAAAGGGAGATAGAGAGAGAAGAGAGAGAGGAGAGAAAGAAAGAGAGAGAAGAGAGAGGAGAGAGAGAGAGAGAGTGTTGTCAGTGAGGTGGCCCTAAGCCTTCTCAGAAATAACTTGGGGACGGCGTGGGGTGGCTCTGAGGTCCTGAGGTATACCTGTACTGGGGCTAGAACCTTTCCAACCTGGCTCTGAAGGTTGAGGCATCCTTGGGTGTACCCACTGGTGAGCTGAGAACCCTGAGGACCTTTGGCAGCATTCCCGTCCCCGCAGCCTGGAGGGCTTGCGTGCAGTGAGCCTGTCCTGCTCATCACCATGTCCTCTGGGATAGCACAGTGACTGTGCTGAGCAGGCATTCAGTAGCGATTTGTGGAATCAGTGTTGGTGAGGAGGCAAGTGGCAACAGGAATGGGGGTGTGCTCCCCCCAGTTCCTCAGCTCCAAAATCCATGACCTTCTACACTGCCCTGGGCCCCCAGCCTTGGAGACCACAGTTGAAGTCTGTTGGGGTGTTCGGGGCTTTTCCTCTGTCCTTGGCTGCCTGGGTTTAAGGGCAGGGCCAAAAAGGGGTGCCTCCCCTCTACTGGGGGTCAAATCCATGGATGTAGTATGTCTATCTCCTACTCTTCATCCTTGGCTTTTTAAAATGTGAAACAGAAGTGGCTGGTGGCACCAGGGACTTGGGCCCAGAGAGGGCAAAGGTTTTCCTCAGAGTCACACAGCAAGTTACTGTCAGGTCTTGGACCAGAACTCGAGTCTCTGTAGCCAGGTCCTATTCCAGCCTTCTTTCTGTGTCACTCATCTTAGCCCATGAGGAACCTGCTACCACCTGTGAGGCCACCCTGCCACCTGCCACCTTGGGCACTGCCAGGGCCTCCTGCACCCTCCTCTCAGCCTCTGTCCAGTTTCTCCATCTCTCTCTGTCTTCCTCATTCCCTTTTCCTTCCCATCTCTCTTTTCCTCCATCAATGGCGAAATCCTGGCAATTGAGAGGCTGAACAGTCTGGCTTTATCCCTCCTAGCCACAGTCCCCTCTCTCCTTCTTTCTTTTCTTTATTCTTTAACAGACTGTAACATAGACCTGAAATCTATCTAAATCTGATATATATCTGAGTCTGCTTTATGATCCTTGTTCTGCAGTAAACTTTTTTCATTTCTCACTCACTAAAAATAAAAGAAAGAAAAAGTCAAATAAATCCCTAAAGCAGAGAATGTCCAAAACATACCAAATAACCACCTCTTCTGGACAAAATTATGTGTGGCACCCTTGTTTAGCCTTTGCTATTTTTTCTAGGGCTCAGGGCCTCCAGGAGACGACAGCTCTCAGCCCCAGGAAGGCTGCGTAAAGCCGCTGCATCTGTGCTGCCGCCCCCGCTGCTCCCTCTGTGTCATAATCCAGGCCTGCGGCTTGCAGCTGGCTCCCTCCAGGGCTCCCTCTGTACTTACCACTCATTGTGGGTGTCCTTTAGAAACCATGTTCCCCCGTGGGGTCCTCTTTCCCATCCCCCTGCAGCCCACCAGGGTGTACCAGATGGTTACCTGGGCGTGACACAGGCTCCCGGCTTAGTTCTCTTGCGTCTAGATTGCAAGCTCTTTGAGACCCTTCTTTGACTCACACTGTCACATCCTTGCTGGGTGCCAGGGACTGTGTTAGACACTTTCAAACCCTTCATCTCATTCAATCCTCACATTATATTGTACAGTGCTGCTTTGAGATTCGTTTACCTGGTGGAGGTAAATGATATTATTCCTATTTTACAGGGGAAACTGAGGCTCAGAAAACCTGGTTGGCTTGTCCAGTGTTATCATTTTTAGGTAAAACGGACTAGATTTGAAATCAAGTCTATTAAAGTCAAATCCAGGACTATTCCTGCTAGATCACACTGATGGAAACCATAACTAATAATATTTTACATGTGCAATTTTATTTACATGTATACAGTGCTTTACGGTTTGTAAAATTTGTTTCCTAATTTTCCTTATTGCAACTTTCACACAGAGCTATATTATGTACTCTATCTCCATCACTCATAATGTATAGAAATATAATATCCAGTGTAATAAGAGCTGTTGTGGAGGAATGCCCTGAGTGAAGCAGGGGGACAGAAGTGGGAGCAACTAATTGCCTGGAGGAGTCAGGGAAGGCTTCCTGGAGGAGGTCGCATTGGAGTTGGGCCTTGAAGGCTGAGTGAGGCATTCACCACCTGGAAAAGAGGGGACATGC
The DNA here is from genome assembly GCF_008728515.1 of Papio anubis. Taxonomy (NCBI): domain Eukaryota; kingdom Metazoa; phylum Chordata; class Mammalia; order Primates; family Cercopithecidae; genus Papio; species Papio anubis. Next base: position 56,046,577 of record NC_044977.1, read on the forward strand.
ACTTCTGGCAATGGCACAGGAAGGTACTCTGGTGGGTGGGCTGGCAGGTGGGAGCAAACTAGGCAGAAGAAGCAGGTTGGGGCCAGATTGTGTTGGGTTTGGACAGCCACATGGACAGGCTAGGCTTCTCCAGCATGGGGGGTGCCCCACTGAAAGACCGCAATACAGGCATGTGCTTTAGAACAAGTCCTCAGCCACATAGTCTGATCCAGTGACCAGGAGCTTTGAACACTTGAAATGTGGCTAGCGAAACTGACGAATTCTATATTTTGTTTAACTTTAATTAAAATGTAAACCCTGATTTCATTACTGAAACATTTTTACAGAATGTTTGAAACAGTACAGGCATGTGAATTGATTTTCACATGTACATTTTATGAAATGTAAATGCAGAACAAGCATGTTGGATGAAAATGTGAAGTCTGAACTGAAATACTCTATGGGTGTTGGAAGCACACTGGATTTTAAACTTGAAGACTGTACAATAGTTCATTGATAATTGTTTTATATTGCTTATATGTTGAAATAATACTATTTTAAATATATAGGGTTAAGTAAGAAATATCATGAACATTAATTTCACCTGTTTGCTTTTGCATTTTAAAATGTGGCTGCTAGAAAATTTAAAATTCCTTGTGGTAACAGTATCCTTATTGGACAGCCCCGGCCTGCGATTCCAACACTTTCAGTAGAATCTGAGAGGCCCCAGACACTGGCCCTCTTAACAGCCCCTCCAGTGACCCTGATGCTGGTGGCCAGGGACCCTTCTTGGAGGAATTCTGCTTTAGAAAGTTCCCTCTGAGCCAGGTGCAGAGGCTTGTGCCTGTAATCCCAGCACTTTGGGAGGCAGGAGGATCACTTGAGCCCAAGAGTTTGATACCAGCTTGGTCAACATAATGAAACCCGGTCTCTACTAAAAATACAAAAATTAGCCGGGCATGGTGGCACTTGCCTGTGGTCCCAGCTACTCAGGAGGCTGAGGAGGGAGAATCGCTTGAGCTTGGGAGGTTGAGGCTGCAGTGAGCCGTGAGTGTGTGACTGCACTCCAGCCTAGGGGACAGAGCGAGACTGTCTCAAAAAGAAAAAAAGAAAGATCCCTCTGGGTACTGGGTGGAAGTTGGATTGAAGGTGTGGGCCTGGAGGCAGCAGGTCTGTTAGTGTCACCGGGAGGCGAGGAAAGAGGCCCAACTTCAGACATTGGAAGACTCCCTGAGGGCTGGACAACTCTGAGCATTCCTTTCCAGGGTCCCAGGTGCCCTCTGCCCTGTCCTGGTCACTAGACCTGGGGTGAGGAGGGAGCTGGGGGAGGGCTGGGCATGGCCCCCAGCCTTAGGGACAGATGTTGGGCAGTGCTCTGGGGGAGTGAGTGCACCTTGAGGGGCTGCCGGCCCTGCTGGAAGCTGTCCTCTGGGGATTAACCCTGCACCCACTAGAGAGACCGCAGAAATGCCCCCTGGCATGGAAAGGAGCCCAACTTGGCCGCCCGTTCCTATTCCTCCCAGGATGAGGGCCAGGAGTGAGTGGCAGGAGCGTCACAGTAGTAAGGAGGGATTTTCTTTGTGACTCGCTTCTCCTGCCCTGATTAGCACTTAGGTCATGGAGATGAGGCTAATTTTTTGGCTCTTGATTTTGCTAAAGGTCCTTGGGCGATTTACAAGCCTTTTTTGGGGGGCGGGGTGGAGTGGGGTGGGGTGATACAGAGACAACAGAGCAACAAGTCTCTTTTCAGGGAAGCTGTGTCTGCAGCAGAAACCCTCCCCTGCCAAGCGCCCACCTCTCACAAGCCTGACACCCTCCGCCCGCCGAGGCAGGCCCGCAGAGCCTACCTTGACTATGTCCTCGTTAATGTTTTTGGGGTCTCGGTTCACCAGGTCAATCTCCTTGCAGTGGATATCCTTGACGATCTGGGCCTCGAGGTCTGTGTGCTCTTCTGCCATCATCGCGGAGCTGGGGGGATCCACAGGAGGAGATCCGCACCGTGTGGCCGGCTGGGGCTGAAAATCCTTGGGGCAGAGAGACCAATTCAGTGTCCCCAGACTTATGTCCCTGCCAGCTAAATAGGCCCCACCCAGCATGCCGGCTGACAGCTGTCCCACATAACTTCAGCCTGCCTCTCGCTAAAGCCTCCTGTGGCAGGCCTCCAAGCTAAAATTAAGACTGGAGCTCTTCTGGAAGGCCGATCACTCCTTAAAGGGGGCTGCCTTGGGGCACTGGGCCTCAAGAGAGGGTGCAGAGGGCCTGGCATTTCCTATGCGTTGTGTGGCTGTGGCCAACTTGGCTGTCGCTCTGGGGCCCCTGGAATTTGCCCCACTGCTATCAGCATTTGGGCTCCTTTGGGGTGCACTGCCCATGGAGGGAAGAGGAGTTAGTCCCTCCTCTGCCTCTGGCTGGCTGTGTGACCTTTGGCACACTTCACCTCTCTGGGTCACTCTGTCCCCATCTATAAAATGGGGACAAGATAATAACAGTTAGGGCTCTCCTACCCTAGGAATGGCTTCAGGAGCTGGAAATGCGATGTCGTGGGGCTTCTCGTTGGATTGCCAGTGCCTGGCCCTGCTGCTTGGTGACCTGGAGCAGGTCTAAGCTTTGTGGGTTTCTGAGGTTTTCACCTGGAGCAGGAGTTGATGGACTGTGGTGTGGGGCCAGGCTGGGGATGAAACAGGGAGAGGAAGCTGCTGTGGGACTGCCCCTCATCTGCCGTCTGGAGCCTGCACTGGGATATGCCCGGTGCGGGGAACATGAAGCTCATGTTCGTGCTACCCTTCACCCCACCCTAGTGACAGCTTCCAGGATTTTCTTGGGCCCCAGACACTCCACATGCATGAGTGGGGTGCACCTCTCTTAGAGATCTGCTCGGTTTTTCTGTGCCCTCTTCTAGCTCAGCCATCCCCTGGGACCCAGCAGCATGAAGGATGGCAACTCTGAATCCGCAGGGGTCAGGGGCTGTGCTTCCATGTACCTGTCTATTCACTCCTTCATTCAGGATTTGCTAATAGCCAGGGATACACAGAGCAGCAAGGCTCTGTCTCTGCCTTGAAGTGCTCCCAGTCAAGGGCGGGGGGAGACCAGTTGAAACGATAAGTGATTATAATACTGTGTGGTAAGTGCCACACATCAGAGATATTTTACAAAGAACTGGTCTTAGAAGTCCATAGGAGTCAGTGACTTTGAGGACATCAGGGAAGGCTTCCTGTGGGAGGTGACTTTGCAGATATGTATTGAATGACAAGCAGGAGCTCACCACTTAGAACACTTCAAGTTATAGGATTATGGGTATCGAAGAGTAGTATAGACAAGAATGTTGAAAAATGTGGAGTGACTGGAGCACAGGGTGTCTGGGTTTGAGACAGGAGATACAGCTCAGCTCAGGCCTAGGGGGTGCAGTATCCCAAATATCATACTAAGTAATGTGGATTTTATCTAGGGCTGCTGGAAAGCCATTGAAGGCTTCAAAGCAGGACCGGTGGCCTGCTGGAGGGTAGATTGGAGCTGAGTGAAGTTTGAGGTAGGAGGGGGAAAACCAGAGGTGATTAAGGCTTTATCAATAATTACACTTGGCTACTAATACCAAGGATGCAAAAATAATAGTGGCTTGAATAAGGTAGGAACTTTTTTCTCTCACTTAACACAAATTGTTCAGAAATACTACAGAGGCTCCATGATGTCATCAGACATCTGGACTCCCATCCTTCTGTTCTGCTAGCTTCGAAGCTACCTCATAGGCACAAGATGGCTGCTGCTCCTCCAGCCATCATCTCTGAGTCTGGATAAGAAGAAACAGGTAGGGGCAGGGACAAGAAATGACATCTGCCAACTGAGTCGGCTCTGTTAGAAAGCTTTCTTAGAAGTTCCACCCAGCTACTTCTGTTTATATCTCATTGGTCACTCCTGTCCTGGCAAACAATGATGGAACTATAGATTTTTAGCTGAGCACATTTTCAGCCCCCACAGTGTTACTAGGGATAAATGGCAGGCAACTAGAAAACTGTCCCTAAGTCTCTTAGGATTAAGAGGTAACATTTTTTGTTGCTTTTCCATTCCTTGCCTGGGTCCCCAGGTCCCCCTGTCCCAGGTATGTGAATATTCTGCAAAGAGATTGGAACACAAAAAGAACACTGTTGCTTGTATTCACGAGGGATGCCGCAGGGATCTAAGCCTGAGCTTAAGTTTTGTGTACTGTAGAACCAGATCTGTCTGGTGAAAGATGGACCAACTAATGGCAGTCTTGTTGCAAGGGATGGAAGAGCCACCTGGAAGAACTCATCATCCTAAAGGGAAGTAATCATAACGACATAGTAATAATGAGATGGAAGGCCGTCTTTTCCAAAGATGACGAGACTGACACTCCTTCCACCAAAAGGAAGGGTCTGTGTTCCCTCCCTGGCTGGCTTCCTGGCTCTCTCCTCTCAGGGTTCTTGCTCTTGGACCTCAGTCGCCATGCCAGGAGGAAGCCCACACCAGCCCATGTGGGGAAACCACATGGAGAGGAGCTGAGGCTCCAGCTGTCAGCCAACATCAGCGTCAGGCATGAGGGTGAACAAAGTTTTGGATATTCCCAGTCCCCAGTCTTCAAGTCATCCCCAACCTTCCTGTCTTCCAGCTGAAGCCCCAGACACCATGAAACAGAGAAACTGTCTTCTCTGTGTCCTGTCTGAATATCTAAACCACAGAGTTCACGATCATAATCATTTTTTCATGTCACTGGATTTTGGGGGAGCTTGTTTCACAACCATAATCACTGAAACAATGAGCGCCAATGGCAATAGCAACTACTGTTTGTTGAGATTCATGACGTGCTTGGCTTCATTCTAAGGCACATTAGTGTGTGTAAGGAGGCTCATTTGTTATCTGAAAGGGTCACTGCCCCTAGCTAGTGATCACTGCTGAGGGCCAAGGGAGTGGAGCAACTAACACACATTGTGGATTTCACAGGAAGTGTGCTTCAGCTGTACCAGAAGGATGAGTGGAATCAGAGAGGCAGAGAAGAAAGGGCCAGATGTCAGAGGCAGAGAAAGAGTCATCTCTCACTTTCTCATGACAATTGTATTTCCCAAAACCTCGCTGGTGAAAAGAGCACTTAAGCTGGGAACCATTAGTTGTTTCTTGGCCCCATCGCGAAGCAGCTCTGAGCCCCCTCTCTGAGTCTTGGGGCCCTTACTTGTCAAGTTTGGATGGTAAAACCTGCCTGTATTCCCCACGTATGAGTCTGTGCCCCTCCACACAGTGTGAAAACCTAATGGGGCACCAGAGGGGCTGTGTACTCACAGACAAAATGTTACGAAGAGAACGTACTGACAGATGAAACTTTCAAGTCAACCCTGGGGTGATGCAGCTAACAAGAGAAAGCAATCAAGGAGAGAGAGTGGCTTTCCAGAGCCCATTTTGTTTCTGGGGTTTTACAGAGGACTCTGCGTTCTTATTTTAAAGGATTTTTGTTGTTGTTATTATTTGGCTTGTCAGAGGAAAGAGAGAGAAAATAATTTTGAAAATGGGATGTGCAGGAAGTCAAATTTGTGGAGTGTGAACAGGGGAAGTAATAGGAAAGGGAAAGCTTACATAAGCTGACTTACTAAGAAAGTGATGGTACCATGGACTGAAAACTCAGTGAACTAGCAAGTCTAGGGCTACTGTTAATAAGCAAGACTGACGCAGATGTTCCCAAGGCTGGTAAGTCTAGAATGATCAGCAGGAAAGGAAGCTTTTTTGTTTTTCCTACAAGTTTTAGATCTGGGCTGAGAGCTTCTATTTTCTTCATGACTTGGCTTTTGGGGTCTGTATTTAGAAAACAAATCACAGTCTGCTCGAGCTGAAAGAGACACAGCTTTTCCATTTTACAGATGAAGAAACTGAGCGCCCAAAAATCTCAGTTAGTGGATTGGAGAGCTTGGGATTTTGAGACAGAAGAACTGCTATATGCCCATGAACAGGCCACTCCCTTCCAAACTTCGGTTTATTCACCTATATAATGAGCATAACAGACTATCTTTTCCTCTCATGAGGGAATTGGGAGATTTTTGGAATGGGTTCCAAAATAGACAGAGTGATCTCAGGATGCATCAATAAACACTCTAGAATAATGCAGGTGACTATCCTACCCAGCTGTGCACTGGTCAGACTACACTCGGAGCTCTATTGGGGCTCCATGCTTGAAGAGGGGTCTTGGGAAACTAGATCATATCTATAGAGGAAGGAAGCTCCTTTAAGAAAGAGCTTGAAACATGTCTTGTGAGAAACAGAACAATTTTGGGTTCTAAAGAGAAGACTCAGCGAGAGGGACAGAAGAACTTTCCTCAAATCTCTGAAGGCATAAGGGATGAGATTTATTCTGGGTGGTCCCAAGGACTGGTAAGTAAGTGGCAGACTTTGGCTTGACTCAACCCAGGGTCTGGGTCACAGTTGGCCCCGCTGATAATGATAGCTGATATAGTTCTCGGTAAGGGTACCAGGAAGGACTGCCTCGACGTTTTCCGGAGATGTAGTAGACTGCTTCAGAAAGGGGCTGGCTTCCTGGGTCCAGAAACGTTAAGGTAGAGGAGTAAAAGGGAACCAAGGACTCAAAAAGTAGAGGAACAGGGCAAACTGTAGGACCATTTAGTAAATCTTTCTGGCAGGACTGGCTACGTAAGTTGAGGGGTCCAGAGAAAAACCAAAAATCAGCGCTTGTTAAAAAATGATTAAAAATTTCAACATGGTGAAATCAAGCTGTGGCATCTCCCAAGCATGGGGCCATATGGGTTGCACTGCCCTGGTTTCAGGCTCCGTGGGCCATATAGTCTCTGTCGCAAGTACTCACCTCTGCCCTTATAGCTCAAAAGCTGCCACAGAAAATGCATAAATGAAGGGGTATGGTTGTGTCTCAGTAAAACTTTATTTACAAAAATAAGCGGCAGCCAGATCATAAAAACGAGATTTTGGCTCATGGTCCGTATGTAGTTTGCAGACCCTGTTTAGAGTCCTGGGTCATCGGAGCCACCTTGGGCTGGTGCTGTCCCGAGCCATGTCTGGACAGCCTCGGTTTCACGTTCGAGCCAGCGCAGACTCGCTCTCTTTACCTTCTTCCCCCACCTGGGGGAAAATAGCTCTGACTTGAGTACCACATCTAACTGGGATTCCTTCCACCCTGACCTTGATTTTCCATCAGAGAATGAGAAGGAGTAAGTGAACCCCAAATTGCCATACTCCCCTCCAAGAGCAGTTGCCAGGACAGGGGAGACTGGCCCGTGCAAGAAAAGAGATGGAAACTTTTCCAGCCTCCAGGACCAACAGTGAAAACCCCCCATTCAGAGACCATTCTGGAGCAGGCTCCCGGGAAGGGGCATGTATTCTTGTGGGTGGGAGCAGCATTTGCTGTTTTCTTTCAGCAAGACCCAGGGTGGGCCTCAGTCTCTGAGAATTCCAGGTGCTTTGGCATTCAGAACATCTTTATGAATCCACAGAGTCCTGATGCTTGGGCAGGGTTCTCTGGGCTGGGTTTTCCGCACATCTCTTTGAGATCCGTGATGCATACCCCAGACCCAATGGATATTCCAGAGACTGGGTGCCCTGAAGATGAGCCCTTGGTTCTGTCTGAAACCTCATTCTGTAGAATTCACGAGGGGTAAGGGTGAGAGAGAAGTTATCACTCCTCCTTGTCTCTGTCTACTTAGCCTCCCAGAGGATCTTGGTTTCTGAGTCAAGAAGAGCTGGCTTCAATTTCATCTGACCTGAGCCTCAGAAGTGAGCCACATACGCTGTCCTAGAGATTCAGAGCACGCCCCACCTCATACACCACACTGCCTTTCTTGAAAACAGGTTGAACTCAACTCTTCTGCATTGAGGGAAGCTTTCCTGGGGCCATATTTTCATTCAACACATAGTGACTTTACGCTGTTTTTCCTAGGCTTGGTGGATGGGAAACGAAGATGAATAATGCATGATTTCAACAAACGCTTACTGGGTGTGCAGCATGTAGCAGATGCTGAGGATAAAACAGTGAAGAAGACTTGAACCCTAACCTGGCAGATTGCACAGTTCTGCTGGGGAGGCAGACAAGATAAAACAATGATGAACAGAGGGCCTGGCACACTGCCTGCTGGTGTAGGCAGGTGGCAAACACTGGGAGGATGCCCTAGGATCACGGACGGACATGGCTCCTGCCTGGTAGGATTTCCCAGTCTTGCAAGGAATGAGGGAGGCCCTTGAGCACCCCCAGATCCCTGCAGCGTGTGCTGAAGTTCCAGTGAGTGGGCGGGCGGTGAACACTGCCCCAGAGCACTGGGCGTTGGCCTCTGGGGAACAGAGAGAGGGAGCTTGGGGAACAGACAGAGGAAGTTGGAGGGTCATTTTCTTGCAGGGAAATAATGATTGCCCTCCTCCCCTGCGATTTGTAGAGGAGGGTGACTTTTAGGAATAATGGTGTGTTAGGGGTTGAACTGTATTCCCGCAAAAGATGTAGAAGTCCTGACCTCCAGTACCTGTGAATAGAACCTTATTTGGAAATAGGATCTCTGCAGATGATCAGAGTTAAGATGAAGCTATTAAGTCATTGAGGTGGGCTGGAATTCAATAAGACTGGTAATATTAGATTCCAGCCAATATCATACTCTTATAAAATGGGGAAATTTGAATATACAGACACACACACACACACAAACAAAGCAACAACAACAACAACAAAAAACGCAATGTGAAGATTAGAGTTCTGCTGCCACAGCCAGGGAACTACCAGCAGCTCAGAGAGAGGCCTAGAACCGAGCCTACCCTGGCGCCTTCAGAGGCAGCATGTCTGCCCACCTTGATCTCGGATGTCCAGCCTCCAGAACTGTAAGACAATACATTTCTGCTATGTAAGCCCCCAGTCGGTAGTCATGGCAACCCTAGCAAACTAATACATGCTAGAAGGACCCAAACTTCTAACTGTATTGGTTTCCTATTGCTCCTGTAATAACCATAAATGTATCTTAAAACAACACACATGTATTCTCTTACAGTTCTACAGGTCACAAGTCCTCAAATCAAGGCATTAGAGGGCTGCATTCCTGCTGGAGGTTCTAGGGGAGAATCGGTGGCCTTGCCTTTTCTAGCTTTCAGAGGTCACCTGTGTTCCTTCTTCCATCTCCAAAGGGCATCCTTTCAACCTCTGCTCCAAATCAGGAGCTGTGATCCAGGTTCTCGCCTCCTCTCTGCCTTTCCTGTTCCCCCTCAATCCCACACTTCTGGTCAGCCAGGGGTTCCTGTGCTTCTTACCTGTTGGCTGTGAGTTCCTCGATTCCTTTCCAGCCCACAGCCACCGGCTCTGTGGAAATCCTGGGGCCCCATCTCTAGGGCAGTCCATCCAGATAGTGAAGACACTGCTGGCCCCCAGCTGAGCGGCACTTGCTGGTCAGCCAACATTCACCTGGCCCCCAAACTCACTTTTCCTCCCTCTCTCTCTATGTGAGTGTCATGTTTGCAGCTGAAAAGCAGATTGGGGGCTTCATTTATGGAGGAATTTCCAACTGCCAGCGCTCTCTGGGAATAGTGCAGAGTAGGTTCCTAGGGTAGTTCACTCGAAGAAGGCAGAATCCTGTAGATCTTAAGAGCTTGGGCTTCTGAGTCAATTGACCTGAGAGAATCTGCTAGTCACAAGGTGTATGACCTTCAGCCTCATTTTTCTTGCCTGTAAAAGAGGAATGATAATAATAGGATGATGTGACAACCATGTCAGGGTCACAAACTGAAACACCCTCAAGGTAAATGAATGAAGCAGGCCAGGTGGAATACATCTACAGCTTCATTGGTCATCTCTTTTTTGATAGACATGGGGATGATAAACACACCCCTTTCTTTTGAGCTGTAGGAAAACTGACAGGGCAATCATTACCATAAGAATCAGGGGCTGGGCATGGTGGCTCACATCTATAATCCTAGCACTTTGGGAGGCCGAGGTGGGTGGATCACCTGAGGTCAGGAGTTCGAGGCCAGCCTGGCCAACATGGTGAAACCCCGTCTCTACTAAAAATACAAAAATTAGCCAGGCGTGGTGGCACACATCTGTAGTCCCAGCTACTTGGGAGGCTGAGGCAGGAGAATCACTTGAACCCAGGAGACGGAGGTTGCAGTGAGCCAAGATGGTGCCACTGTACTCCAGCCTGGGTGACAGAGCAAGACTCCAGCTCAAAAAAAAAATCAGGGATGCCCAGCCTCAGTGTGGGGAGACGACAAGGAGAGGTGGGGACTGTGGAAAATTGGAGATCACATGCCCAGTTGACTCCAAGAGGAGTAGGGGCTGCAAGCCCAGGGATGGGGCAGAATGGCCCAGCCTGAGAGGGGACCCGCAGTCTGGGGCTGTGACCTTATGGGCTTTAAAAAGTTTCAGTGTCCTGGCCACACCCCAGACCAGTGATATCAGAATGTCTGGGTTAGAACTGGGGCACCGGCAATTTTTAAAGCTCCCCTCCATTGATTTCCTAGTTTTAGAACCAGTGTCTGGCAGTGGGGAGGAGGCAGTCAGGCCATGGGGCTATCAGGTAATTGGGCCAGGGAGAGAGACGGAGGGAGAGAAGGAGTTGGTGGTGGGATTTAGGATGGAGCACCATCTGTCTGCCCTGCAGTGCGACCCCTCGCCATCTTCATAAAAGCTTCCCAAGTTCAATGTGCCTGTTGTCATTGGATTCTGGAAAAGGGGCTGAGTTTAGCATCAAATGATGGGGGAGGGAGGCTGGAACAGCTACTGTGAATAAGAAGAGCAGCTGATTCAGCGGGAGGAGAAGGCTGATATTCTTGTGGCATTGCCTAGTTGTGGTGGGTCTTTCATGGGGGAAAACACAACCCTTTTCAAAATCTAGGCAAGAAAAGTTACACACTGTGCATCTATACAGTGTGGGGTTTGGAACCCCACACTGAATCCTGATGGATTGGAAATGAGAAAGACAGAGCCTTTGGGAGTTACAGAGTAAGTGACTGACATTAGGAGCAAATGTGCAGGGTTAGCTGCCCAGGACCTGAAATGAAATAAAGTATCTCAACCAGCTCCAGCTTGGTCGACTCTAGCTTAAAGTTCAATGCTGCCTCAAAGGAGACGAAGATAACGGCATGTGTAGGAAATGACTGTCAGAAGTTTAACAGAATGTTTAAACAAATGGGATCTTGATCACCTCAAGGAAAAGCAGTGAGACATTCAATTGGATCGTTAAACAGAGGCAGTGAAGGACTCTTTAGGTCGCATGTATCTGATGAACTTGGCATCTCTGGCATGTCTGTCAGGTAAATAAAAATCACTCTCATAGAAACAAAACTTTTGTGGTTTGCTATTGGTCTTTATTTTGTGGTTTTCAGATATGTGAGGCTCTCCTTGTAGTATTTCAATACAACATGCTGTAGGGCTGGTGGGGTTGTAAGAGAAGTTTTAATTTGTGTCAGCTTGCATATTTACCTCCATTGTTTATTTGTGTGTGGTAATGTAGGAAGTATTCATTTTATTAGGAAAAATGCAATGTCTTTTTTTTTTTTTTTTTTTTTTTGAGACAGGGTCTTGCTCTATCACCCAGGCTGGAGTGCAGTGGTGTAATCATGGCTCACAGTAGCCTTGACTTCCTGGGCTTGAATGATCCTCCCACCTCAGCCTCCCAAGTAGTTGGGACCATGGGTGCATAGCACCACACTCAGCTAATTTCTTTTTTTTTCTTTTTTCTTTTTTTTTTTTAATCTTTTTGTAGAGATGAGGTCTTGCCAAGTTGCCCAGGTTGGTCTTGAACCCCTGGGCTCAAGTGATCTTCCTGCCTTGGACTCCCAATGTGCTGGGATTACAGATGGGAGCCACCATGCTTGGCTGCAATGTCATTTTAATAGACCTTAACTTTATCTTTGTTTAGTGGACCAGGTAGAGTGGTCCTGCTGTATGGTTTCCTGCAGCCAAGGAGGCCGGGGAAGGAGGTGGTAGGGTTGGGGAAAAGAAGCAGGAATTAGGAGTCTGGTTCTGCAGAGGTGTGGAGGAGAAAGTGGCTCTGTGGTTGGCGCATGGAGACCAGTGGAAATGGAAGAAAGCTTGCAAACTGAGCGAGGAGGGTAGAGCCAGAATAAAGGAAGCAACATGGAGGGAGAAGCAGAGCCTCATAACCCGCCCCAGGCAGGCCTGCTGGAGTGTCATGGATTTAGCTAATGGGTTGGAACAAGACAATCTTTTCTTTAATAGAGCTAGGTTAACTGGGAATAATTGAGCCCATGGAATTTTCAAGGTTTCTGACCATATATTCTGAGGATTTCACTGTACCAACCCCTCTAGAGACCAAAAGGAGCTTCTGGAAGACACTGGCTCATAGGAAATGAGTAAGAACTAGGAATAAGTTGTTGTTATGAATGTAGTTTTTGGAACAGGGCCTGGCACCCAGTAGAGACTCTATACATACTGTTGAATGACTACATGAAGAGAAGGTCACACTGATTCATATATACAGTGAATAAATGAAGATAATTTCACACCGATTCATATCTGGAAAGAAAATTAGAGCAGAAGTGCTCAACCAAGAAATTCCGTGAATGAAGAATGTTGGAAAAAATTGTGCCTTGTTGTATGTGTTTGTGCGAGCTATTCAGGTTTGAACCCCTGGCATCTCTGCATTTGTTTCCCATGGAGAGAAGACAAGGATTGTGAATGCTGGTCTGGCTCCAATCAAGGTGAATGTCTGCTCCATGTTTGACAGCCAATCCACTTTGCATGTGCCGCCTCTTGGTTCTTCCAAAGCTGTTAGGGGTGGCTATTTCTATGCATATGTAATGACTCATGTCACAGCTGAGTCAAGAAGTCCTAGCAGCTTTCAGCTGGATTCTGAGTACTTTTGAATTGATATTTAAGGCCATGATATTTACATTAAACACAGAAAATCTTGAGATTTGTGTTTTTGAAAAGACGAGGTATAAATTGGGTCATATACATTTGGATTCATCCTGGCTCTTACTCAGTGTGACTTCAGGCAAGTTGCTTAATCTCACCATGTCTCAGTTTCCTCCTCTGTAAAATAGGGTGATTATGTTTCCCAAGTCACAGGATTAAGGGAGTGACCCCGTGAGTTAATGTATGTAAAGTACTTATAACAGTGATGAGGAGTCCAGGTATTAGTTACTGTTGGTATTAGTTGGTTCTTGCACTGCTATAAAGGAATACCTGAGACTGGGTAATTTATAAAGAAAAGAGGTTTAATTGACCCATGGTTCCGCAGGCTGTACAGGAAGCATAACAGCAGCAGTTTCTGGGGAGGCCTCAGGGAACTTACAATCAAGGTGGAAGACAAAGGGGAATCAGACGTCTTACATGGCAGGAGCAGGAGGAAGAGAGAGAAGATGGGGAGGGGCCGCACACTTTCAAACAAGCAGATATCATGAGAACTCACTCACTATCTCCACACAGCGCCAAGGGGAAAATCTGCCCCACCCTCCCGATCCAATCACCTCCTACCAGGCCCTACCTCCAACATTGCAATGGGATTATATTTCCATGTGAGATCTGAGTGGGGGCACAGATTCAAACCGTATCGGTATTGTTGTTCTGGTTTTTGTTTTTGTTTTTTGAGACAGAGTCTCACTCTGTTGCCCAGGCTGGAAAACAGTAGCATGATATTGGCTTACTGCAGCCTCTACTTCCTGGGTTGAAGCAATACTCCCACATCAACCTCCTAAGTAACTGGGACTACAGGTATGCACCAACATGCCTGTCTAATTAATTTTTTTTTTTTTTTTTTTTTTGAGAAACAGGGTCTCACTATGTTGCCCACTGACACTGGTCTTAAACTCCCAGGCTCAAGCAGTCTTCTCGCCTCAGCCTCTCAAAGTGCTGGGATCACAGGTGTGAGCCACCAATCCCAGCTACCATTGCTCTTAATCAATGGTAGCAATGCTTTTTTAAATGGAGGGAGAGGTAACATTTGTCAGTTATACGTTTGTTGAATGCATGGGCTCTGAGGATTAGACACCAGGCATGGTGCTAAACGCATTGTATCTGCTGTCACTGGATCTCCACCATGACTCTCAGAAGAAGGTGGGTGCTACTGAGGTTCAGAGAGGTGCAGTAATGTGCCTGGAACACAGCTGCTAAGCAGTGGTGCTGGAATTTGATTGTAGTAAGGCCAAGGCTTTTCCTTAGGCCTCAGGGTGGTTCTGAAAGGGTTCAGGATGACCTGTGGTTTACAACTGAGACGACCTTTGGATAGGGAGTGGTGATCAGCCTGTGGGAGTGGGGATCCATGTGCTGGATTCCTCTTGGTTGGAGGGGCCTCACTTGGAGTGTGAGATTGGGGATCATGGGTCTAATCAGGCAAGCAGTCTCTAGACTGTCACCTTGGTAAGTCGGTTCCTTCTGGTGGAGAGGGGGCAGCCCTTGGAGCTGCAATCAGGAGGACAGTTGCTTGGGTGAGGGCCAGGTGGGCAGAGCTGAAATCAATGTGGTCAGGAGCCCAGGAAGCAGAGCATCAAAGGAGCCCAGGGCATCAAAGCTGCCATGTATGGGACTAGGGCTGGGAAGAGGGCACAGTGGTGGAAGTAGCAGCAGTGACCACCAGTGTCTGGGGTCAAATTTAAAACAATCATAAAAAACACCAACCCCTGAAGCCCTCAGGTGTTGGTTGATGGTAAGATGTTTTTGAACCCAGGTGAGATTCCCTCGGCAGAGTCCTGGAAATTGGGATGCAGGTCCGGGTGGAGGGAGGGCTGGCATTCAGCAAAACCATGCAGTAGCAGAGAAACATGGTAGGTATCTTTTCCCCATTTCACAGATCAAGAAATAAAGGCCCAGAGAATTAAAGCAACCTGCTCAAGGTTGATCTGGTAGACAGTGGAAGAACTTGCTCATTAATTCAAGCACCACATGTTTTCCATCTTTTGAATTGGCCATTAATCCATTCAGCAGGATTGTAGGCTCAGAGTAATATGCGGATCTAAGCAGGATAGAGGGGTAGGGTAGAGGGGTAGGGATACGAATGTAGATGCAGGATTAAAATGCAAAATGCTGTTGTGATCTGAATTGCTTCTTCAGGAAGGCACCCTGGAGCTTCATCAGGGTTAGGGACCTGGAATCTGTGGCCAGGAGGGTGTGGGTCTGCATCTTCCACCCTCCCTCTCCAAGGGTGGACGAGGATAGGAGTGGATGTGGCTCCGTCTCAGAGAGGCGTGGGTTCGATGTTGGGCAGTGCTTCTCTGGGAAGACTGAGAAGTTCAGTAACAGTGCCTGGGACTGAGGGTGGGCTGAGGGAGGGGAGCATCTTGGGGGGATAGTGAGTGACCTGACGGCCTGATTCCCTGTTCCTGATATGCAAGGTTTCCCTGCCGAGGGCTTTCCTCGGACTGTGGAGCCTCTTTGGGGAATTATTGCCCTGTGAGAGAAGCCAGCAACCACTGACTGTTGGGAATTGGTGTATTATAAATACATACACTCGAGCTCCCTCACCCTTGGAAGCCTGGGGAGATGTCTGAGGCATGTGCTTGGCACTGCCACCTAGAGGCCCTCAGCAGGATCACAGGCTAGTCACCCCCAGGGGCGTTTAGCTTGATCAGCCTTTATGGATACCTTCCTTTTCCTGTATCAATTCCCTACCCTCTGTCAGTCTTCCTTGCCCCTTTCATATAAGCTACTTGTTCTGGAACCCTTGTCCGAGAGTCTCCTCCTGGGATATCCAAATTAAGAAACTTTCTATTCTAGGACCTGGCCACTGATTCCCCGTTAAGTGCTCCATTGGTACTTTTGTCCCCTCTTTGTGACAGCAGACTTGTTGGAATATACCCTCACTGTTGACTTGGGAACTTGGATTATTTCTTCCTGGGCAACCCTGCCACCAGGCCATCCCAGTTCCCTCTGGCAGCCCAGCACACAGGGCATTGGCCATGCATTTAGAACAGTGGTTTTCAAGCAGGAGCAATCTGGGGACGTTTGGCAAAGGCTGGAGATACCTGATTGCCACAGGGGTGCTCCTGATACCTGGTAAATAGAGGCTGGGATGCTGCTGGACATCCTATTCTGCACAAGACAGCCCCCTACAGCAAAAGATTATCCAGCTCCACAGTCAATGGTGCAGAAATGGAGAAACCCTGTTTTAGACAGTGGAAGCCAGTAGCCCTGGCCTGATTCTTGGAAGTCCCGTGCTCTAGGACAGACCATCAACAACAGAAGCAGCCCTGGAGACTCACCCAATGATACCCAGCAAAGTAGCTGGGGATGGAGGAGACCCATTTCTTGCTGAGAATGTGCCAGTGTCTTTGAGGTGTTAAGGAATCAGTGAGGAGGAATCTCAGAGAAGTAGCACCACAACCAGATAAGTCTTAGCTGCCTGATTGTACAGGTGTGAGTGGCAAACTCAAGATATTACATGTTATGTAAAGGAAACAGCGCGTTTTCATCCACAATGGAAAAACAGAAGTGGCCTGATGGAGCAGCTGTGGCTATAGCAGCCATCACCAGTCCCAGGCTTGGCTGCTGTGGGAGGCTCCACTATTTGCATTTTTATGAATCTGGAGTTAAAGTGGCTGTGAAGATCAACCTGGACAACAGGCCAGAAGGGAGGGGGTACAGTGAGAGCCCATAGAGCTAGAGAGGAGAGAGCGGTTTCTGCAGGAGCTGGGCTCTGATTTGGCTTTGTTTTCCCTCCCGCCACTGCCTTCAAGCTCCTTTCCACCCCTTGTTGACCTTCTGGGCAGAGCCTCCAGCCTTCAGTTCTCTTTGGAGAACTGGAACAGACTCAATTTCAGATTTAATTAAGAAAACCCACTGCAGGGCATCCAGCAGGAAGGGCCCCCAGGGGCTGGCTGGGGAGGTGGGGGTATGGTAAATATCTGGGTGCCAGCTGCTTGGGTGTGTCCATATGTGGGTATTCCTGCAGCTGTTCATGTGTTACACCAGCACTTCTCAAACGTTTGTGGGCTTGTGACTCACCCAAGGTTCTTGTTAAAATGCAGACGGTAGAGCCTGCATTTCTGCCAGGCTCTCCTGGGAGGCTCCATTTGGGATCACGCTTTGGACAGCAAAGTGTCACACTTCAATTAAAAAAAAAAAGGAAAGAAAGCCCAGCCCATTACAACTTTAATTTAATTTCATTTTCAGCACCAAGCATCTCTGTTCTTCTCAGGTGAGGCTGCCCCTGCTGGGGACTGGAGCGGGGAGGGCTGTGGTCTCCTCATTTAGGTTGCAGCTTTTTTTTTTCTTTTTTTAACTGCCACTGCATCCTGGAAGAGGCTGAAAGACCTTTTCACACAGCTAGCGCTGTCTGGGATTGTTCTTTCTGGGTGGACAAAAGGCTGACACCCCAACCCAAGCTCCCCCTGGAGAACGCTCTATAGGGACCTCTATCCAACCCTCCCTAAATGTACTCTTGGTCTGGTCGTTGGTCCTGGCCCAGGCTACACACCTCTGGGACTCCCAGAGCCTGGCAGGCTGCCCTCCACAGAGTACTGGTGCCTGGGAATAGGCACATACCGTGGGTGTCTTAGTCGGCTTGGGCTGCCATAACAAAATACCCTAGACTGCATGAGGTTAAACAACAGAAATTTTATTTCTCACTGTGCTGGAGACTGGAGGGCCAAGATCATCTAGGAGCTGGCCAGGTGATTTAAGGTGAGGGCTCCATTCCTGGCTTGCAAACAGCCACCTTCTCATTGCATCCTCAGGTGGCAGGGAGAACAAGTGAGCTCTCAGGTGCCTCTCATAAAGACATGAATTCTATTGGATCAGATTCCCAATTTTGTGGCTTTAATTTAAACACAGTCACATTGAGAGTTAGGACTCCAACATAAGAATTTGGGGGAGACGCAATTTAGCCCCTAGCATTGGGCCCGCCACACTAGCAGACTGCTCTCCTGGCTCTGCCGTTGTAGGCGGCTCCTGCCAGCCACCAGCCTTAGGTTTACCTTGCATGCTCCCCGTTCCCCGCCCCCACCGCCGCAACTCCTGGACACTCATGTTAGGCACCATCAACAACTCCATGAACTTCGCTGACACTTACGGTGGCCTTTGGGAATCTGCAGCTCAGTAGAAATCCGGCAAGGGAGAGGACAGCTACGTCCACATCCTGCAAGCCCTCCCCACCAGCCTACCCAAACAGTTCTCCTGGGCGTCCTCTCACTTGGCTTGGGAGGCAGAGGAATGACCTCCTCTTCTCGCACCCATAGGGAAATGCCATGGTACTTGCTACCGCAGCAAATTCCCTCCAAAAATCTCTAGCCTTCCCTTACAGATGTAATGGCAGGTGATGGGTTTGACAGTTAAGTATCCCATTTGACTATCTTTTAAATAAATAAGCACTTACATAGCATTTGCTAAATGACAAAAGTTGTTCTAGGTGCTTTACAACTTATTTAATCATCATAGTACTCCTGTCTGATAGCTATGATTATTAACCGTATTTTACAGATGAGGAAACTGAAGCTCAGAGAAGTTAGGCAACTTGTGAAAGTCACACAGCTTGCACATGGCAGAGCAAGGATCTGAATCCCAGCAGTCAGGTCTCCAATCACTGCTCTCTATAGCCTCTCAGAGGCTGGGATGTAGGTGTTAGCACCTCTCTCACAAGAGAGGAAAATGAGGCTTAAGAGGGGAAATAATTTTGCTGAGTTTACACAGCTCCTAAGTGGCAGAGGCCAAATTCTAACTTGGGCTGATGACTCAAAATCTACCGCTCTTCTCCCCAGGGTTATATGTTAAACATCTCTTTCTCACCTACTTCCCCCACCATTTGTACTTTTGAAAACTTTCAAGCACAATCAGACATAGAGAACAGAACTACTTCCAAACAGACTGTAAAGTACTTTCCTTAGGATAGAGGTCTCTGGGGATCTGGGAATGAATTCCCTGGATAGATTTCCAGAGGAACTACCCCTTCAGAGTCCTAGAACAAGGATGAGCAGGGATTTGTCCTGCACACACTTCTCTGGAGTTCTTGTCAGAGTGAGCATTTTCAGAAGCCTGGAGCACCCAGGCCGCCCGAGCCCCCATCTTTCCTGTGCCCCCTACTGCCTAGCCCCCTATTCTCACACCCCTGATACTCACACCCTCCATCCTTAGACTTGACTCTTGACAAAAGAACTCTGGCTTTCCAGAGTCTCAGATCCTATGGACAACTCTGAACCACGCTGTCCTCTGTGACAAACCCTCCTAACAGTAATAACAGCACCAGCTGCTAACAAATAGCATTAAAGTCTCAGCTCACCAGATCTGTAATTCAGCTCCCTGCTTCTTTACTCTGTTGATCATTCTAAATTAAAATGAGACAGGCTGATTGCCAATTTAAACCCTCTAAAGCATTAGCCCATGACCATCTAAAGGTGTGACATCACCTGGCCCCTGGTAGAGGCTCTGTAAATATTTGTGGAACTAATGGGTAAATGGACTTATGAAGGACATTTGAACAGAGGATCCTGAAAGACGCCAAAGTCTTCCCTAGAAGAATTAATCTCCGGTGGTGGCATGACAGACACTGTGGTTCAGGGAGCTGGCGGAAGTTCAACAACCTCACCTTCCCGCCCCAGGCCCCTCTCCCATCTTGCAGGCTGAGGCAGTTTTTGAATGATATAATAGGTAGAAGTGCTTAACTTTATGCTGGGCCATGACAGCTGCCACAGACGGCCACCTGCTTCCTTGGTTTATGGGCCTCCCTGCCCAAGGAGGTGCATGACATGTCCTCAGTCCCCTGACACCACAGCCAACACATCCAAAGCCCTTCCGCTAATTTATGGCTGAAATCCAGATGGCCAGCCCTCCCATCTGGCCATTGTGGGCCGTGTGTCCCAGCCTATTCCCACATGACACCCAATCCGTCACCTCAATTTCCACACCACCAACCCACTGGCACTGAGTACTCATCACTCTAATTACTGTCATTAGTTGTTGGTGGAGTCGCTAAAGAGGTTACTTCTCCAAACCCATGCCTTCCTCCCATCTGCTTGATCCTCTTTTCTCATTTTACTTCCCTTTGGGGAGCAGAAGGATGCATTTCCTCCTTGGTTTGCATGTGGAATTATTTTTCCCCTTCTGCCCCAAGTACATCTTTAACCTCAAGCATTTATCAAGACTTTCCAACCAGCCTTCTCAAAGTGTGGTCCCCAGACTAGCAGCATGAGCATCTCCTGGAAGCCGGCCAGATATGCAAGTTCTCAGGCCTCACCCCAGACCTACTGACTTGGAAGCTCTGGAATGGGGCCCGGCATCTGTTTTAATGTCCTGCAGGGGATTCTGACTGATGTTCAAGTTTGAGAAGCTTTGGTCTAGACAGTAAGTATGCTTTCCCTTGGGAGATTTCTGGCGAATCAAAATGTCTTCTTGTTAAGAAAGTCTCAAGGGGAGTTGAGCTTTGGGGGAGGCAGCTCAGCTTCTTCTTATTCAGCCAACAGAGCATGGGCTTCGGAGTCATCCTGCCTGGATTCTGGTCTTGCTCTCTGCCTCTTACAGCCTGTGGAGCCCTGGGGAGGGTGGTTTACCTCTCTGGGGCTAATTTTCTTTCTCAAATAAGTCTTCATTTTATCTTTTCCCAGGACTCTTGTGCGTCTCAGCGGAGATCGAAGACATAGAGATCCTTTATAAACCATAAACCTGGGGGTGGGGGTAGGGGTTACCGCATGGCTTTTAGGCACCTCCCAAAGCGGGGGCTCCAGTGGTGTCTCTCTCTCTTTTCTTCTGCACAATCTCTGGGTGTTGAAAGCCTGGGTCTTCTGTTGACCAAAAAAGGAGTTGGGGGTGGGGTGCAGGGCCTGTTGGGAAACTGGGTTTGAAGACAGTGAGAGGCATGCTGGTCATGGGCCAGAAGGCTCCCTCCACACCTGACCTCAGGCTCCTTGGGCAGCTGCCCTGACCCTGCAGGTCGCACCCTTTTGGGACCCTGAGCTGAAGGGAGAAGCAAAGAAGAGCGTAACGTGGCACTGTGCAGCATTGTTCCCATATATTAGCTCATTCATAACCCCGATTGCAGGAAAAGGAGACGGGAGAAATGAGAGGGGAGAGGGGAGGGAGGAGAGGGATAACACACTGCTCCAGATTGCTTGATGCAGAAACTGAGGCTGAAAATTACCCATTCTCCACTAGCCTAGCAAGGTACAGCACTTTTCATTATCCTGAGCTCCTTTTATTCTTGCACTCCTGCATATATAAATTTTCCATAATTATAATCCCAAACTCTATAGGCTTTTCTTTTTTGCACTAAGCATATTAAAAACTTCTCTAAGATGCTACATAATCTTCAAAATTACCATTTTAGATGGCTCCCAAATATTTCATTAGGTGAACATATTATAATTTGTTGAACTATTTTCATACTGTGGACATTTAGATTGTTTTTGTAACTTTTTTTGGTGCTGTCAAATTACGTTGCAGTGCCAATGTCTTTGGGTATTTAGCTTTTAAATTCTTTTAGAAGAAATACTTTGAAGTGTGATCACTGTTCGGTTATAGGGTATCAGTCATTTTATGGTTCAAGAAACTTACTTTCCAAAATACCCTGCCACTAGCATTGTTCGAACTTACCAGCTTCCCTGCAACCTTGCCAACACTGGGCATTATTGTTATTCATTGTTTTTGCTAATTTAATAGCTATAATGTGTCACATCACTTGCATTTCTTTAGTATTTAGTGATGCTAAACATTTTTTCCTGTTATTTTCTTATTTTTATTCCCTTCTAGGGAAATGTTCACCTCCTGTCTTTTGCATATTGTCTTAACATTATGATTGTTTGGATAAGCTCTTTATATAGATATTAGCTCTTTGATTGGCTTGTTTGCTTATTTGTGGTAATATTCTTCCCTCAGCTCAACCTAGTTTTTAAACCAAGAGCTGTAATCACATAACTCCGTGTGCCTCTAACTTATGATGGTTGATAAACTCACGGCATTGCCAGAGGCTGAGCATTTGGAGTAATGGAAGTTTAATTTGCAGTGAAATCAATTGGCAGTCTGGACAGGGGTGGATTTCTGAGTGCCTGATGTCTTAAGTCCAGTGCCAACTGTGCAGTTTGGCATTCTCCCCTCCTATGCCCTGAGTTTCCCTTTTCTTCTCCTTTCCTCTAACTCTAGCTGAGGATGAATCCAAACAGGCATCCCTCAAATAAATAGCAAGCTCTGTTGCTGCCATTGGTCACTGTAAAAGAAATGACTGTTGGGATCTAACTTCCTTTACTACCTTTTGGGACACCCCTGGGTATTTTTTGGGTTCCCTGGGACCCAGGTAAAGCTGACTCTGTCTACTCATGACTGCCTATTTGGTCAAGGAGTCCACTGAGTCAGACAGTTACTCTTAGTGGGTGACTTTCAAATAATCACTCACTGATTTTTGTCTCTTGTCAGTTCATCAATTTCCTCTTCCAACTGTGCAAAAATACCACCCGGGCACCTCGTCTCCCCTCTGAGGTTGTGCTAGAATAGAAACAGCATTGGGCTTCAAGTTTATGGACCTGGGTACAAGTTCCTCTATCCTTTCTGGCTGTGTAAGCCCAGAGGGCCACTGATTTCTCTGGCCTTTGGCTGTCTCCCCTGAAGACTTTGGGTTATCACCTCTAAGTCACCAAATGTTCAAGCTGGAAGGACTTTCCATGCCCAATCCCACTGAAATCACACAACCACCCTGAAAATCGAATCCTGTTTATTATCCCTACTGTACAGTAAGGTGACTCAGTTTCAGCGAGGCTAAGAAAAGCAATCTGAACGGGAGTGTTAGTGCAAGCTTCCACCCCAACATTTTACATGATGACTTTGATGTCAACATTCCCAGAGCAACTCACAACTCACAGAACACAACCATTTTAGTTATTGATTACTGGCAACTTTGTAACTCCTACTAGCTTTAGTTTGCATCAGAAGCAAGGGGACTTTGTGAGCTCATATGCCCAGGAACAGACGGGGAATAGCTTGCAGGAACCAGGGCCCCAGAGACCAGAGCAGGGGTTTGGTGGTACCAGGATGCTCTCTGTCTCACTCCCCATCTTCCTAGTTCTCTGCTAATTTCCAAAGGGCTCCATTTCTTCCTGCTGCCAACAGGCTATCTCTATGCAGCAGAAAAATGTTCTCTCAGGTCTTAGCTTCCAGTTCTTCTGACACCAAGGCAAGGCTCCTGTCCCAGATCACCACAAACATCATCTCAATACGCACTCAGGGACTCCTCCCAGAAACTTCCAGCAGCCCAGAGAGGACCCACCTGGAATATCACTGGGTGACTAAAACCCTGAACCATAAGTTAATCTATGCTAGAGTAACACAGTTTTTTTCTCAAAGAAATTTTAAGAAGATAGGTTCCTCGTGATGAGGATGAAATGTCCAACCCCCTCAGATGTACAGTGTCAATTAAAATGTCCAAGTCTTCAGCCCTGGCCTCCCTGCTCTGAGCCTTCTTTCCCCCCTTAAAGCTACCATCACACCCACAAAGTCTTTGAAGTAAAGAAGGTTTGGTCTACATCTCATCTTTTCATTCAGTTGCCTTGGTTGGCCAGCTCCATACTCGCTTTGGACCTCAGTTTTCTCATCCAACCAGTCTTCAGATGACCCACCGAAACAGAGACAGGGCGACATTCATGAATGACCTCTGTTAGGATCAAAGTAAAACTCACCTGAATGGGTCACACTGGATTTAACATAAACTATGTGAAAATCGCACCCAGTGTTTACAAGGACTACATCTCTTTGAAAAATAAAATCCAAAACTGTAAAACGAATATATCATATTATAAAAATTGCTTGGCAAAATAAATAAATAAATAAATAAATAAATAAATAAATAAATAAATAAAATAACTGCAGACTCTCTATTGTGATAGAGTAACCTGCCAGTGTCTGTTTTGTAGTCAAGTTTTCCTTTTGCTCTGTTTTAGAACAAAAGCTTCTCCAGCATCGATTTGTCACTGAGCAATCTTCCTGGATACTCCCACAGGCGGGCTCGATGATTACGTGGAATATGCAGAATTGTCTTGTTTTTGTGAGCCAGCGAGTCTAGTCTTTTCCCCTCTGTTGTGCTCAACTGCCCCCACAGCAATAACAGTTTCTAAAGCTCCCTGGCATTTAACAAATTTAACCATTGAGACTGCCCATGAGACAGGTAGGACAGGGACTCTAATCCTTACTTGGTGGCTGAGTGGACTGGGGTTTAGGGAGTTAAGAAGCTCATCCAAATCAGGAGGCAGGTAGAGTCCAAGACTGGCCGAGGAGCTGGGGTCCCTCATATTGCCCGGTCACTCCTGTCTGAGCTTCAGGCCACAGGGGCATCTGGTTGGTCAGCTTGAGCTCTCATGCCCTCCTCCCTCTGGTTGGTCAACTCGAGCTCCCAGACGCTCCTTTGGGACTGCCCCAGGCCATTGGCACCTCTGAACTTATGAAGCAGAGGAGGTGGGGAAAGAATCAGTGGCTGTGGACTTAGAGATGTGTTCCTCATCCTGCCTCTATGCTACTTTGTTGCGTGACCTCAGGAGCAGGTCACCTCACCCCTCAGAGGCTTGGGCAGTCGAGATCCAGCTCAGTCTTGATCTAGATGAGGTTGTGCAGAGGATCACTTGTGGCCCTCAACCCTTTCGTCATTTCTTTCTGCCTTGTCCTCTTGAAGATGATGCCTCTGTTAGAACTGGCCTCAGCTTGCTGTGTGGTTTAGAATATTTTAGATGCTTTATATAGTGTTTCCATTTCTTTTCTCATTGTCAGCCACCACTTCTTGTTACTATCATCTGCCTTCAAAATTTCTGTCCCCTCTTAATTCATTATATCTAATCTGTGGTGATTTGGAATATCAGATAACTAACCTTGTTAAAATTTTGTCTCAAATGTGAGTTATGGCCATGAATGAAGGCTTTGGTGATTGTGCTTGGTGATGACAATAACTTTGACTTTTTCAAAGCCTTCTTTTGGCTTTTTTCTACATGCTGAGTAATGAAGGATGAAATTCTCACATCACTTTTGACATTTGACCATAGTAGGTGAAGTGTGAAAAGCGTGGCTCTGGGGGTGGAAGTAATGGTAGATGAGATGGATCATTGCAGGTTGCCCTGTGCTCAGGGGCAGTGTGATGGGCAGGACATGCACGTCCCTGAAGGCTGATCCAGAATCTCTTCCATGCAGCACCAGGCCCAGGTGATTTCTCTTTTCATATTTGCAAACAGCTAAAAACCTTGACTCCATGGAGTCTCACTTCAAGCCTTGGACTTAGACAGCTGGCACTTGGTGGTGGATTACTAAGAAGTAATAGCCACTGTAGCTGAAGTCATAGATCATGAGTTGAATTGAAAGGGGACCAATGTGATTAACTCTAGGGACTTTAAAAGAGAGATCATCCAATCATCTGAGGCTCATGTGTATTTAAAAAATCCAAATTTAAATAATCTAAAAAAGATCGCCATAGTTATTTATAATGGCAAAAAAATCAGAAATTAATTAAGGTGTACGTATATCTGTAATAGAATGCCAAACAACAATCATACTATTTTAAAAGAATTTCTAATATTGTGGGAAACAGCTCATGATATGAAGTCAAGTGAAAATTGTTAATATAAGATGATGTCACATGTGGAAAGTTATTTGTATAGACAAAGGACAGGAAAGATACACTCAGTCATTATAACTTTGATGACTACAAGAGCCAGTGGTTAGTGACTTGGACCAGTTGTAATACAATAGGGAATGGTGGAGACTGAGGCAAATTGGAGAGAACATGCCCTCTGAGAAAAAGACTCCTGGCCAACTTTTGCTGTATATCGCTAGCTCTTCAAGTTTCTTAATGGAGGTTAGAAATCCTGATATGTATGTGAAATTCCCTAAATGTTGGTAATAGTTTACACTTTTAAAAGCACTATATTGGCCAAATAAAAATTATGTGGTTTGGCTTTGGCCTTTGGTCTACCAATCTACTACCTTTGAAATACACAAAGATGTTGACACTAGCTGCCTCTGGGAAGTGTGCTTGCCGGAAAATCTAATTTTTCTTTATCAAAGCTTTAACAATCTTCTAGTTTTATAGGATTAATATATAGTATTTCCACTATCGGAGAAGAGAAAAATGAATGACCCTAACCTCAGGTGATTGGGATGTGTGTGTGTGTGTGTATGTGTGTGTGGTGTGTGGTGGGCATGTGAGTGCTAAGGGAAAGGTATCTAAGA
This sequence comes from Papio anubis, assembly GCF_008728515.1. Taxonomy (NCBI): domain Eukaryota; kingdom Metazoa; phylum Chordata; class Mammalia; order Primates; family Cercopithecidae; genus Papio; species Papio anubis. The sequence continues at coordinate 56,072,627 of NC_044977.1, forward strand.
ATTCTGAGCACCTCCCAGAACTTTCTGGAGCCTCAGTTTCCTCATTCGTAAAGTGCAGAGAGCAATTTCTACTCTGCTTACCATACAAGATTGAGAAGCAAAGGAGATGGCTAACTTGAGAGGACTTTGCAAATAATGAGGTGCCACTGGGGATGAACATGAAGTAGGTGCCCCCAAAATATTTATCAGGTGAATGTGGGGACAGAGGAATGAGGAAGAGTGGTCTCTGCAGTACTGAGAAGCACATGGCATTGGGAGCCAGATGCGTGTGTTCAAAACAGCCTGGCTCTGCCCCCCCGCTAGCTGTGACACCTTGGTGAGTAATCCTAAGTATAATTACAACATGTTGCATGGTCACTGTGTGCTAACACTGCGTTAAGCACTTTGTATGCATGATACCTTTCTGAGTTGAATTCTGCGGAAAATCACAGTACAGGTATTTATTTCAAAGTGTCGCTTTGAGGATTCATTCAGACAACCCAAATACTATGCTTGTGATGGAACTCGATAAACAGCACTTCCCTTTCAGTTCTGGGCCTGGTTTCATCATTGCTAGAACCTTGTCAATTTCACCTGCTCCCACTAATGCCCTGAAAATAAACGGCCCGTAGGTATGAGTGCAATAGATTACTTATTCAAAATATGTGATTTCCCGTTTCCAATACTTATTCAAAATATGTAACTTTTCCCCCTTTATTGGTTTCTTAAAGAAGGGATGCTCATTCCACCCACTGAGATGGCTTTCAAATGGAAAGTAGAATCCAGCACATATTCTGTCTTTGGAAAATTGCTCTAGGTGTATCCTCAGAACAATCCAGCCCCATCGTCACTTTCCGCAGCCACTGCTTGGCACCTGCAGAAGCTCTGAGAGGCTCCGTTATGGGTGTGGCAACTCATTTTTCCAGCAGCCTTGGGTGGGTAAGCACTTTCATATAAATGACCTTGTCAGATAACCAAAACGTGTCTAAATTACACAAACACACAAAATATATATATATATAATATATAAAATATATAATACATAATATATATAATATATAAAATATATAATACATAATATATTATATATAATATACATATATTAAATATATTATATACATATTTCAATAAATGGTTTGTGTAATTTATTTCTGTAGGGTGGAGGGTATTTTAAATGCCAAGCTCTAGTTTACGGACTTTGTATACATTAGCTCTTTAACTCTCACAGCAACCATGTAAGATGGGGACTGACTTGTGTGAAACTGAGTTTAATTTTTTTTGTGGTTGCTATGACCAAGTATCAGAAGCAATTATCCTGAGGACATCTTTTTGACCTCTCCCATGAGTGCTCGACACTGCCTCCTAGAGGGCCCCAGCAGGATCACAGGCCAGTCACGCACAACGGCAGCTGGTTTGATCAGCCTTTATTGGCACCTTCCTTTTCCTGTACCGATTCCTAACCCTTGCCAGTTTTCTTTGCACTTTTCATACAAGGTACTTGTTCTTGAATCTTTGCCAAAGAGAAATCAGAATAAAGGCTCACAGATCTGCCTTTAGGTTCCCTTGAGCTGTGGGAGACATCAGACTGTAGGCTGCCACTGCCTGTGTCTAGGGAGATAAACAATCACAATTGTTTGGTTGGTGGTAAGGATGACCAGATTCTGGGGACCGCTGCCTCCAAGGCTATCAGTGACACTGTTTATCACCCTGAGAGCGCAACTTGACCTCTGCTGTGGCCTCCCTTCTTCTCTTGGGATGCTGTTTGCTGACTATGGCAGCAAATACCTCCTTCTCTTAAATCTCCAAGGTTCACATCAATTTTGGACCCGTGTTTATTGCAAAGAATGGGATGTAATTTCTTTGGGATGGGTTATGTCTAAAAATGATGAGCAATGCCGCCACACAGCCCTCTTGACTTGAAAGAAACTTGAGTCAAATGCAGTGTGGCAAGAACAAAGATATTGGTATATTACCACCTTCCCTGACACCTTGAAGGATCCTTTGTTACTTACTTTGGACTCTGGTGGTGAAGCTCCTGCTACAGTGTGGACTGGGGCATTTGCAGGAGCTGAGAAGGTTTAAGGCTAGGGAAGCAGTCACAGACGAGTGAAATAAACACAGTACTTAGAGTGCTGGGGGTGTGTGCTGATGAATACATGGGAAAGGAAATCCCTGAGAGGTAAGGGATATCGTGGAGATATAGAGGAAAGGGTCTTCAGCAGAGACTTCGAGAGCCTCAGAAATTGGGGGTGAAGAGGGTTCCAGCATGCTTCTGAGGGCATCCTCCAATCCTCCTCTATAGGATCCTGGAATCCCCTTTTAGAGCTTTTTAAAGAGACTTCTCTAAAAGCTTAATCAGTAAATATTTACCTTTGCTTTTCACAGTGACCCATTTTTTAAAACAATCAAGTAAACAAAAATAAAAGTGAAGAACCCAATCAATGTGTATATATAAAACTATGTGCCAGGCCGGGTGTGGTGGCTCACGCCTGTAATCCCAGCACTTTGGGAAGCCGAGGTGGGTGGATCACCTGAGGTCAGGAGTTTGAGACCAGCTTGGCCAACACGGTGAAACCCGGTCTCTACCAAAAATACAAAAACTAGCCAGGTGTAGTGGTGCGTGCCTGTAATCCCAGCTACTCAGGAGGCTGAGGCAGGAGAAGCACTTGAACCCAGGAAGTGGAGGTTGCAGTGAGCCAACATCACACCATTGCATTTCAGCCTGGGCAACAAGAGTGAAACTCCATCTCAAACAAAACAAAACAAAACAAAACAAAACAAAACAAAACAATAAAAAAAGTGTTCCTTTAGTATCTTTACAAGGAAAAAGAACCCTAAGGTTAACAACAACTGGTCACTTCAAAGGATGGGCCAGGGGTGGGGAGGAGAAAGTGAAGTTTTTTACACCTCCTGTAGGCTTTGACTTGTTACAATAAGCGTATATTACTTTTTAAATTTTGGAATAATTGTAGACTTACAGGTGAGTTGCACAGAGACTTCTCATAAACCTTATAGTCAATTTCCTCTAATGTTAACATGATACACTTATCAAAACCAAGAAATTAATGCCAGGACAATACTGTTCAGTAAACTACAGACTGTGTTCAGATCTCACCAGTTTTTCCACTCATGTCCTTATTCTGTTCCCAAATCCCACGTTACATTGAGTCCCGTGTCCCCCTGTTCTCCTCCAATCTGTGACAGTTCCTCAACCTGTACTTGTCCTTTTATGACCCTGACAGTCTTGAAGAGTACAGGTCAGGCATTTTATAGAATGCCCCTCAGTTTGGGTTTGTCTGATGTTTTCTCACGCTTTGACAGATTGAGGTTATGGATCTTGGGGAAGAATGCCGTGGTGGTGATGTGCTCTTCTCTGCTCAGAATATCGGGGGTACATGCTATTGGTACATCTGTTACTGGTGGTGTTAGCCTTGATCATGTGATTGGGTGGTGTCTGCTTTCCCCACTCAAAGTTGCTATTTCCCCTTTTGTAAATAATACATATTTTGGGGAAAGTTCTTTCTTCTTATCCCTTTTCTTCTTAATATCCTATATCTTGTTAAACTTTCTTCCACAAATTTTAGTATCTTTGGTGAATCTTGCAGCAATTATTGCTGTACTGCTCTGATAAAGTTTGTCTATTTTCCTTCTTCTGTCTCTATTTGTTCACTGGAATTCTTCTGTTCTCCCTCACTTTTTATTCAATCATTTTTTTTATGTTAGTATTGGCTTATGGTTATTTATTTTATTCTTTGGGTTATAAAAAATGTTTTTGTTACTTATTTTATTGCTCAGTTTTGTTCCAATTTTGGCCACTGGGAGCTCTTTTAGGTTGGCTCCCGTGTCCTTTTGACATGATGTATTACTTTTACAGTTTAAAAAATACAACAAAGTACAAATAATTAAAATTGTTGTCCACCACTTTTTATTTTATTGTTTCATTTGAATAAGAGAGTATGCTGAGACTAGCCAAGGAGCAAGTGAGATTCATTTGGGGTACATAAACAAATCTTTAAAAGATATCCTCCCTCCCTCCCTCCCTTCCTCCTTCCCTCCCTCCCTCCCTTCCTCCCTGCCTCCCTTCCTTCCTTCCTTCCTTCCTTCCTTCCTTCCTTCCTTCCTTCCTTCCTTCCTTCCTTCTTTCCTTCCTTCCTTCCTTCCTCCCTCCCTCCCTCCCTCCCTCCCTCCTTCCTTCCTTCCTTTTTCCCTTTCTTCTTTCTTCTCTTCCTTTTTCCTTCCCTTCCTCCCTTTCCTTCCCTCCCTCCCTCCCCCTCTCTTTCTCTCTCTATATGCACAATTCTTTTTGGCATATGAGGCTGAATGGTACTAAAATGTAGAATCAGGAATCTACCTAGGTTGTGAAAATAACATAAATAACATGTGAAACTGTTTCTTTTTTTAAAATCACAAAGAATAACAAGAACTTCATATTGTTAAAGAGACTCATGAAATCCCTGAACTTGAGTGCTGCCCAAACTTCACTTGGGGAGAAAATTACAAATAAATTCCAGAATATTGATTTGTCTGATTTTTCAGTGAAAGGCTGAAAAGATGACTGAGCTGAAAAAAATCAAATTTCAAGGTTTATTCATCCCTAATAAAGGAAAATTGTACTCACCGCTTGTTTATGCATGCTGCAGTGCAAAAGAAACTGTTCCGAAGCCCTGGAGAGCACTCCTTAAGTTGATGATGTCTTTGAAGCATAGTTGAAATTCTTTGAAGTAATGAGCTTCATGAGAAAAAAAAAAAAGAAAGAATGGATGTCTGCTGATGCTATTTCATTAATGTTAGGTTCGCAGTAAACATTTAAGACAATAATCCAAGAGAGATTAATCATTTTGTGATGTCACATTCCTGCCAAGCATTGCAGTGAAAAACTCCCTAAGAGCATCTCAGCCTGGCTATCCAGATAGCCAGCCTGTGAAAAATAGTGTCTTAAAACATCAGCCTGTTTGCCTTTTTTGTGTGTAAAGATTTGAACGCTGATCTTAGAATACTCAGGTTCATTTCTTGCTACAGGGAAATTAACCTGGCTGGAATTAATGAAGGCCACAGTTGTCATGTTTGTGGAATACCCAGGGAAAGAGCTTTACACGTTTTTAATAATGTTAACTCTCTACATAGCTGGGTGTGGCAGATCCTCTCAGTGCTTCACCTGGAGATCCTGGGTCTTTTAATTAGTTAATTTAATTTTTTTTAAAAAATTAAAAATTAATTTTTGTAAGGAGATGGGATCTTGTTATGTTGCCCAGGATGGAGGGAAGGCCTGGGTCTTTTTACTGGTTGGATGCTTTCATCCACCTCCCTCTGTGGGTGGGTGCTAAGGGATTCTCAGGTGTAATAGGCTAAGATATTGTGAAATATTACTTGGTCTGCATTCCCATTTCCTGCCATACAACTCCTAAAGTCCTTGGGATCTCCAAAGTGCTGTCTTTTATGTGTCTTTTGTCTGATAGGTTCAGGGTAGGGCTGGTTACCAGAGTGGCCAAGGCAGGATCAGAGGGTTGGGACTTTTAGCCCCAGGAGGGGAGAGGGGCTGAAGGTCAAGTTGATCCCCAGTGGCCAATGGTTTAATCAATCATGCCTATGTAATGAAGCCTGCATAAGAAGAAAGGAGGACAAGGTTTGAGAGCTTTTGGATCTCTGGACATGTGGTGGTTCCTGGAGGGTGGCCCGCCCAGGTGTCAGAGGCTTTGGAACCAGAGTGACTCCATCCAATGGGTGAGACCGGGATTGGAGGGACTGGTTTTTCAACATACAGGTCACAAAGACCCTGCTGATAAAACTAAGTGCGTTAAAGAAGCCACCCAAAACCCGCCAAAACCAAGATGGTGACAAAAGTGACCTCTGGTTGTCCTCACTGTCTATTATATGCTAATTATAATGCATTAGCATGCTAAAAGACATGCCCACCAGCACCACGACAGTTTCTGAATGGCATGGCAATGTCCAGAAGTTACCCCATATAGTCTAAAAGGGGGAGGAACTCTCAGTTCCAGGAATATGCTGCCCCTTTCCTGGAAAACTCATGAATAATCCACTCCTTGTTTGGTATATAATCAAGAAATAACCATAAGTCTATTCAGTCCAGCAGCCCATGCTACTGCTCTGCCGATGGAGTGGCCACCCCTTTATCCCTTCACTTTCTTAAAAAACTTGCTTTCACTTTACTGTGTCGTCTTGCTCTTGAATCTCTGTGTGAAGGGGAGAACGTGCGTGGACTCCCAGCCTGAACTCCAATTTTGGGATTCACCCTGTGACACCGGAGGGTATGGAAGCTCTGCACCCTACACGTCTCTTCATCAGTATCTTCTGTAATGTCCTTTGTGGTAAACTGGTAAATGTGTTTGCCTGAGTTCTGTGAGCTGCTCCAGCAAATTGGTCAAACCCAAAGAGGGGCTTTTGGGAACCCCAACTTGAAGCTGGTCGGTTAGAAGTTCCAGAGGCCTGGACTTGCAACTGGTGTCTGGAGTGGGGTAGTCTTGGGGACTGAGTGTTCAGCCTGTGGGATCTGACATTATGTCCAGGTAAATCGTGTTGGAATTAAATTGGAGGACATCCAGCTAGCGTCTGCTGCTTGGTGGTGGGGGAAATTCCTGCCCCGCTGCCTGCGTTTGGTCACAAATGTCATCTTCTGTGTTGATGATTGTTGAGGTGGTATCAGAGCAGAGGAAAAACATGGTTTGGCAGAGGTTTTCTCAACACATGCACCTTCCAGAAATGGTCCCCTAGCTGGCCTCCTCCCCCTTCCTTGTTCTTCTTCCCTCACACCTTACAGGTTTCTCCTTCATAAACCTTGTGTGGCTGCATCCTCCCTGAGGGTCTGCATCGCAGGAGCCCAGCCTAAGATACTTGATGTACTTAGCAGATATATTTGAACTTTTGAATATATTGATTGTGAAACTTCGAGAAATAAATATCCATCTTGTTTCTGAATATTGCATATGTCAAGAAATTTATAGCCCACATTTATCTATAAATACATTATATTAGTGTTAAACATTTCTTTTTAGTGTTTAGATTTGGTGGTATTACTCTCAAGGAGGAAAAAAGCAGTTTCGTCTAATATGTCTGCAGAGTGAATTTAAGAAATCCATATTTTTCTGATATTTTGTCTGTAAAGCACACTTGAAACTCCATAAGAAAACCCTTTCTCACGTATTCAGTCTTTGCCAGATCTCTCAGAGGTGTTTTGAGAGCTCAGGTATGAATCTAAGACAACTTAATCAAGTTGGCTTTCAAGATTTTTGGGAGTAAACAATGTCCCTGATCCTCTGAACACAAGTAAACATTTATTGAACATCATTTCCCATTTTTATCAACATTAAAAAAAGCCGGCAACAACTTTGATGTTGAAAATGATCTTGGTTATGTTCTAATGGCCACTTTTGACCAGTAAAGAGGAACCAGGGCAGACAAGCAAATTGAGATCTTGTGACTAAAATAAAGATTCTATTTTTCTTTTTAGGGAAAATGAACCATTTTCACCTAAAATTGCCACAGCCTTGCTTTTCTTTGAGTAATGATATTTAATTTGTTAAGACATTTGAAGTGACATGAAAGGCATGTTTTGTGTGTTTGGCTTTTGGGTTGATGGACAGCGAGGGACTGTGGGTTGCAGAAGGTTTTGAGGGCTCCCTTAGTGACCTCTGTGGTCTTTCCCTGCAATGACATTCATTGATAACAATATTTATTTATTTTTTCTTTACTAATACTTGAGTCTGAGTCAGACTGCCCTTTCTTCCAAATAAGGATGTTGTGGAAGTTGCATTAAATTTTGAGTTTCAGGCCCAAACACTGAGGGACAGAGACTGCAGAATGAACCTCTCCCTGTGTCAACAGACTATACTAATTAACATGGTTGTCTTTAGCTGATCTGGGAAAATTAAAAGATGACCCAGGGTCCTCTTTGTGAACATTCTCCCTCTCTGCCTCCTTCCTTGCTTCTCCTTTCTTCTCTCTTCCCCTTCTACCCTCTTTTCTTCTTTATCTTCCTTCTCTTCCAATTCAGTTCTTTCATCCATTTTCCTTTTTTTTCTTCCTTTTCTCTTTTTCTTCTTTCTTTCACGGCAAGTGAAATATACACATCCCAAAATAATTGCAGTCAACATCTCACCTTTTTGATAATAAATATTCCACAACATCGACAGAAAAGGACTCCTGCAGTTGAATATGAAGCAGAAAATCTGGTGGAAAAGAAGTGGGTGCAGACAGCAGGGATTGTTCTTGCGTGAGGGTGATTCTTAAGGAAGGCATTTGTAAGGGAGGGGTCTGCAGGGGCCGGAAGCCAGAGAGAATTAAAACTCTGTGCCTTGGATGAGGATTCAAATCCAGAAATGATTTGCAGGAATCAGGAGATGCCTTTCTTGAGAAAGGTTTGAGTTGGGCTGGTGTTGATCTTAATGACCTGTTTAGGTTGTCTTCTGCATGCCTTAATTTGTTTTTTGTTAAATGGGAGCAAGGATCGTGATTCATTTCCATAGATGAGAGGTATGGTGAGGGCCAAGGGCCCACTGGAAGGCAGCATGGTGAGGAGGTCAGAGCACAGAGCCGGGAGACAGATCTGGGCCTTAGATCCAGCTCTGTCGTCCTCCAGGTTTGTAATCGTCAGTGTGTACATAGCTTCTGAAGATCTTTTCCTCATCCATGAAATGAGATGGTTGAATTTCTCAAAATGGGGTGCATTTTCCTGGTTCAAAGCTGTTTTGTGCCCCCCTACACTTTTGGATAAATGCTTTTTAAAGACATAAAGGTGGTAAAAAAAAATAATCGCTCAGAAATTTTGTTGAAAGAATGGATGGATGAATGAATGCTCCGAATCGGGGCCTCCAACGGTGACTGTGCAGGCTGTGGGGCTGTGCTATACACAGCTCCAAGGGAAAGGGGACGTGCTTCATGAAGATGGTGATGGCAATCCTGCCCCATGGATCTATGCCAGATGGCTGCCTGATCCCAATGGACAAGGATTCAATGACCTTAAGTTGCTGAGAAGAACACAAGGCCCTTGAAAGATGTAACATCCCTTGTATCCTTCTATCAAGGGTCGTTTTCTAGGACCTTCGAAATAATCCACTTGGGCTCCCCATCTTCCTCTCTCCCTACAGAAACACAGGTCCATGTGTGCCTTCTGGATTTGCAGCAGCCATGGGGGTCCAGGACCTGCTAAGAGGCCCTGGCAGGGCACATGGGTCAGCAGAAGCCTCGTGTTGACATGGGCCGGGAGAGAAATAACCTGGGTCTCCCAGCGCTTCCCTTAGAAGCTATATTGTGTAAGTTAACAAGCCAAAGAATCCCTCACTTTCTAACCAAGGAAAATATTTTTATCTCACTCGGAAAGCAAATCCCTCCTTTGTCCAGTGGAGCTAGAAGAAAACAAAGTTTTCTTAGGACATGCATCATTATTAAGAATTTTTCCTGTAAGTTTATCTGTGTGCCTTCCACAGTTACCTGTATGTCCCCTGTGGTACCTATGGAAACCAGTTGTTGGGAAATCCTTGTTAAGGTAAGAGCATCTGTGGACCAGGGCATCCCAATAGCTTTGGATGGGGGAAGCTGAGTTAATCAGTTAACACATTCCTAGCACCCCCTGCTGGACGTTGCTGCTCTAACTGACCTTGAAATTCTTGGACTTGGCTGGGCTGGAGATACCATACCCAGCCAGACACCACCCACCTGGCCCCACTGCTGTAGCTCCCACCTGATCCCTACTTCCAACCACACCTTCTTAATCTTCTCTGTGTTTTTATGTCGCTTTGTGTTTGTTTCTCACAAAGCCCTGATGAAACTATCAGGGAACAAAGACAAGAGACAGGGGTCTGAATCCAGAGTAAAAAGTTTTAGTTCCAGGCATTTCCTTGGGCTCAGCACATGCATTGCTGTTCTCTGTATGTCAGACATGAGGGGGTAGGTGAATTCCAAGGCTCCTTGTTGCAAAATAATGCAGTGTGGTAGAGCTTGGGTTTTGGGGTCAGGCAAACATGGGTTTACATCTGAGCTTAGTACTTGAGGAAAGTTGCTTAGTGCCACGAACTTTAGCTTTATGAGCTGTAAAATGGGGATAATAATGATAACAGCTATCCCTGGATTTATGGTGGGGATCACACGGGAGCAGGCATACAAAGCCCGGCTCAGCCTGGCATATTAATTATCAGGCTCAGCTCATGGCAGTGGCTGTTTTTATTAATGCCACTGTGATCTTCCAATGATTTGATCCAGGAGACGCCTGCTGAAGAGAGCAAATCAATCTCTACACGATAGTAGGAATAGTAGCATCGATGTGGCCTTGGTACTTATTTTGCATCTGGAAAAATTCCGAAGTGATTCATTCATCTCTGGTTTTTAGTGGGTAATTTGTCCCAAGTGGGTACCACTGGAGCCTGGAGCCATCTTCAGCCCCGTGGGTGTCATCACATCCCTGTCTGTGAGTGCAGATTTCGGATGAAGACCAGAGTCAATGGGGTAGGAAATTACAGCTGCCTAAGTGGCCCTGTTGGAGCCTGGGGAAAGCAGGGCTGTGTAGGTAATGATGTTCTCTGATGTTTCACAGCTGTAACTCTGTTCCTCGTTTCTGAGTAGGGCCAGGTTTTTCTGGTCTAGGTGCTCAGTCTACTTCTACCTATGTATATCTGTCCTTCTTCCTCCTCCTCTTTCACTCCTTCCTTGATTTTGCTAACACACATAGCACTCACTGTATACTTGCCTCAGTACTTCACAGGAAAAACTCAGTTCATCTTCTCAACAACCCTGTGAGCTAGTTCCTGTCGTTATGCCCCCTTCACAGGTGGGGTGAGTAGCGCCACTCTAGGTCCTGGTATTCACTGGGAGGGAGACCTCAGGAGGGACCAGGTCAGCGCTCTGACTTGATACTCAGTACTGATGTTTGGTATCAGGAGGGCAAAGTGTGACCAAAGGTGTGCATTTCACAGTCAGCTTCTGGTAGGGGACAAAGGTTCTGTTAGGGGACAATTTCCCATGGCCGCCTCTCATTTCCGCATGTCTTGCAAGCAGAGGCACTGTCTGCCTTTTGTTCTGTGTTACCTGTGCATAACAAACATTCTTGGGAGACAGAGAGAGTGTCTCCCATTGGAACAAAGGTGGGCATGTGTATCAGTGCACTTTCACGCTGCTGATAAAGACACACCCGAGACTGGGTAATTTATAAAGAAAAGAAGGTTTAATGGACTCACAGTTCCACGTGGCTGGGGCAGCCTCACAATCACGGCAGAAGGCAAAAGGCACGTTTTACATGGAAGCAGACAAGAGAGAGAATGAGAGCCAAGCAAAAGAGGAAACATCAGATTTCATGAGACTTATTCCCCACCACAAGAAGAGTATGAGGAGAAACCATCCCCATGATTCAATTATCTCCCACTGGGTCCCTCCTACAACACATGGGAATTATGGGAGCTACAATTCAAGATGAGATTTGGGTGAGGCCACAGCTAAACCGTATCAGCATAAACCATATGCTTACTTACAATTGTAAAACATGCAGGTTCCCTAAGCTCAGCACTGCTGTTCTGTAATGCAACCCACTGCATATACAGTATTACGTGGCCTTCTTCATGTGGTCCTTTGGAAACTGAGGCTGAGGGCACTGGTGCAAAAACCCTGATTGTCTGGCTACTGTTGTTGCTGTGATAATAAAATCCTTTGTCTCGGATACAGGAGTCTCTCATGTATTCTGTCAGCATCCATGAAACAGGCAGTCTGACTTGCTGGCTTGCAGGTAGGGCAAAATCTCATTGCTTTCACAGTTTTTGACAGCTTCCAGGTTCATGACTTAGAGGAGGCAGCATTTAGGATTTTAATGATGAATCAGCCATAGCACCCACTCTTAAATTGCTCAAAGACAAATGGGTGTAGAGTGAAAAGGATACATGAGAGAATGACATACAAGTTAAAAAGTGAATACTTTCAGAGTAGTTACAGGAAAAGGCAGTTGTTGGGCATGGCTTGAAAGAGGAATAAGATTTTGATGGATTAGGAAGCTGGGCAAGGGAGTTCTAGGCAGAGGGAACAGAGTGAATGGGAGCACAGAGGTGCGTGTGAAGGCCAAGAGTAGATTCAGGGGACAGTGTCTGGTTACCTACAATTGTAAAATATTTCTTTAGTAAAGTGTAAGGAGCAGTGACTAGAAGAAACAGCATGGACTTCGGAGTCAGACAGTAAGTCCAAGAGCGTGAGAGCCAGAAAAGCATGACCAGCTGGGCTGGACTGCTTCGTCCATCCTTCCAGAGTCACCCTTTACCCTTCACTTCCTGCTCACTGTCCTGGCAGCCTGGCCTTGTCCCCTTGCTCTGTCTGGGTTGGCCAGTGGGAGGTGCCAGTGAGAGATGACTGTGTTGCAGGAAACTGAGAACAGGAGAGACCGATATGGAGAACAGGAGGATTGTTTATTTTAGGTACTCACCGGCTCAGTGGATTCATATCCACAAAGCTGAGCATTGAACAAAGACTGAGCGGGGTTTTTATCAGTGGACTTACAGGAGCAAAACAAAAGCAGTGAATCATATGACAGGTCACATAATCCATAGCATAGTATAACTTGTGGCCCTGCATAGCTTTTGGCCTTGTAGCTGCATTGAAAGAAAAACAAGAACTGGCTAAGTACAAACATTTATAAAACATAGTTGTACTTAAGAAGCCAGGGAAAGGAGGAGTAACAGTAAAGAACTTTGTCTTTCTCTCTTTTTTTTCCCTTCAACCTTGCTCTGGCGGGGGGTTGTCTGGAGCCCATTCCTTTGGCCTTGGCTTCTTACACAGCGTTATCTTATAACTGTCCTTGAAGTGAGCTTGCTAGGCAGAGTTCTTTTCTTTTTAACCCTTGCCTTGCCTGTTACTTTTCTTGGAGTGAATAAATGCACATTTATTTTAAGTTTCTGCCTCAAGTGGATGAGAGGCGAGTGAGGTCAGGGTGTTGATCTTGGCTCCTGGCCTGCGAGGTTGCCTTGGACTGCTCTTGTCCTTTGATGGAAAGTCACTGTGCCCTCAGGGGGGTCTCTAACCATCTCTCTCTTTTTGGATTTCTATAAATTCCTTCCTCTCACCTTTTCAAGTGGTAATGACTCCATTACAACTAGCCAGGTAACCACACTCTCCTGTGTGGTCCCCAACCCTGCCTGTTAGGGATTGTGTAGTCCCTATGGAAACTAACACGCCTCCTGGGATCTGACTGGAGTGGGCTAGCTTCCCTGTTGGGATCTGAGTGGCTGATGGGGATGAGATGGGAAGAATGTTAGGTTAAACCCTAGAGGACATGTGTTAAGAGCCTCTCTGAAGATGGTTTCCTAGTTTCACCTAATTAACTCCATTCTCCCTTTAAGATCCAACTCAGATGTCTGTTTCCCTGGAAAGATTCTCATGAACCCATGCTACTTTCCATAGCATTTATTGACTGTGTTCTAATTGAATCCTTTTCTATCTCTGTCTTCTGACCTCAGGTGTCTGATGAATCTCCGTATCTCTTATACTGCACACAATAAATACCCATTGAATGAACGAATAAATATATGGATGGAAGGACAGGCAGATGATGCATGTAGATGGATGAATACTTGATCCCAGGCCCATTGAGGATTTGGGTCAGGGGACTGATGTGAGCAGACACACGGAAGCACAGGCAGCCCCTGGCCTCCAGCAGATTCTTCCAACCCAGCTGGAAAGACATCATATGTGCACGGGAATTCTCTAACTCTGAAAGGCCCCCTCTGCTCAGGTGTCGACAGTGTGCATGACCAGAGGTCAGAAAGAAAGGAGCTCACTCTGCTCTGGGCAGGGGGAGATCAGGGAAGGCTGCCTGGAGGAGGAGAGGCTGGAGAAGGGCACTGAAGGATGGGAAAAGTTAGATGGATGGAGAGGCGGAGGAAACAAAGGCCTGAGAATCTGATGGGCCAAAGGGAAGACAGGAGACAAGTAAAGCTTGGAGATTTTGTCGAGAAAAGAAGAGAGGAGGCAATTAAGTTGGGAGAAATGACACGAGAAAACCACTGAAAATGCCCCAGTGGGGTTTGTTACTTAAAAAAAAAAAAAACAACCACAAAGAAAAACAATGAAACAATCATGCTTTCTTTAGTAAGGTGTAAGGAGAAGTGGTGCCAAGAAACAGCACGGATTTCGGAGTCAGGCAGACCTGGGCTTGAATTTCAGCCTTGCTGATTTTTCACTGTGTGACTCTGAACAGATGACCTTACCTCTCTGAACCATAGTTTCTTTTTCTAGAAAATGGGCCTTGTAATATGTACCTCTTAGCATTGCTGTGAACAAAGGATACCATGGAAGCAACTTGCCTGTCATAGTGCTTTGTGTATGGTAAGTACTTTGTTGATGTTATTGTTAATACTATGACTACTATAGCCTTTATGTACATTGTTTTGTTTTGTTTTTTGTTTTGTTTGGGGGAACGTGGCATTTGAGAGTCCTGGGCATTGTCTGCAGTAGCTGTGGCAGCTGTGATTGTGGGTAATAGAAGGAGAAGTCATGCAGGCACAGGGCTTTTTCTCTTCTCTTTTTTTTGTGGCCTGAAAGAATGAGATAGCAGAATATTAATACTGCTATCTGGAGGCTTGACGCTGGGGCCTGGCGGGGGCTTGTTTTTGCAGCCAGAAATAGTCTGGCCTTTGCCTTTCCAGCGGGCAGGTTGCCAGGCCAACGAGTGTGTAAACCACTTAGCCAAACAAAGCAAAACTATTTTTACCTTGGGGAGCCCAAGAATGCATCACAGAGTCTACGCACCTGCCCCACCCAGCCTGGCGACCCAAGCCAGTCGCCAATGGAGGCTGGTCTCCAGCAAGCAAGTGGGAAGCAAACAGCCCTGCCCCTTGGGGACCAGCTGCCTGGCAGGGAGACCAGGTGTTCCAGAAAGGCCCAGAGTGCCCCTCTTTCTCCTCTAGCCAGAGACTAGGAGACCAGAAACTCTCACTGAGAGAGTGTCTGAAGTGGTCAGGCAAGGAGCAATAAAGGCTTAGTTTTACCTCCTTATTCGATATGAATAACAGCAATCCTACTCATAGCAATGCCTTCCACTCACTGAAATTATGCTAGCCACAGGCACTGCGCTAGCTGCTTACATACGTCATTGTCTCTTAGCCTGTAATAAATGTCTCCATGAGGGACATCCCCAGTTTTCTGATGTAGAAGCTGAGGCTCAGAGAGGTTAAGTGACCTGCCCAGGGTTACCCAGCTGGGATGCAGTTTGACCCCAGGCCCATTCACTATAGAGTGGATGCTCTTCTCACCTCCCTCACTGTCTCCCCACACAGGTGAAGAACAGGGAGGAGCCAGCCTCGGAGTCGTCATGGGGAGAAGGGTGCCTGTGGTCCTGCCCGTGCAGGGCTATGAAGGTGTGGAGGCCGGGAAGAGATTGGGAGAGCCCCACTGCCTGCTGATACCAGCAGATACGCACGCATACTGGAGAGCAAGGGTGGCACCATGCCTGGTTCTCTGATAGGTAAGAGGGAGGCCAGGGTGTCAAAGCCTACAGAACTTAATCCTCCTTGAGTTACCATAGTGAAGGCTTTTCTTCCTTTCTCCTTCCCTCCTTCCCTTCCTTCTGTACTCACCTTTTGGTAGGATGTAGCAGAAAGAGCATAGTCTCGATAGTCAGCCTTTGTTCCCTCCTCTTCTCCACGTACTTGACTCTTTTCATCCTTCAGTGCCCAGTGTCAGCCTTGCCTCCTCCAGGCAGCCTTTCCTGATCTCCCCCTTCCCAGACAGGAGTGGGCTCATCTGACCTCACTGTCTGTGAGCATGGAACAAACACCTCAAGGAGGGTGGCCTGTCAGTGCTAGAGACCTTCCACGTGTCCATGTTGTGCCTTCCTACCTGGGTGGAAAGCTGCTTGAGGGTAGGGGCTGAGTCTTGGGCTTCTTCATGCCACTTTGTATTACTCCTCTGCCTCCAAACCTTCCATGACTTGTACCACCCTTTGGATTGATTATTCATCCACCCACCTATTCAACAAATACTCATCAAGTACAGTGTTAGTGATGTGAAGATGCCTGAGACGCTATCCTGAAGTCTAGAGTTAATCAGGAAAGAGAGCTAAGAAAGGAGGTATTTATAAAACAGGGTGGTGGGCCAGGCACAGTGGCGCATGCCTGTAATCCCAGCACTTTGGGAGGCCGAGGCAGTAGGATCACTTGAGGTCAGGAGTTCCAGACCAGAGGAGTGAAATCCCCTCTCTGCTAAAAATACAAAAATTAGCCTGGCGTGATGGTGCATGCCTGTATCCCAGCTACTCGGGAGGCTGAGGTAGGAGAATTGCTTGAACCTGGGAGGTGGAGGTTGAAATGAGCTGAGATTGTGCTACTGCACTCCAGCCTGGGTGACAGAGTAAGTGAGACTCCGTCTCAAACAAACAAACAAACAAACAAACAAACCAAAAAATGAAACAGAGTGGTAAATCCCATGAAGAGGAGGCAGACACATCATGGGAGCCAGAAAAACCCACGTTCAAATCCTGGCTTCCACTTCCCACCTATAGGAGCTTGGTCAAGTCACTTCCTCCCTGTGCCTCAGTTTTCTCATTTATATACTGAGACTAATAACAATTCTCAACTCACAGGGTTGTAGTGAGGACTGAATGAGATGATGTGGCCTCTTCATCCTTTCCGTCATGTTGGCTCCACATGGGCAGAGGTTGTGTCTTCCTCACTCCCAGTGGTGTCCCCAGCCTAGGGCACATGGTGGGGCATGACGACTGTGGAATGGATGTTGCTGTCCCTGAGACACAGTCAGTGACCGCCTGGTGCTGTCAAGAGGGGCTGAGAGCCCGAGAATTGGAATGATCAACCCATAAGCAGGTTTTGTGCCAGGCTGGGAACACAAAACTGGGCAGAGGTGGCCAGGTGGCAGGCAGCAGCGAGGTTCCCGGAGGTCTCATTTCCTGTATGTGAGAGGAATAAATAGTAAAAAGTGTCCTGGACCAAACCTTTTGTTCCTTTTCCTGCCAGACTTGTTCATGGGAAAATTAGCTGCTTTTAGCAGAACATGGAAAAGAGGGAGAGTATATATTGTCAGAGATTTAAGTTTCTCAATTTCGAACCTAAGCATGAAGGCTTTTCAGTTGGGTGTGTTCTGTTTGAGATTTGCACAAACCTGGTCTCTCTCTCTCTCTTTGTCTCTCTCTCTTTCTTAAAATCTTATATCCTTGGTTATTGTTGAAGTGGGACACAAATTATTAAAAAACAGAACAAACCACCCAACAACTAGAAACTTTGTTTTCATAGCAGCACAGGCTTATATTCAGTTAGAATAATATTCTTTTGAAATTCGATTTCCCCTATTCCACAGTGGTAGGAGAACAAGAAAAAAAAGTGGAGATATCTGAAAAATTCCCCAGTGTTCTGAACTTAGGATAGAACAGAACGGGTTTTGAAATCCTGGCCTATGTGTTTGCCTCCTGAGTCTTCTACTCTACCTTCAATCATTCCTCTGACAAAAACAGAAGAGCAAGAGGCTGTGTTATCAGTTTGCTGACTGGCTCTGAACAAAGAAATGGTGCTTTCTCTCCACGCTGTCAGCTCATTCATTGATGTCAATCAGAAAATTGATTCGAGGCATGTTTGGGATTCTAACTAGTTTGTGTGCATAATGAATTCCAAGTCAATATTTTCAGAGGGATGAAATAGATAGAGGTTGTGGGGACTAATGGGGGCAGGAATGACCCACTGAGACCTTGGGAAGCCACCTACTGTGATCTTGGGGAGGCCACACCCTGAGATCTGCGGGAGAAGACCACATACTGTGATTTTGGGAAGGCCACACACTGAGACCTTGGGGAGGACACCCACTGAGACACTGAGGTATTTATATTTTCCCTGGAGCTCCGGTATCTATCTGTAAAGTGGGGTGATATGGTTCTAGTCCTACTAATTTACCCTATGGAAACACATACACATGTGCAGGCATAAGTACAAGGCTATCTTTAAAGCACAACAATGTAACTGCAGTGAAATAGGAGACAATTTGGGTGTCTATTGAGAGGAGAATGGTTAAATACATCATGATACATTCCTACAATGGGAAACTATGGGAAACTATGAAGTGTTAGAAATGAGGCTGAGATGACATGGGTGATTCTACAAACATGATGTTGAGTGAAAGAAGCCAGATTCTTTTGTTAAAAATTCATTTGTTGAAACTCTATCCCCCAATGTGATGATATTTGGAGATGGGGTCTTCAGGACGTAATTACGTTTAGATGAGATTGTGAGGGTGGGGTCCCCAGGATGGGATTAGTGCCTTTATAAGAGACAGAAGAGAGCTTGCTCTCTGTCTTTCTCCTCTCCACATGAGAGCCTAGCAAGAAAGTAACCATCTACAAGCTAGGATGAGAGCCCTCACCAGAACCCAACCATGCTGGCACCCTGATTATGGAATTCCAGCCATCTGAATGGTGAGAAAATACATTTCTGTCATTTAAGCCACCATTCTGTGGTCATGGCAGCCTGAGTTGACTAATATAAGTGCCTGCTGTTTGAGTCCAAGTGTACCAAGTTCAACAGGCAAAACTGAGCCAAGTTGTTACAGGCAGGGGAATGGTTCCCATTGGGTTCGGTGGGAGGGTCGGGAGGTGGAGAGTGAGTACTGGAAAGTGGCCTGAGGTGGCTTCAGAACTGGTCATGTTGTGTTCCCGATCTGAGTTTTGGTCATACGGGTACATTTACTTTGTCAAAATACATCCAGTTGTGTGCTTAAGATTTGTGCTTTTCAAATGATGTGTGTTATAATTCCATAAAACGTACACAAAGAAAAATAATCTCGTTCAAAAATTATCAGTAAAAACAAAAGTCTTGTGAACAATATTTTAGTTATTTCTATATTATTAGTATCTAGCCCAGTGCCTGAATTTAAACCAGATTGTGTGCTAAATGTAAAATTTGCTACAGCAACAATAAAATGAACAAGATAAAACTGTGTGGGCTATTGACACAGAAAGATATCTATATTGCATTTTGTGTTTTTTTTTTAACAAAAAGGTTGAGCAATATTTATAGCATGATTTCATTTACGCTTTTAAAAAATTCTAAGTGTATGCACACTTATCAGCAGATTTACATGTAAATAGACATATGGACATTGGAGGTGGGGTGACCATTAGTTTTTAGCTATTAATCTTTCAAAACTTTGATTTTTTGAGGATTAGGATATTTCTTTTATAAATATAAAAAATAATGGTGAAGGTAAATAAAAGAGGACAATGAAAGGGAGTTTGAAGCAGATGACGTCTGCGGCCCCTGCCTCTTGCTCTGAGGTCTGTGATTAACATTGACCTGCTTCATGTCCAGCCAGATAGATGACCAGGTTTGAGTTGGATGACACTAAATCTCCATGTGATTCTTAATTTAGATCCAAAAAGGTGTCCATTCTTGCGGCTGTCATTTGAGTTTTTGGTTGTGGATTCTCATTCTCTAAGTGGATGTGGAACTGGCTCTGGAAGCCAGGCACCATGGCGGAGTCTCAGGCCATTTAGGTGGGATCCCCAGGGCAAGGAGGAGCCCTGTCTCCTCCCCACTCCCAGGGAGATGGCCTGAGGGAAAGGGGGAGTCAGTCACATGCTTATATTCATAAATAATAGCCCTGTGGAGAGTGGCCTGCAGACAGAGAGGAGAGAACAGTTGTTTCTGGCCAGGCTTCCTAGAGGAGAGGGCATCTGAGATGGTCCTTGGAGCATGAGTAGAAGTTTGCCAGGCAGAAAATGGTAGGAGAATGTTTCAAATAGGGGAAACTGTATGCACAAAACTTGGTATAGGTATATCAGGGGAAAACATGTGAAAGCTAAGGCTGGAAAGGCTGTTTGGAGGCAGATTGAAGATTTGGACTTCATCCTAGGGTAATAAGGAGCCATAGAAGATTTGAAGCAGGAGACTTAATCAGATCTAAGTAGGCAGGAAAAGCTTTCCACCCTTCCCCTTTCTTTCCTCTCTCTTATCCTGCCTTCTTGGGAGGGAGACTCTGAGCAGCAGGAATAGAAGACAGTCTGGGTAGACATGATAAGCATTGAGGTTATGCCATGGAAGGCAGCTGCTATTAGTGACACAAAGGTTTGCTTGCCTTGTAGATATCTTATTGGGAAAAATCCAGAGCTGGTAAAGCCATTTCTGTAAATGGTCCACAAGGCTACTCCTGATCACAGAGCACCTGAAACCCTGGGATTGGGGGAGATTGTGGTACAGGTGCAGAGGGAGGGAGATCAGAGACATCCCAAGGAGGTCTCTGTGTGCTTGGATCAAGGACTCAACAGGAAAGGTGGGAGAGTTCTGTCACACCGTGGACACTGTGTGTCATCCTGATCATGTGATCATTTGATTTTCCTTTTGGAGATGGATGGTTGACCTCCATCGTTTCCTGGTCATCACTGTGCATGCAGGACACACTGTAGAACAGCTCCCACTGGCTGGCAGTGCTAAGCAGGTGCGGAGGGGGGCAGAGACCCCAGGATGGAGGGGTGAGTGGAAGCCTGCCTGAGGCAGTCGCCACGGAGATGGAGGGAGGAGAGATTGGCAGGTGCGTGTATGTGGGAAGATAAGAGACCAGAGTTGCGGATAATTAGGGGTTTCCTGTATGTGTGGCTGGGCATGATGGTGAAGAGGCAGAGGAGGGGAGGAGCTGGCACGGGGAAAAAGAGAATTAGGCTGGAGCCGTGGGAACACGTCCATCCTTGCTGAGGGCTGTCTCTCCAGTTGACATTAGATGGGAGGCCTAACATCAGGGGATAGAGGAAAAAATCATTTCTGCCACTTTTGGCTTCATGGGAGACTCTGTAATGGGGCTATGTCTGATGTTACTTATCGCTCTGGTACCCATCAAGGTCTCTGCAAGGAACCAAAGCTTCTTAATAATGTGTGAAAAAAATACACGATGCCTCATTCTGCTTCTGCTCCCAATTTTCTGTGTGGCCTCAGGAGTCACTTCACCTCTGGGGACCTCAGGGCAACATGCAAAGCATATTTGTCCTGGAAGAAATCCTGGGCTATGGTCTGCTACTCACTGCCATGGGAGCCTGGACAAGTCCCTTCCTTTCTCTTGACCTTGGTTTCCCCGTGTGCACAGTGAAGAAGTAGAACAAGAAAAATTCTGAGGTGCCAACAAGTGCTCACCATCAGCAATGATGGCTTCCCTCACTTGCCTCCCCTCTTGCTGAGATAGCAGAGAGATGCAATGGGCTGGATCCTGAAGCATTTATGACAGAAACACCCTCTGCAAACACAAGGACTGGAAGTTAGTGTTGTCCCGTGGCCTGGGAAGGCTGGTGGTGCCTTGCAAAGCAAATTGAATTTGTGTTTGAAAATTTCAGTGACCAAATAGACTGGCCTTTTAAAATTCCAAATTGGTTTTGTAGATAAATGGATCAGATTAGTAGGAAGGAAGGGAGAAACGGAGGGACTGTGCAATGTGCGTGCAATTGCTGGCAGGCAGCCTTCTGCATTATGAGATTAGCATCTTTGCCTTTTGCTGGAAATAAGCCACTCTGTTCTCCCTGCCTGCCAGGAGCCACGATTGAAAACCTCTCCCATTTTCTAGCCTAGTGAGGACAGCAGCCAGAACCACAGAAGCTTGTTTTAGTTGGTTTAATCTGAAGCCCCCAGGTGCATCTGCATTGACCCACAGAAAAGCTCCATGGGAAACGTCTTTCAGAGTCCAGGCCATGGATGGAGCAGGAGCGATCACCGGTCAGTTTTTCAGCCACGGGATGGAGCTTCCTGTAGTCCCAGCTTCCAGGGAGGCATCCTTCATTAAGTCTTTGAGCTACATGGTCAAACTGAACTCCTTCCTGCTATTCTTGTAATGCGGCACTCAGACTGGATTCCTGTTTTTGAAGAAGTGAGTGTCTAGAAAGTGGGACAAACTGGTATTTAAAAATTACTAGCGGCCTTTTTTTTTTTCTGTCAGTTTCCCCACAGTTGGAACAAAGCATATCTTTGGAGAAAACTGTTTAGAAGTCCAGGACAATGGGAAGATAAAGTCCCTGCCTAATAATAAAAAATGTATATTTATTTATTTATTCATTCATCACATATTTATAGAACATCTATTATTTTCCAGGCCCTGTTCACAGTGCTAAGTATACAGCAGGAAACTAAACAGAGAAAAATGTGCTTTTTGGGTTTTTATCTGGTAGCCTACATCCGGATTATGACAGGTGTTGAACAAAACACATATTAAGTTAGTTAATGTGTTGGATAGAAGTAAGAGCCATGAAGAAAAACAAAAGCAGGAAAGAAAATTTGAGACTGGAGATTTGGTGGTGGTGGCAGGGTGTTCAATTTTAAATAGGGGCCAGGGACAGCCTCCCTGGGAGAGTGACATTTAAGCAAAGGCCTGCAGGTGGTGAGGGAACAGGTTGTGTGGAGATCTGGAGGGGAATTCCAGGTCACCAGCACAGCCAGTGCAAAGGTCCTGAGGTGGGAATGTGCTTGGTGTGACCAGCGAACGATGAAGAGGCTGGTGGGGCTGGAGGAAAGGGTTGAAGGGAAGCAGGTAGAGGCCATATTGGCAGGAAGGGTGCAGAGTGTCCCTAGCAGAGCATGGCAAGGACTTGGCTTTCAGTCCAAGTGATTTTGTAGCCAGGGAGGGTGTTGAGCAGAGGAGGGCTGTCTGCTGACTTACAGGTGTAGAGGGATCAGTCTGAGTTCTGAGTTGAGCATGGGCTTTGTCAGGGCCAGGGCAACAGCTAGCAGACGCATGAGGAAGTGACTGCAGCAATCCAGGTGAAGAGGGCTAGGGACTCAGGCACGAGTGGGAGCAAGGAAGCAGACTGGGAGGGGACCCAGGCCGATATGACTTGCTGACATTGAATGGGGGTATGAGGAAAAGGGGGAGTGAAAGCGGGTGGAGACCAGGGGTTCAGCGTTGAACACACACAGAGAGCTTGAGGAGTCTGTTAGACAACTGAGGGAAGATGTCCCGGCCAGATACAGGAGTCGGAAGTTCAGAGGAGAGGTCCAGGCAGAGGCAGAAATTGGGAATGGTCAGTGTGTGGACAACCATCACACCGAAGGAGGTCACCAAGGGAGTGAGCACGGATGGACGGGCACACCCTGATATTTAGAGATTGCGGGAGAGGAGCCACCATCCCACCTTGCCCGCCCCTGGGAATTGCTCTGGGAATGAGGAGAAATGCAATTCCTGCCATTCTCATGAACTGCAGGAGCCTTGGGGCCCTGGATGTGGTGAGATGTGGTGAAAGTTCCTGTTGCAGGCAGCGTTCTTGGGAAGAAGACTTTGAGGAGGAGGAACTTTGTATGTGGGAAGTTAGCTGGGGGTCCTTTTGGGATCAAGTCCTGTGAGGAAGCAAAGGCAGCAGGATTTTGCATAGGGAGGAGTTGAGTCGCCCTGTAGTCAGGATGAAGGTCTCGCCCATTGTTGGAGGGTAGGGGCTCAGGAGCAGGCCCAGGGTGAGTCAGGGACGGGCTTGGCCAGGGACTGGAGATGAGGTTCTCATCCTGAGGGGACCTGGGAGGGCAGCCCAGCACTCACTAAAGCACCCAGGGGAAGGCAACCAGGCCATCATTAGACAATGGGGGCCGGCCAGAGTCTTTTAAGAAAGTTGGTGAGTTGGGTTCCTGGAGCATCACGATTGGTGGAATCCTGGAGCTGCGATGTATCCAGGGTCAAGGTTAATTTTTGTGTTGTGTTTCATCATTTCCCCAGCTGCGTTTTGGGAGGCTTCCAAGAGGGGCCTCAGCTATGTCAAGGGGATGAGGGAAGAGGTGCTGGGGCCTGGAGGAGGTAACAGAGGGAAGCCCAGGGCAGCAACAGACCAGAGTCACAGAAGACAGTATGGCTTTGGTGAGCACTCATTGGAAGCTTCCAGAAAGACTTCGGGATCGGGGTCACCGGCTAAAGTGTGGCTTTGCTGTTGTTGAGAAGACAAAGGTTCAGGCTTGGCTAGGAAAGGGAAAGGTGGAGGGTGACCTTCCTGAAGGCCGCTGGCCTGCAGGCATCGTAGTTTCTCAGCTTTCCTCCATTGCTTTCCGTTCAGCTGATTGATACACGGGCCAAGCCACTAAGTAGCCAGGTCAGTAAAAACCATGCCACGCTCCTTCCCCCAGCTTCTTACAATGACACATAACAATGCACAGAATTGTTTGTCATCTACATCAGGGCCTTGGTGCCAACTTACTCTCATCCTAGTTTTGCCACACCAGAGCTGTGTGACCTTGGGTAAGTCACTCAACCTCTCTAAGCCCTTGTTTTCTCGTCTATAAGGAGAACCATATCTATCTTACGGAGCTGTTGTGAAGGTTTAAATGAGAAAGCATCTGGGAAAGCATCTCTCTTCCTTTGTGGTATTTGGGGGGCATCAAAAATATCTCAGTCCCTGTTTTCTGTGTGTGTAGTTAGAAGTCCACGACTTGGGCCTGGAGGGATGTGCCAGTTTCCCTGGCTCCCAGAGAGAGGAGGGTGCTTGGGCACAGTGTTTTGAGACCTCCTACTTGGACAAGTTTCTTATTTGTGTCAAGCCCATTCTCCGCCACTCCATATTCGATTCCCACCATGGGCACCGCTGGTCTCCATCCACCCAGGCTGCAGATAAGCCAACAACAATGTTATCGTGGCTGCCAGGCCCTTTGGGGCAGAGCTCCTTTGTTGGTAGTCTTGGCTCCTGTGGGGGTTCTGGGTGGCTCTAGGTTCAGTTGGGTTGAGAGGGCCTGAGGCAGGGCCTGGTTCCTGGTGGATGTGCAGGGAGCATTCACTGGATGAATGAGAGTGAGGGCTCTGTAGATGGTGGGGTGAGACCTTCATCCAGCAGGAGCTGAACAGTAGCCAGCTTCTCCGAGATAAAAAGAAATAACCAGATCAGGCACTGTTCAAGGTTCTGCCCCCTGGGAGTACCTTTCCTCACTACGGTCCTTCAGGGGTGATCTGGAAAGAGGCTGCAGTACTGTCGTGTCCACTTTAGGACTTTAAACTCAGTCTACCCTGACTCTGAAGCCATAGACTGTGATGTTCTACTCCTGCCCACACCCCACTTCGTTTAATCACCAAGCTTTTGCTTTAATATTCTTCTGAAGGGCTCAGTCCAAAGATAAGAAACTCTTCTCACAGAAAGTTTCTTTGTTCAGCTGAAAATGATCTCCATTCCAGAACAGCTCTCCGCATCCGTGCTCATGGATAGGACAGGTGTCCTGAGATTCTGTTCTGCTGTTGCCTTCCCACATGCCCCTTTAAATACTTGAAGACAGTTATTGAGCCTTGCTTCTAGGCTTTTCCCTCACTATCATGTTCAATTGCAGTCCGACCACGTGGTTCCTTGATTCCCTTCTGAAGCTCTGCCGTACCCTAATCCTTCCTGCAACCGTGACATATCCCAAGACAGACACCCACCTGTGAGATTACATAGATTTTATTTCCAAGAACAAACAACGTTCTCAGACAGCAATCAATGGATAGAGTCAGCTCCTGGACAGCTGTGCTAATTCCACAAATGTTTCATGAGCACTTAGCACATGCAGTACACAAGGCGTGCAATGATTCATATTCATGGACCCCTGAGGGCCAGTTCAGGAGGAGCTCTCAGAGCCCACTCATTTCCGTCAACAGCAGGGAGGCAGAATGACCGTCAGATGTCAGGCACAGCGTGGGTGCCTCTCTTCCCTGACCCCAACCCCCTTTGATTCTATAATAGTAAGAGGCAGGGACCAGTACTAGCCTCACACCGTCATGGGTCCTAGAGCTAATGCTGCTTGTTACTGCTGACACCACGGATGTTAGGTGTTGATGGGTACATTATTTGCCCCGAGTCACTCAAGCACACTATTGCAGACAACACTTCCGTACTGATGCCAAAGCAAGATTAGAAAGGTCTAGCTGTTGATTTGTTCATCTTCCATGCGTTTTAAGAGCTTTTTATTAACTTACTATTATGTGACCTAAGTAATGTTCAGAAAATGACTGTCATTCCTGCTGATCACCACTCCCTGGTTACGAAGACACAGCTCAGGGTTGTCTGCATTTTTACAGCCTCAGATTTTGGGTCCTTGTAGTGCTCAATTCTCTTTAACATTTTGTTCAATTTGACATTTAAAGAATTTTCTGTGGTTGTTCCTTTTAGATGCTGAGGAGGGTTTTAGGTAAGCATATATTGCTGCTTAAAAAGTACTCAAGATATAATGGTGGTATATTGTTTTAGTTAAATTGCAAGTATTCTGTCATTAATTTATCTATCATTTATCATGTTTTGGCTCAAATACATACACATATGCAAACACACGCATAAATAGACACAGAAATGGATGCTCACACACATGTTTAGGGTAAAATATACACACAGAGAAAGGCACACAAATGATAATCCTATTTATCATGGGGACAATTCTATAAGGGCTTAAAATCCTTGCTTCATGTATAAAGGTATCAAAAGACCACATTTCTTCCTCAGGATCATGGTCATCCTTGTGTATACACAGTAATGAAATTTATATGACTCTCAAGTATCAGAAATCCAGTGCTCCTACCAGCCATAAAAACCTAATTGTGAGGACTAAGTCACCTAAAGTGTTTGTGAAATTGTGAATAATGCTGAAGATTGCACTTGCATGCTATCGGCGATGGGCATTCAGTGACGAGGGTGAAGACAGTAGAGAGAACAAAGACACGCTCTTTACGGAGCAGCTGGGAGCCATCCCAGACAGGCCAAACTTTAGGACACTGACAAAATAGTCCTGATGCTTCCCTGGTGAAGGCAATCCCAGGTTGTCATTGAGGAATAGCATGGCACATCCCAGGTGCATTGCTGGGATGGGGAAGTCAAGGCCTAGGGCAGTTTCATCGCCCTGGCCAGAGAACCCCAGGTTCAGCTTCAGAGGAGTGATTACCAAGAATGCAGTGGAAGGAGTGGGACCCGTAGAGCCTCAGGGACCAGCTCACAAGTTCTGTGTTTAGACTCATGCAGAGGAGATCTTCCAAGGGCTGAGGTTGAAGGGGTGTAAAACTCCAATGGAAAAGGTTTAGGAAAAGACCTTTTACAAATCCAAAGATGTTTCACAGTGGGCAAGGCTGGTGTGGCGAACAGTAGTGGCCCACGTAGCCGGGTTGGGAACCAGCTCTGCCCATGAGGTGCTGTGTGGCTTTGCAGTGTGGCCTCACAATCCCAGCTTTGTTTCTTCCCCAGGGAGATGAGGCTGGTGCTGCTGAAGACCTCAGAGGCCCTGCCCAGCCTGAGTATCTGTATATAATATCCCCCTTGGGGAGGTACTCTCCTTGTGGTTATGACCTTTTTTCTGCATGCCCCCTACAATACTTAGGACTCTGCCTCCTACAGCTGGGCGATGTAGCTCAGTGGTCAGGCACTCTGACTGGAGAGTCAGACTGATGAGGGTGTGAATCTATCATCCTGCTCAGAAAAATGGGCATGATACCAGTGCCCCTCTCAAAGGCATGCAGTGAGGACATGAGTAACTAGTAGCATCCACAAGAGCTTGGGCAGTAGAAGGCTCTTGTGGAAGAGGAGCTCCCAGAACCCGGTGGATTGGGTGCCGAGCAGCTGCTATGATGAATGGTATAGATGTTTCCTTTTGTTGTATTCAAACTGGTAACAATGGGCCTGCTGTTCTGGGAGGGGCCTGAGGGTGGTCCATCAGAGCACATCGGTCCAAGCACACTAGAAGAGCAGACATCTCTTTGGCAGGACGTCTGGACCATGGACAGGGATCTGAGTGAAGATGACAGTAAGTAGAGCCTCGAAGATGGCATGGAAGACTGTGTGGAGATATTTTAGCCTGCATTTGAGGAGGACCTAATCTGACCTCTATTATGTTGGAAGTTGTGTATCTATAGTTTTTTCTAATAAGCTCTGTAGCTAGCACTGTGTGAACTCTTCCATCTGCCTTAAATGCAGTCCTGGGTCTGCATCTGGGTTGCTGAGAGCACCTCTTTCTTCCTTCTTCTCATATGTAAAACCTACCTGTAGCTTGCAATCTCTTCTTCTGTTATGTGCCTTTGGACAATGGAGAAGGAAGGTGAAAGACGAAATTGAGAACTTTTCTCTCTATCACAGTGACACTGTGCAAATCTTATATTCTTTTTCCTTTTTTTTTCTCTAGTTGACAGTATCTCCTGCTCCCAGCCAAATGTAAGTGAGATTTTCAGGATTCTTATTTCAGTCACAATTGGATTCAGTTCTTAGATGAGGTTAACTCTACAGAAAGGTTGGGAAAAGTCTTCACTCATGATCTTTCTCTGGCAAACAGCTGGCTCGTTCATTATCGCTTATGAAACATAGCCCAGGTGACCCCATCCTGTCACTACCAGGACAGAAATACAATGGATTCTCAGGGCTATTTAAAACATGAAGAAGGAAGTGATATTTCAGGAAGAAACACGCTATGTTTTAAAAAAGGAATTTTTTGATTCCGAATTTGAAACAGACAGTGCAGTAGGGGTGGTGTTGGGGGGGGAGTGGGGGTTCAAGTCCTGACTCTGCTCTGAATTGGCTGTGTGATCTTGGGCAAATCACTTAATCTCTCTGAGCTGCAGTTTTCTCATCTATAAAACAAGATTGGTTTAGGAGGTCTCAATCTAATCCAATCTTTGCCCACGAGGGTGTGGGCAAAGTGTTTTCTGAACATGCTTTGTGGGGAATGTAGAGAGAGGTCTATAGCTTTTGTTTGAATCCAGAGAGACCCATGACACTAACATACTTTCATAGTCACCAGACTTGATGACATCAGAGCTTCTTTGCAGGCATAACACTCTTTCTTGTCTTTAATGTTGGTATCTTAAAGCTTGAAGTTTTAGACCTGAAGTAGAATATGAAATTAACCTATACTAAACTTAGAGAGCTCAATTTAAGTTTTGTTGGAATCTTTTTTCATATTGAAGTTGAAGACTGCCTGGAGATATTTTAGCATATACTGGAGGAGGACTTAATCTGACCTCTAATATATTGGAAATTGTATATCCATACTCTTATTCTAATAAGCTTCAAATAACATTCTAATGCAATCTTTTTTCTTCAAAACACTGTTTATTAGCAGTCTTTCCATTTATGATTAGAGTTTCTCATAGTAGCAATGGACTAGGTCAGATATGGACTCAAACCTATGCTCTGCCTCCTAGTTCTGGGTGACTTTGCTCAAGTCACTTAACCTCTCTGAACTTCATTTCCCATAATTTTTTTAAAGGGAAGGTGTCATCTTGCAGGATTGATCAAATATTCATTGGCTACAAAGTGAGTGCCCAGAGTAGACATGGAGTCAATATTGACTCTAGGAAACGATCAGGTCCCCAGAACTTTAAAAGTAAACTGCTATTAATGGGAAATATTATCTCCTGTGAAGTTCCTGTTTTGACCTCATGCCTTTTGGTGAGCAAGGTGAGAGAAAGGTGAAGTCTTTGGCCCCATTACAAGTCTAGGAACCCTGAGTCTTTCATAGGGTCATGCTGAGTGCTGGTCTCAGATGTGATGGAACTCAGGTGAGCACTTGGGGTACACTGCAAGGTATGGGGGCACCCAGGGAAGCTTTTAGAAAAAGTTAAGTTAATGAAATCAGAGACTAGGTAGATTTTTTTTACCCCCCAAGTGTCAGAAAGGGAGCCCGCTACAGGCCTTACGTAATTCAAATGTGCCTGTTTAGAGGAGAGGTGATTTTATCCAATCGAGTTAACTTTGCAGGCTCTAAAGTGTTGTCCCCTCACTGTTCAGGTCTATAATGTGAGCAACTTCAGAGGGAGGAAACCTTCCTCCAGTGATATGTTTTGGGACCAAAGTGCATGGATAGAAACATTCTAGGATGTGGCACCCACGTGCAGGTCTCTCAAAGAGGCCTTTGATCATCACCCTCAGGTGCTGACTGCCTGTGACAGCATCCCTGACTAGGGCAGCATCTCCCACTTTGGCTGGCACACTTCCAGTGATGGGCTGGTCCAATTTTTATAGCCAAGACTGTCCAAAGTTCTTTCTTACAGTGATTTGCTATCTCTCTACCTGGAGCTTCTACTTTTTGGTCTTGATTCCAGGCCCCAAGTCTACTCAGAATGTCTGCTCCCTGTTTAAAATAAGAGCCCTGGCCGGGCGCGGTGGCTCAGGCCTGTAATCCCAGCACTTTGGGAGGCCGAGACGGGCGGATCACGAGGTCGGGAGATCGAGACCATCCTGGCTAACACGGTGAAACCCCGTCTCTACTAAAAAAAAATACAAAAAACTAGCCGGGCGAGGTGGCGGGCGCCTGTAGTCCCAGCTACTCGGGAGGCTGAGGCAGGAGAATGGCGTGAACCCGGGAGGCGGAGCTTGCAGTGAGCTGAGATCCGGCCACTGCACTCTAGCCTGGGTGACAGAGTGAGACTCCGTCTCAAAAAAAAAAAAAAAAAAAAAGAGCCCTGTAAGTCTTTTCTTTTCTAGCCTAACCAGATCCTGTTTCTTCAACAGTCCCAGATGTAATCACTCTTTTCTTTAAGTGTAGCATCTTAGTACAGAGCAGAAGAGAAAAGAACCCCTCCTTTATTCTATATACCATATCTCTTATGATGGAACTTATTTCTTTGATTGCAGACTGAAACCTCTTCCAGAAATGGTGAGCAAGAGCCTCTTCAAGTAAGATGGTCTATAAATGTAGCCCCTGGTAATTCTAGGAGGCAGCTTTTCTGATCTAGGACTATAAGACATGGGTTGTACCTTTTTACTCCTGGGCATGAGTCCCTGTGGACGGGGGCAGGGTTGAGTTCATGAGTGAGAGCCCTGGTCTGAGGTCACATTGCCATCACCACCCCTGACCCAGTGCTGAGGAGCTGGGACTCTCCCCTGGTACCCTGGCCAACTCTGCTCCCAGAAAGCTTGCTCATTAGAATGCCGCTGCCCTCCACGACTAGGGATGGCAAGCTTTCAGTACCAAGACTAACTTTCAGTCTCTCCATGTATCTCGGTCAGAAAGGGTGCTGGACTTCTTGGCAAGGACCAAGCTGCCATTAGCAGTGGCTACTGACGCGAGATCTCAGTGTTTTTCACACGTGCCCTGGATGGAGGCACAGCCACCAGAATGCAGCCTTCCTGGCTAGGTCAACCCTGGCCTCTAGGGGCCCATCTGGTCTTTCCTACAGGCTGCACACTTCTGGATGGGGATAGTGGTTCTGGTAGCCCCTAATGGGAAGATACAGCATCTACTTTGGGGAGGAGTAAGAAATAAAATGCTTTAATGAAATTGTTACAGCTTAGGCAGGATCCCCAGGGCTCTCCTCAATCAGTTTCCAGAGTCTCCTCTCATGCATCGTCTCATTTGCTCCTCTCAGTGACCCTACTCCCTTCAGCCCTACTTTTAGGGAAAGGAAATCAAGGCCCTAAAAAATTGAGTGATTTTTCCTTCCCAGAGACTGCATAGTGGGTTAGGTATTTTGTGCCATGCTCATTGCTGGGAAAATGAGGATGAATAAAACATTGATCTACCTTTGGGGTACTCCATGTCTGGTGGGGGACACAGACCCCAGATGGACGTTTTACAAAGGATTCTTAAAAAGTCATTTGTCAAAACAACAGTGGAGAAGTGAAATGGAGTGCTAAGGGACACAGGACAGGGAGCCGCACTCAGACACCTTTGGAGACAGTGAGGTCTAAGCTAAGTCAGGCTGGAGGGGGTACCCAGGGATGCCATGGGCAGGACCAGCCCCAGCCAGGGTTGGGGAAATGGCACAGGGTGTGTGAGGGTGAGTACAAATGTCTGTATCATGAAGCCACAGGGCACCTCTGGAAAGCCCAGCCCCTGTGTGGCCCTGTCTTGGCATCACAACACTTTCTAAGAAGCATTAATTTCATATTCCAAATAATTGAAAAATATTGACAAATAACAATCTTAAATAATTGAAAACAAAAATTGCAATATTTGCTGCATTCTTGCTTGGCAACCCAGGCAGCCTTCACAACTTAAAGCAAAACTTCTCCCAACTCTTCACCCATTTCTCTTGATGTTGGTCTCACCACATGGTGAACATTTGTTCCTCCAAATATTTTTTCAATGGCTCTCAAACCAAGTACTCATGCTTCTCTCTCCAGCAGGCTTGCCTTTCTCCTTCCTTCTTTCTTTCTGCCCTCCTTGTCTCTCTCCTTCCTATTTTCTCTCTGTTCTTCTTCCCTACTGTTGCCTCCTTCCACAGTTAGCTGCCTTACCTTCTCTCACCCTGGTCTGCACCCGTAGGAGGCTTTTCCCTGGCATGAGGGCAGATGAGAATCCTTTCTTCCTCTCTTGGGGGTAAAGGCCATCTAAGGTAGGGATATTACCTGCCAAATTCAGGAGCTTGGATTTAGCTGTGGGTAATAGTGAGTCACTGCAGGGATTAGGTGAGGGAACGATGTGATCAGGTTTTCTGGTCTTGCTAGAAAGTCCTTTAACTAGTGTGGCCAATTATTTGTTCTTTATGGCAAAACAGAACTTCTTTCTTTTCTTTTTTTTTTTTTTTTTTTGAGACGGAGTTTCGCTCTGTCGCCCAGGCTGGAGTGCAGTGGCCAGATCTCAGCTCACTACAAGCTCCGCCTCCCGGGTTCACGCCATTCTCCTGCCTCAGCCTCCCAAGTAGCTGGGACTACAGGCGCCCGCCACCTCGCCCGGCTAAACTTCTTTCTTTTCTTTCTCTTATGATCACCTCTCTCTTTCTCAAGTTGTTTTTATTTGTGATAAAATATACATGACATAAAATTTACCATCTTAGCCATTTTTAAGTGCACATTTCAGTAGTACTGTTCATTCACATTGTTGTGCAGCCATGACCAGCATCCTTCTCTGGAACTCCTTTCACCTTGTAAATCTGAAATTCTGTCTCTATTCAATAATTCCTTCTTCCCTTCTCCCCTGTCAACCATCACTCTACTTTGTGTGTCTGAGTTTGACCACCTGAATCTTTTTGGCATCATCTCAAGTATAATTCAAATAATGAGGCATTTGTGTATATCGACAATATGCCCACTGTGGTAGGTTTGTTGTTCCCCTAACACTTACGTGTGCCTGTTGTATTCCCACTGTTTGAGTGTTGAATGCCATTCTTTTCTTATACGAGAGAGGGACCCCTGTCCAAAAGGGGCCCTCGCACCTGTCAAAGGAGACAATGTATGAAACAAACTCAAGTAAGATGGTGGTGGGAAGCCCTTTGGGCACACTTCAGTGCTTTTAAGATGATTAATGTGGAATTAGGGGCAAAGGACATTGATTTCCTTTCTCATCTGAAGTCAAAGGAATGACATTTTTAAAAAGAGAAAGTTAAAGGGGTTACCCATTAATAATGCCTTTCTCCACAAGGAAAATTCCTTTCTATACAAAAGAAAAATATCTTGTGACTGGTGAGCTGAAACACTACCTTGGCGACCCTCTTTGCAAAGTCTTCTCAGCATTCAGTTGATGCTGTTTGCATGGAGCCAAAGGGGGTTCAGCTAAGTAAAGGGGTCACTGGGCTTGGAGATAGGATCTGAGCTCTAAGTGCAATTTCTATCTCTGCC
Organism: Papio anubis; assembly: GCF_008728515.1. Classification (NCBI taxonomy): domain Eukaryota; kingdom Metazoa; phylum Chordata; class Mammalia; order Primates; family Cercopithecidae; genus Papio; species Papio anubis. Next base: position 56,106,027 of record NC_044977.1, read on the forward strand.
ATGCGTGTGTGAGCAAGTTGTCCCAAACCACATCTTTGAGCCTCATTTCATTCTCTGAAATAGGGAAAACTGGTTATCATGAAACACAAAGGAGATCATGCCTGCATTGTCCCTTTGGAAGCCACGGGACACAATGTGTGTGTTAGGGCGGGGTGGCCCCGCTGGACAACTGCCTGAAACTCAGCTTCAACACCATGGGAACAGCAATGTGGCTGGTAGCCCCTTCTGAGTGTCCCATGCTGGGTGTCACACAATGCCCCATGACGTCCACATTCCCTGCTGAGCCCGTCAAGATCTGTACAGGAAATGACACATCCTCCTTAGTTCAGTCTGGAGTCCTTTATTTTTGTACATAACAGAATGGCGAGATTAATTTAGCTCTGACGAACTGTAGCTGCCCTGAGAGGTCAGGGTGGCTCCTGGTTGAGGAATGGAGTCTGAGTTTCCCACCTCTCATTCTTCCCCTCTTCCTGCTCCTTTTGTTTGGTTTCCAGCAGGACATTGCAGCTGCATGGTATTTCCCTGTCTTTTTGTCAAGAGGAATATTGATGCCCCAGCAGACCCAAGACTTCTGGGTGGGTGGGGGGCCATCCCCAGGGGACAGGGCTGTGACAGTCTTTCTATGCTTGATATTTTCACTGTTGTCTCCTGGTTTAAATGAGCACAAAGAAAGAGGAAGACCCACCCTCCTCTGGTTCAAGGCAGTGACTGGGTTTTGTTATAGGCCAGGCACAGGACGAAGGACTATGCACACATTGTCTCATTGCTTGGGTATTAATATCATCTGCTCTGTTTTGCAAGGAGGGGGTTGAATTCTACAGGGATGTGTGGCTTACATGGTGTCACATCATGTGGAGAGCCTGGGCCCAAGGTGACATGTCAGAACCCATGTTTCTAACCATGCTGCCTCTGGGTTTCTGACTCCGGTCAAAATGTGGCAGGACCATTGGCTCAAAAAGATGTGTTTTCCTAATTGCAAAGGCACTCTACATCTATGAAACTTTTTTCTATTTACCTTCCTTGTAGATTTTCTGCCAGCAGGAAAAAACCTTAGAGATGCAGATAGTATTTCTCATTGTCAGAGGACAAGGATATCCTCAATTTGGGAGGTGGTAGAGACGGGGTGTTCATTCGTCCTAAGGGCATCCCCTCCTTCCTCCACTGCTTGGGCCATATATTTCAGGGCTACAGTCCAGCCCTGAACTTGATCTTTAATTTTGATAATGGAGCTGACAGAAACTACAGTGAACATGCATGGGCCTTTGCCCCAGAAAGGCTCAGGTTTCAGCCTCTACCTTTCTGATCCCCTCAAGCCCATTCCCAGGAGAATGTCTAAGCAGACACACAGGTGAGTGTCTAAGTCAGGGATGGGCTAAACATGACTCAGAGGGCCGAATCGGACCCATCACCTATTTTTACAAAGTTTTCTTGGAACGAAGCCACACTCACTTATTCAATTGTGTATTGACTATGGCTGCTTCACACTACAACAGCCAACTTGAGTAACTGAGACAGAGATTGTACAGCCTGCAAAGTCTAAAATATTTACCACATGGCTCTTTATAGATAACTGTTGCTAACCCTTGGGTCCCTGGTGGCTAACATAGCTTCAAATGCTACTAAACTAATTAGAAGCAAAGCAATATTGAGAATCAAGATATTAATATTAATTCCAGATGAACTGTCACACTGGAGATTTCAATGCACATTGGCAGGCATCAGTTTGAAGCTTTGGGATGATGTCACTTTGCATCCCAGCCACATCTATCTCAGATCTCTCCCCTGTTTCCTGGCAGAACCATTTGCTTACAGAGGTGGGTTTTCCTGCTTAGAAAGGTACTCTTTACATCACAAACCTTCTTCTATCCACTTTCCTTTGTGGGTTTTCTGCAAGGAGAAAAAACCTTAGAGATGAAGATAATAGTTCTTATTCTCAGAGGACAGGGGCATTCCTAATTTGGAAGGTGGCAAAAGGGAGTGTTCATTTGTCTTAATGACACTTCACTCCCTATATCATTCTCAGCCATGTGTTTCAAGATTTCCTCCTTCCTCAATTGCTGACAGCTACACTTCCAGATCAGCCTAGGTTGGTCTCATTTAAAACAAAACTTGCTATTGTCTGGTCTTTGTTTTTATTCAACTTGAAAGGACAGGGCATATTATTTTTACTTTTGTGAAGAAAGAGAGCTACAGGCTTTAAATAGGTTCCTCCCACCAAAAAAAAAAAAAAAAAAAAAAAAGGCTCTAGGAGATGGGGCAGTTCAGCTGGAAGGAGTGCAGTGGCTAGTTTTTTGTATTTTTTTAGTAGAGACGGGGTTTCACCGTGTCAGCCAGGATGGTCTCGATCTCCTGACCTCGTGATCCGCCCGTCTCGGCCTCCCAAAGTGCTGGGATTACAGGCTTGAGCCACCGCGCCCGGCCTACTGGAGTAATCTCTCTGAGCCTCATGTGCCTCATGTCAAGTGGGGTCAGAAGTGCTGCCTTCCACACCCCCAGGTGGGAGTGTGGGATGAGGCAACAGGTGTGGGAAGGTGTTTCATGAAGCATCCAGTGCTTCAGGGGCCAGTTTCTATATTATGCTTTCCTCCTTGGTATCTCAGGGCCACACCTATCTATGTATCTATGTCACACCTGACAGGCTAGGATGAGGTTTTGAAAACAGATATATAGTGAATGATTTTTTCGTAGTTTTGCCTCATGAAAAGTACGGATACTACTCAGCCTACAGTGAGGTTATGTCCCAATAAACCCATCATAAATTGAAAATATCAGAAGAGTCAAGAAGGCATTTAATATACAAGGCAGTGGTGAAGTGGGAGCTGTGGTTCACTGCCACTGCCTGGCATCACAAGAGTGTATCGTATTGTCTATTGCTAGCCTAGGAAAAGACCCAAATTCAAAATTTGATGTTTGGTTTATAATGAATGCGTATGGCTTTTGCACCATCATAAAGAAGAAAAATCAATTAAGTCCAAACATCCTAAGTTGGGGACTGTCTGTACTTGGAAAGAACACGAACTTTGGAGTCAGACAAGTCTAGGTTTGAATCCAGCTCCACCCACCACTTGCTGGTTGTATGATCTTGGGCAAGTCACAACCTTTCTGAGCCTCAGTTTCCTCATTGGTAGAATGGGGGAAGGCATTAGTGTATCAGTTTGGGTCACCCATGAAACAGACACCAAGATGGCATTAGATGTGCAAGGGGTTTCTTGAAGATACCTGTGAAGAGAAAAGAGGAGGGAATATCTTCAGACTGTAATGTAAGTCTGACATCTATGAAGGGAGAGAGGGAAGGAAGGAGACTAAGCAGGAGGAGTCTCAGACTCCATGTGGCTCCAAGAAAGTCTTGGTCAAGTCTGCCTGGAATCTCAGAGCAAAGATTGTCCACTGGAGGAAGCTGCATAACAAATAACCCCACATCTCAGTGCCTTAAAACAACAACAATATTATTATATCTCACGATTTTGTGGGTCAGGAATTGGGGTAGGGCTCAGCCAGGAGATTCTTTTGCTCCACATGGTGTTGATTAGGGTCATCCAGTGGCATTCAGCAGGTGGCTGATATGGCTTGGGGGGTCCAGGATGGCTTTGCTGGTTTGGCGGGGATGACTGGAAGGCTGAACTCAACTGGATCTCCTTCCATGTAGTCTTAGGGTCTCCTCATGGTCCCTCCAGCATAATAGCCTGACTATTATGACTAATAGCTCAGGGTTCCAAGACAAATGTTCCATGAGGCAGAAGAAGCTGCAGTTTTTTAATGCTTCCACTGTATTCTCTTAGTTGAGGCAGTCACATATCTTCCTAGGTTCAATGGAAGGGAAGCATCAAAGAATACATAGCCATCTGTAATTCACCACAATGAATTACAGACTCATGAATGCAATAATGCATATTCACAGAGTAGGTACCCAGCAAATAGGAGCTGGCATTCTTGATGTTTCTCATCAGTATTATTACTGCTGCTACCACCACCTGCCCTGCAGATGTATTCTGTGTCCCAAGGATGCCACAGTGAGTCTGGCTTAAACTGTGAGGCTTTTGATAATGCACCCACCCTCATTTTTCAGCTTCCTGTGAAACCCTGATCAGCCTTCCCCTCCCTGCCCAAGGCTCAGGCATGCTTTTCTTTCTGCAGGTGTGGTAGACCTCAGTTTTGAGGCTGAGAGTCCTCTGGCACCCCCCACAGAGCTCCTGGAGAGACTGCCCAGCTATGACTGGCTTCTTCAAGCAGGCAGTAAGTCCAAGCGGGCTTGGTTCTTTGGGTTTCTTCCTAGGGCTCATGCTGGTTGGGGGGATGTCTCTGGAAAAAGGTGGTGCTGAGATAGCTCCCCTTTCCCTTCGGGGACCCTGGGAAGCCCCTCATCATGGGTAAGTGGAAATAGGAAGCAACGGGGCATAGGCTTTCTGTCTATGAACAGTCCATGGCCATGACAGGTCCCTCTAAGACCTAGATGGTGCTGGTCTTGGAGTCCCCATTCTTTTTGCATTAGATGTATTAAATGCGTCACTTTTTCTTTATCTGTTCTTTCTCACATTCAATCAGTCTTTCCTTCTTCCATCACATAAGTGTTTGTTCCTTTGGCCTGGGCTGTCCAGCCCCTGACTCTTCCCTTCTCCAGGAGGACAGACATTTTTCCCGCCTTTGGAGGCTTTGGGGAGGCCCCAGGAGCAAAGGTCCTGGTCCTCATTCCTGGAACACAGGTGAGTTTCAGATTGTGCTGTGTGACTGCGTGCATTTCCTATGTCACTCTTGCCACACAGGAGCCTTCCTTGAGGATCTCAGCCTTGGCAGTGCATCAGGATCCCTGGAGGGGACCCTCTGCACCCCAGACCTACTGCACTAGATCCTCTAGGGATGGGGTTTGGGGATTTACATTTTACCACTACTGTGGCCTCAGTTTCTCACCTGCACATTGAGGAGTCTGGCTGGCCTGCATGAGCCCACAGGCCCTTCCCAGAAGTCCCTGCCTCTCTGTTTGGTCCCCTGCAGAGTCCCTGTGATGACAGAGGAGGTGGCCCGGGAAGCCCTCCTCAGCTTCGTGAACTCTAAATGCTGCTACAGCAGCACAGTGGCTGGAGACCTCGTCATCCGGGAGCTGAATCAGCAGACCCTCTGCAGGGTAAGAGGCCAGAGCTGGTAGGGGGCCTTGGCCAAGGGGCTGGCGGGCTGGGGGCTTTGGGACAGTGGTGGGCTATTTGTGTGATGTAGCAGCCAGGGGAAAGGAGTCCTGGGGGCAGTGTGTGTGAGTGTGAATGGTGGTGATGTTGAATCCCATCTGCAACTTGACTTGTCTGTGGCTGTGAGTAATAATAGAAAGAACAAGGGTCAGGCCGGGTGCGGTGGCTCACACCTGTAATCCCAGCACTTTGGGAGGCTGAGGTAGGTGGGTCACCTGAGGTCAGGAGTTTGAGAACAGCCTGACTAACATGGTGAAAACTCATCTCTACTAAAAATACAAAAATTAGCTGGGCGTGATGGTGCATGCCTGTAGTTCCAGGTACTCAGGAGGCTGAGGTAGGAGAATTGCTTGAAACAGGAAGGCGGAGGTTGCAGTGAGCTGAAATGGTGCCATTGCACTCCAGACTGGGCAACAAGAATGAAATTCCAACTCAAAAAAAAAAAAAAAAGAAAAAAGGACAGGTGTCAGCACACACCACTGACAAGCTTGAACATGCCAGGCATCATAGAGCGCATGCTACACACACGCCTTGTCAAATCCTCATGGCTGCCCTATACAGTAGCATCACTGTCACTGGTTTACAGATGAGAAATTGGAAATTTAAAGAGCCTAAGTGATTTTCCCAAGAAGATGCAGCTAGAAGTGACAGAGGTGAGATTCAAACTCAAATTTGGTAGCCTCAAAGCCTATGTCCTCGCTCCTTACTTCTACAAGGGATGGGCTGAGAAAGGTTCATCTACCCGCCACTAGACTTCAGCTCCCTCTGCCTCCCCCAAATCATGACTGTGCCAATAAATTATTTATTCATTGCTGCAGGGAAGTCCTACCTCTGGCAGGCACTTTTGTCTCCTCTATTGACAGAGCAGAGGGGCAGCTTTTACGTTCACATTTTCCAGTGTTGCTGATCCAGCCGTCCTCTGAGGATCACATAATTGCGCAGAAATCAGATGAGCCTTGCAGGCAGTGGTTAGAGCAGGAATCTGGAAGAAGTGGCCATTGTGTGGCTGTGTGACCTTGAGGAAATCAGCTAATCTCTCTGAGCCCTCATTTACTCACATGTAAAAGGAGAGGGCAAAGGATGTCCAAGACCTCTTTCCATTCTGTCACTCTGTGGATGAAGATCAAGAAGGAAGATTTTGATATCAGGCAGATAAATTCCTCCACAAGGGAAATCTCAAAGCCGTAGATTCCAGGGGCCTCCGTCTACCAAAGACAGCTACTACTTTGAAGCTTGTCTCATAGAATCTTTGTATAAATTCATGGGGAACTGAATTAGCTCCAGTTTGAGCCTGTCAGGGGAGATTTCCTGGGGTTGGCTGACTTCCCGGCAGACATCTGGGGGCACGTGGAACAGAAATCGCTGTTGTCAGCCAGTTCCAGCAGCCGAGGGTGTTGTGTGTGGATCTCTCAGTTTCCCCCCTGAGCCCTGGCAGGGGAAGAGCTTCCTCTTTTTGCATAATGCTCTGCCTTCATAAGGGGCACGAATGTGAACATGCTTTTTTTTTCCTTTTAGTATCGACTAGAGACCTTTAGTGAATCCAGGATAAGCGAGTGGACATTTCAACCCTTTACTAGTAAGTGAATTGTCTGAAATTAGTTTAACTGGGGGCAAATAAGTCGCTGGTGGAAAATATCAGGACTTGGCTCAGGCACTCATCTTAAATAAGATGGTCTTCTGCTTGGAGCCTTGGCTTCCTTATTCCCTGCAAAATGAGAGGGTGGACTTTCATCTCAGAGACTTTCCAGTGCTGATCTTAGTAAACGCTTCCTGCCCAGGAGGCAGGAGGTCCTGAAAAAGCCAAATGTTTGCTTTTGCTGCAGTCTGGTGCTGCCACATGGGGCCAGGTTGTAAAGCATCATGTGTGTTTAAACATTCGCCTACCCCCTCATGCCACCCCTAATTCCTCCTAAGCCCCTAAGCCCCTGTGCTCCCCATTCCCCTTGCCATCCACCTTCTGCTGAGCCCCCACTGGAAGTCTAAGTTTCTCTATTTGGGAAGACCTATGTCCTACCTGTTTTCTCTACCAGTCCATTCTTCATGACTCAGGTCCATTCTTCAAGACTCAGCCCATGTGTCACTTCTTTTAAGAAGCTTTTCAGGATTTCTCCTCCTGCTGCTCCCCTCCCAGCAGAATGGGCCAGTCTTCTGAGTATTCAGAGTCCTTTGTGAAACTCTTGTCCAAAGCATGCATCATATCCTATCACATCTTATTGTGATGGTGCTGTCTGTCTCCATGAACAGGGCAAGAGGAAGAGGATGGGATGGTGAAGGGGATTGTGATGATAATGATGACAGTTCTTGTTTGTCAGCCCCTCAGGATGTGCCAGCCCTGGTGCTAAGAATTTTATATACATTCTTCCATTTAATTTTCACTACCATCTTGTATGGTAGGTGCCATGACAATCCCCATTTTAGAGATGAGAGAATGGAAGCTCAGAGAGGGTAAGAAACTTCTCTAAAGTCAAGCAGCTAGGACATAAAAGAGCCAGGAGTCAAACCCAGATCTGTCTCTCTCTAAATTTTGGTTGCTTAATCACTGCCTCCAAGGGGGACTTTGACTACCCATCCCTGTAGCCCCAGGATCTAGACTCATGTCTGGTACCAAGTGAAAGCTCCCCGCTGTTTCCTGGATAAATGAAAGTTTATCCCTGCCGCCCTTTGTCATTCTTACAATGACCCCTTTCTGCATCAGACCACTCTGTGGATGGGCCGCAAAGAGGCGCCTCCCCCAGGCTCTGGGACATCAAGGTTCAGGTTCCCCCGATGTTTCAGGAAGACATCAGGAAGTTCCAGGTCCCTCACTCATCACTGGTCAAGGTAACACGATTACTGGAGTACTTGCTCTTCTCCCTGAGAGGCTTTCCAGGCACTGCATGTTTCCTCAAACTCATCCTTTAAAGGGAAACCCAAAATTCAGGCCGGTGCTTCATTTCTTGGTTATAAATAAACATAATTTAATAAAACCTGGTGTATAGAATGTAGTCCCAAATAAAATTCTAAGCAAATCTGAGAGTGTTCAGGCAGCAAACAGATCATCCGATTTACAAATTGTCACCAGCTTTAGTGAGCAGTGATATTCCTGGATTGGTTGAGTGTGGTTTTCATTTTTTAAAAAATTTATTTTAGCTTAAACAGCTGGAGTGCTGAATGAAATTTATATAAAATAAAAACTTAAAACTCTGCTGGGATTTTCCATGAGAGTCAGTTAGGAAACAGAATCTGACTTCCATCCTGCTTTATGGACCTATAATCATGGCGTGAAGGGAGAGAAGCCTAGTGGATTACAAAAACATGAATGAGATAGCTCATATTGTGTTCTCTTCCGATTGCTGCCTGTTTTACACTTTCGGACTGGATTTAACGGTGTAATTTTGCTCTGTGAGTTTTTATAGAGTTCTAAGACAAAGAGGATTTTGAGAGGTCAAGAAAGTGTTCTAATCCTTTCTCAAGGGTGGCAAGGCTATTTTAAATTAGTGATTAAATACTATTAGCTAGCTCTTTGCCTTTCACAAAAATCCTGTCCATTTTTCAGTGACTTCTGTTCCCAAAGACCACATTAGCTACCTTATGGGCAAATACCATCAGCCTTTGTGGTTCAGCCCGGTAGGAAACTGTAGAGTGTGAGTTAGGATGTGGGGCTCCCAGAACACATCTCCCCTTGTTGGCATCCAGACTGGGCTGGGGCTCAGAGGAAATGGTGATATGATCTCTTGATGCAGTCAAGTCTTCTAAAATTTGTAGTCAAATGGGAACGGCCATTTCTTTCCTGCGCCATCCTCCTATCCTGGTCCTGAGCCGCTGCACCTCTGGTTTAGATGGTGATGTCATGGGTGTGGGAGAAGTGGCCCTTGGGAAACTAGATCCCAAGAGAGCATTGCACTTTCAGGAATGCCACAAATGCCACGGGCGTGGGCGGTACAAGTGCAGCGGCTGCCACGGGGCGGGCACGGTGAGTCATCCGTGAACCACTGGTGAGTCAGTGAGGGTGTGGTGGTGGGGGATCCTGGGGACAGAGGGCTGGGCTGGTGGCCTGGGGCTCCCTGCAGCAACTGTGTCATCTCAGGCAAGCCATCCTCCCTTTCTGGGCCTCCATTTTCCCATCTATAAAATGAAAACGTGGGATTGGGTGGTCTCTAATGACACTTTCACTTTGACAGTTCGATTTTAATTTTTCTCTTCTTTTCTTATCCATCTACCAACATACAACGAATACCTGCTTGGCTCTGGCCTCTAGGTCCTGTAAGAGGACCAAGGCCTGGGGTTCTTCTTCTCAGGGAGTCCCTGTTAGCCAGGGAAACCAACAAGCGACTCCACTTGTCGAACAGGGTGGTGGGTGCTGAGCAGGTAAAGTTTGGAAGGCTTGGAGAGACAAAGTAAACAGCACACTTGAGTTAGTTTCCTTCGGCTGCTATAAGCCATGACCACCAATGGGAGGCTTAAAACAACAGACACGGCCGGGCACGGTGGCTCATGCCTGCAATCCCAGCACTTTGGGAGGCCAAGGCCGGCAGATCACGAGGTCAGGAGATGCAGACCTTCCTGGCTAACACGGTGAAACCCCATCTCTACTAAAAAAGTATATATTAAAAACTAGCTGGGTGTGGTGGTGGACACCTGTAGTCCCAGTTACTCGGAAGGCTGAGGCAGGAGAATGGTGTGAACCCAGGAGGCGGCACTTGCAGTGAGCCGAGATTGTGCCACTGCACTCCAGCCTGGGTGACAGAGCAAGACTGTCTCAAAAACAAACAAACAAACAAAACAAACAAACAAACAAAAAAACCAGACACTTATTATCTCAAAGTTCTGGAAGCCAGAAGTCCAAAATCAAGGTTTGGGCCGGGCTGGTTCTTCGGGAGGCACTGAGAGGGAAGCCATCCCCTTCCTCTCCCCTGGCTTCTGGCAGCTGCGGGCTGTCGTTGGTGTTCCTTGGCTTGTGACTGTGCCACTTAAGTCCCCACCTCCCTTGTCATCCAGCCTTCTCCCTGCATGGCTTTTTGTCTTCACATGGGCTTCTAATAAGAACACATCATCGGATTTAGGCCCTACCTGGTCATACGACCTCATCTTAACTAAATGCATTTGCGAAGGCTGTCTCTAAATGAGGTCCCACTCCGGGATTCCAGTAAACTTGAACTTGGAAAGGCCACTATTTAACCCAGCACAGGACCCTCAGTGGCATTAGTCATGGCATTACTTTTCTTTTCAGAAACCTTCAGGCCTATTAACCATCCCAGGGGGTAAAACCAAACTCTTCATGTTATATGCTGTCCTGATTTGAGCCTCATCCTTTAGCCATGCTCTGACACTGGCTACCCTGAACTGTCTTCTCCACCAGACCTTTCACCCCTTGCCTACTGGGTTTGCATCCCCTGCTCACTCCTGCACTGCCTGTGGGTCCCAGCAGTGGCCTTCGCCTGGCCTTTCTCTCTCCTCCCGAGTCCTCACTCCTGCCACCTGCCTCAAGTGACTTTCCCAGGCTCCCTCCCTGTTGTCTTCTCTGTCACTTCCTCCCCTCCCACCTCCCTCGGGCTTTCCCTGGAACGTATCTGGAGCCCACATGAGCCAACTGTGGGAGCACAGCCTAGGCCTTTTCTGTGGCCATTTCTCAAAAGAAGCCCCCTGTCTCTAGTGCCAGGCCCCTGACCAGTGCCTCTGTCCCAGCTTCCTCCCAACACTTGGTCGGGGTCCAGTCTCGGGGCTTGTAGGGATCAGAGAAGAGGCAGGAGAGGCTGATGTCTCAGAAGAAACAGGGATCTTAGGGAATGGAGTCTTTGAAAGCTGCAACTGGAAGGATCCAAAGATACCTCATGTCTACCCTGTACCATTTTGCAGATGAAGGGGCTGAGGCCCAGGGGAAGGAAGGTCACCAGGCTGAGATTTGATCCAGGTCTTGGGATGCCCTTGGCCCTGCTTCCTGGGAGGCCGGCGGGGGCTGAGGCAGTGGTGTGTCCGCAGGTGCGGTGTCCGTCCTGCTGCGGAGCCAAGCGCAAAGCCAAGCAGTCCCGGAGGTGTCAGCTCTGCGCGGGGTCCGGCAGGCGGAGGTAGGAGTGTCTCCCAGCACCATGGTGCTCGTGCTTTCTGGCTTTCTGGCTTTTCGTTGCCTGCCCATTTGAAAGGCAAACAGGCACCCGTCTGTCTCGTCACTGCTGTGTCCCCAGAGCTTTGCACATAGTAGGTGCTCTGTGGTTATTTGAAGAGTAGGTGAGCTTTTCTCAAGGCCTGGCATTTCTGGACAAGGCTGGAACTTGTCACGCAATATATGTGTGGAAAGGATGAGAAGAAAGAGGCACTGCAGGGAGGAAAGACAGGGACGGGGTTACCAGGCAAGGAGACCTCTCCCGCCAATGGGTGGGGAGTGAATATCAAAAACCACCTGAAAGGCCAGATTTTTAACTCTCTGAGGATCAGGTCCTGGGCAAGCCCCTATTTATAACTCATTTTGGGGTCTGAATGGAGGAGGAGTCAAGGAAATTTGGTTGATTGACTAAACAATCAACAAAGCTTCATCACTGCTCACAGCTTTGCAAACACTGGGCCATTGCATTTTGTAAATCCTATCCTTTAATGTATTTATAAATTTTTAAGGGAAACAGGAAACCATGAGGAGTGAAAATACTCAAGGTTGGGTTGGTTAATGATACTTTTGCCTCACCAAAGCCCAGGCCATCCTTCTGACAAGCCAGTTGGAGAAGCTTTGGTGCACCTTCCACTGTGGTTGGTAGAGACGGTCTTTGGGAAAAAGATGGTTATTTTTCTTTCATTTGCAAGTGAAAGGAATCCAATTCAAATTGGCTTTGGCAAAAAGTAAATTTACAGGCCTAGGTAAGAGTGAAGACCGGGGTATATTTCAGGGATGGCTTCAGGCTCAGCTGGATCCAGGTGCTTAAACAACACCACCAGGAATCTATCTCCACCTCTCACTTTGCTTTCCTTTGTGTGGGCTTCATTCTCAGGCAGGGTGTTCCTTGTAGTGGCAGAGGAGACCACCAGTAGCTCCAAGCTTACTAATCCCAGGAGAAAAGATGTCCCTTCCCCGATAGTCCTGACAAACATCCTGGGGCAGATCTCATTGCACTCGCCTGAGTCATGTGCTCATCTTTGTATCAGCCACTGAGACCAGGGACATGGAATAAGATGATTGGCCTGTCCTTGGTCCCAAGCTGGTCACAGAAGGGGTTGGGTAGGCCCTAGAGCCATGTGAGCTGGGTGGGGGAAGGGTGGTCCCCACAGGGATATTGGGGTACTGCCAGCAGAAGGAGGACTAGGCGGTGGGCAGGTACAGACAATGCAAGCCCACCACAGTCTACCTTCAGGAGGAAGGAGGTGCGGGTGGGAGCCTCTGGAAGCCACCAGGACCTGCAGCTGATCTGGGGGTACCGACTCTGTGCCCTTCTCAGATGCAGCACCTGCTCAGGGAGAGGGAACAAGACCTGCGCCACCTGCAAGGGGGAGAAGAAGCTGTTGCACTTCATCCAGCTGGTCATCATGTGGTATGTGGCAGTGTCTCAATGCTGTGGCACGCGGGGGTGGCTGAGGGACTGAACCCTGGACTGGTTTCTGCAGAGAAACTGCTTGGTTGGGGCTTTCACAGTGCAAGAACCTGCCAGGACTTAGAAGGGGGAGAATTCCCTGGAAAGAGGAAGTGTGGGGTTGTGGGATGCCGACTGGCTTTAGAACAGACAGACCTGAGTTCAAATTCTGCCATCACCACTTTCTAGTGCGGCAGCCACTGGACAACTGAGCCCTTCCTGTAGGAAGAGAGCCGTAGCATCCTGCTATATCCCTAAGTCAGCCAGGGCTTCCACGCATTAAGGTTTCTCCTGTGTCAGGCACCTTGCTAAGTGCTTTGCAGGCAAAGATGAAATGAGGTAATGGAGCTGAACTGTCACTATCCTTACTAGCTTCATTTTACAGACGAGGAGACTGAGGCTCAGAGAGGCTACAGAACTCTTGCAAGGTCCCTCCAGTAGCAATTCAAGCCCTCAACCCCAGGTCTGTCTGATTGCGAAGGCCGTGCTCTTAACCTGCCACACTGTGCTTTCATCCCCCATCCTCCTTCCCTCCAGGAAGAACAGCCTGTTTGAGTTTGTGTCTGAACATCGGCTCAACTGCCCCAGGGAGCTCCTTGCTAAAGCCAAAGGAGAAAACCTCTTTAAGGATGAAAACTCGGTGGTAAGAGGGCATTGTGGATGGGAACAAAGGAAGCTGGGTTCCTCCTGTGCTCTCGTGGGCCTGGAGCTGCTGGCTGTGTGTGCAGGCTGCATTCCCTGGAAGGACAGGTTGGGTAAGAGCAGAGTTCCTCAGACATGGATGAGGCTATGGGGAGCCTGGGGGCTGTCAGTTTTCTTTTGACTCTTACATACTTAATCCTCTGTCCTTCCCACCTCCCCTCCCCCACCACCATCTGCCATTCTTCATTCCTCCTACCCTCTTTCTCTCTTTCCCTCCCTCCTCCCTTCTTCCCCACTCTTTTCCTTCCTCCCTCATCCCCTGCTTCCTTCCACAAACCTTGAGACCCTTCTCCTCTATCAGGCACTATTCTAGGCCTTGGGTAGACCACGGCAAATAAAACAACGACCCTGCCCTCATGGAGCTTACAGTCTGGTGAAGGGACTATGATGGACACTTTTATAGCAATGTCAGATGGTGAAGGGGCACTGAGAAACACTCAGGCAGGGTAAGGGGCAGGGAGGGGTGGCAGTGTCGTTCTAGCTGGAGGTGGGAAAGGCCTCTCAGTGGAAGTGACCTTGGGCACAGACCTGGACGCAGGGCAGTTGGGGAGTGGACCTTGTGGTGTGGGAGCGAGGGGACAGTGGGGCAGAGGCCTTGAGGAATGGCAGAGGGCAGTGAGCAGGGCAGAGCTAGGAGCTCAGAAGTGAGAGGTGCCTTCAGCCAGAGGAGGGGGTCCTGTGGGCCAGGGGTTGGTACACCCAGCCCACTGCCTGCTTTTGTCAATAAAGCTTTATTAGAACACAGTCCCACCCATTTGTTGACAGGTTGTCTATGGACGCTTTCCTGATGGTGGGGCAGAGCTGGGTAATGACAGACTACAGGGTCTGAAAGCCTGAAATATTTACTATTTGGTTCTTATCAGAAAAGGTTTTCTCACTCTTGCTGTTGGCCTTGGCAGCGAGATTGGCTTCAATGGGACTTCAGAGTGGGGTCCTCAGACCATACGGAGGGATGTCAGCCCCTTTCTTTGTTCCAGTAATTTGGCTTTTTAAAGGCTCACCTCAGGTGTCCCCCCACCAGAAGCCCTGTACCCCGCTCTTCCATTTGAGTTAGAGGCCTCCCCCTGTGCTCAGCTCAGACTGGGGCCCATCCCTAGGCGTCAATGGCTGCTGGCAGCTCTGTGAGCTGACCCTGCCTGGTGCTGAGCTCTGACTGCTGTCTCACCCTCAGCATCCACAGCAGCACTGGGCCCAGGTGGACACTTAGAAGGAGGGTGGAGGGAGGGGCCATGTTTCCACAATGAGGGGCAGAACAGGGAGCCCCAGGGGAGGGCTATGCTTGCCCTTAATATGTAGAAGGCTTTCAAGCCTGGCAGAAGGGGATGTGGGGGCTTTGGGCACCGAGGAGATGCCCCAGTGCCTGGACTTTCTGCAGGTTGAGTGCAAGCACCTGGGCTTATTTGTGGTTCATTTTGTATCCGCAGCTCACAGAGAGTGCCTGACCCTTAGTGGGCCGTTTGAATGTTTAAATGAGAAATGAATCTGAGTTCCTTTTCTGCTACACATGTACAGACCCCACGAGTCCACACTGATGGAGACCACACCTGCTGTGGTCACTGCCTTGCCCCACACCTAGCACGATGCCCGGCACACAGGAGGCACACAGCTGGGGGATCGAGTGGGCTGCAGGTGATAGGGTTCTCCCTCTGACTGCAGGCCCCTGTTTTCCTGTTTTTGAAATTCCTGAGACCACCATATGGGGCCTTCTCTCGGCCCTCTTCTGTGGCTCTGGCTCTGGCTCTGCTCAGCCCCATTGACTTCCAAAGCTCCAGGTGCGGCAGCCAGGTGGTCCGCATCTCGCTCTCTCCCCCAGGTGTACCCCATCGTGGACTTCCCCCTGCGGGACATCTCGCTGGCCTCCCAGAGGGGCATTGCAGAGCACAGCGCTGCCTTGGCCTCCCGTGCCCGCGTCCTGCAGCAGGTGAGCCGGGGGTGAGGGGCCATCTGGCTCTGACGTCTCTTCCTGGGCTGCTGAGCCCTCTTTCCTGAGAATGTCAGAGCGGAAGGATGAGGATGTGGAAGTGAGGGAGGTCTCAGGGGGAGGAGCCTGGGAAAGGCTAGGGCCTGACCTAAGGCCCCAGGGCATAGAGCAGGGCATGCAAGACACAGAGGCGGGAAAGACCCTGGGCCAGGGGAGAAGTTTGCATTTTTATTCCCGGAAGCGATGGCAGGGTTTCAAGCACGAATGTGGTGTCATGAGATTTTGATTCTGACTCCCTGGTGTTCAGATAGGGGAAGGAAAAGCTTGAGATTGAAGGTCACAGGCCTGGCTTGCCTCTGAGGCCCTGGCACTTCCCAAACCCTAGCCCTGTCTTCTCCCAGCCTCTGGGGTTTTGGTTACTGTATCCTGACAGCCACAAGGTGGTGGTGGTGGCTGCTACATCCCCAGGAGCAGCCCTGAGCGGCCCCTTATGCTGTTGCTGCAGCCTGCCAGGGCGCCCTAAGGTGGGAGTTTGGCCTGGTAACATGCTTTTGCTGGAGCTGCATGAAGTGGGACTCAGCAGCCAGGACGGGAGCCTTGCAGACTGGGCTGAGATCCTGCATTTCCTGAATCCCAGCATGATCCTGGGCCAGCCACTTCTCCCCTCCTTCAAAGCCACTCTTCACCTGCGAAAAAAGACACTAAAGCACATCAGAGGGTTTTGCAGCAAAACCCTCTTAATGTGTTTGGCACCTGGTGCTCAAAATGTCCCTTTGCAACGAGCATTTCCCCTTCTCTCTCTCTCTGCACATCTCCCCGATTTGTAGGAGAGAGAAGATGCATTTTATCTAAATGAATACGGACCATCTTGGAGCTGGAAGGGGACTGAGAAATCAAGCAATTCAGACACTTACATGCCTACCAGGGCCAGGCAGTAAGGAGGTGGTGACAGAGCCTCATTCAAAGGGGCCGGTCAATGCTCAGCTTTCTGTAGGCACAAGACCCAGTGTTTCCAGACTGTTTGAAGTCCAGATTTTTAGATGAAACCTTCTAGTTTTTCAATATTTTGATAGCTGGGGAAACTGAGGCCCAAGGAGGGGAAGTTACCTGTCCCAAGTCACACAGTATGTTGGTGGCAGGTCCAGGACTAGAACTCGGGTCTCCTGAGGCCCTGCCTCTGCCAATACAAGCCATTGTAAACAAATCCTGGAGCCAGGAAGGGCAAACCAGGGGGCAAATACACAGTTTTCTTTAAAAAGGAGTATAATGGGAGTGGAGGTCACTTTTCTGAATCTTTTTTCTGATTTTGCCTTTGGTCCTAGAGCTGCAGACAAAGATTCATGCTAATATTTTACTCAAGATGGAGAAGTTAGAGCAGAAATCCAACCATGAGGGCATAGGTGGCTAAATTTCATCTCCTGGCCATGGCCGTGACTCTGAGACCTGGAATCTGCTTATTGCAGGGGCTGAGCTGCACAAACAGAAAAACAGCCAATTACATCATGACCACTTGATGGCAATTGATGTCTTGAGCAAATTGTGGCCTCAAACATGGAGACTTTTTGAGCCAGAAGCAGATGGAGGCAGGGGGGTCGTGGAGGTTGTTGGTTGGGGGGTAGTGGTATTGCCATGCTCACCATTGGATCTTAATAGAAAATTCTGGGAACAAGAGTAGTCCTGACTTTAGTGTCCAGGCCTTCTGAGCACTGACATTGACTCCCATCTCCTTGTGCCCTTTAGTCCCTATTTGGGGTCCTTTGCACTGAAATTTCAAGAGGCATCTTCCACCTTTTATTTCCAAAATTGTCATTTGGATTCCAGTTTCTGGCATATGAAGAAAACTCAATCACCGGGGTCTTATTCGGTTGTCTCAATAACTCTGTGAAATAAGAGTTTTTATTCCCATTTCACAGATGAGGAAACTGAGGCCTAGAGAACTGGAGCACAAAATCACACGGAAAGCTGTGTGGAAATTTCGTGCCCTGATTCTGATTCCCCTCTTCCTTCTGCAATGTCGTGCTGCCCTCGGCCTCTCTTATGACAGAATAGGGGCCTACCTCTCAAAATACACCCCCACTGCCCAGATCTCCAGGGATGGCCAGGGCAGTTTTTCTAAAATGGAGAGAGAAGTTGAAGCAGCCAGATGGCTTCAGCCTCAGGCCGCCACCAGGCCTGGTTTGCCTCTTCCCTAGGGTCTTCAAGCCATCAATTACAGCAAGAGGACTTGGAGCTCTTTTCCCAACAGGAAGAATTCCCTGCAAGTAAAGAGGGCCTGACCCCAGGCCAATCATGCCACCTCTCCCTGGGTTTGGGTCCCCAAATCTGAGTCTGGGACAGGACAGCAGCTTGGGCAGAAGAACTTAGGGCTTTTTGCACAGAGCTTGGCCCACAGTAAGTCCACAAGAAAGCTTGGCTTAAATGATTAGAAGCAACATTCCTACCTCAACTATGTAGTGTAGTTGCCAATAACAAAACAGCACCAGAAGCCAGTGCAGAGGGGAGCCTAATATTTGCTCCCAACATGAGGCTGCTGTTTCCATTTAGGGCCTCATCATTGCAGAAAGTTATTGAGTAACTGCTCAGAGAAGGGGCCAGAGAATGAGCGACTTAGCACCACCCTGTGGGAGGGAATGAGGTCTCCATCCTGAAAATAGCCTGGCACAGCCCACTAAACTTTCAAATGTCTTCAGGGTCAATGTTTTATCTTAAAATTTGATTCAAATGTTATAAACCACTTCCTAATACCTCTGTGGTTGTTTTAATATACACATGTTTAAACTGACTTTTTCCTCCACTGTCCCCCAGCACTCCATCTAAAAATTAATGTTTCTGGAAGTTGTCCTACTTGGCTGGTGACTTTCCATACACCCTGGAACTCCCCTGGGGATGCCTGTCCCCACTTGGTGAAACCTAGAATCAAATGGTAGCTAAAGATGAGAAGTTAGTTTTGGCCAGAGCTTAGCGCGCGTGAAGGAGCACAGTAGGAGATACATCTAGAAAGGCAGATTGAAGGCATATTGTAGCAGATTGTAGAATGCTGTGTTAGTCTGTTCTCATGCTGCTAATAAAGACATACCTGAGACTGGGTAATCTGTACAGGAAAGAGGTTTAGTGGACTCACAGTTCCACATGGTTGGGGAGCCCTCACAATCATGGTGGGAGGTGGAGGAAGGGCAAAGGCACATCTTACATGGCAGCAGGCAAGGCAAGAAGAGAGCATGTGCAGGAGAACTGCCTTTTATAAAACCATCAGATCTCATGAGACTTATTCACTATCATGAGAATGGTATGGGAAAAACCCACCCCCATGATTCAGTTACCTCCCACTGGGTCTTCCCATGACACATGAAGATTATTATAACTCAGGGTGAGATTTGGGTGGGGACACAGAGCCAAACCATATCAAATGCCAACTCCAGAGCAGGATCTTCATACCACAGACGGTAGGGAGCTACTGAAAGTTCTTGAGCAGGTGAGTGACTTGAACAGAACACTGACATTTTCCTTGGCTATTTGTTTCCTTAGCGCCAGACCATTGAGTTGATCCCCCTCACAGAAGTTCACTACTGGTACCAAGGAAAGACTTATGTCTACTACATCTATGGCACTGACCACCAGGTGTATGTGGTGGACTATCCTGAGCGGTATTGCTGTGGCTGTACCATCATGTGACGTAGCACAGCTGTCCCCAGAGCCTGCCATTCATGTTTGCCAAGGAGGATGACCGATGCTCTCTGAGTGTGTTCACTGTTGTCTGCATTGGACAATCACATACAAACCCTGGCACGTCCTTCCAGAAACACTAGCTTATCATCCATCAAGCTCCAACTCCTTATGCAGCTCCTGTGGTGGAATCCATCACTCATATGCTTAATCTACAGGAATTGAGCTACACACATTCCTGTAGAACAAATGAGAGAAATAATTTAAATGGCAAGGTCTTTGCCTCTGGTCTCCAAGTTAATGCCCTGATGAGGCGTGTGAGTTGATTTTGCTTTTCCCCTTGTCGGTCTTGGTTCTGGTGTGCTTCTTCTAGTGGGAGCCCCTTGACGATCTGAATGTTACTGAAATGTTTAAGGATACACACAAATTATCTGGTCCTAATGCACAATACATAGTGCACTTAGTCTTAAAGTGCAATATGTTACTGACCATTCTGTGGATCAGGAATTCAGACACAGCCACAGTAGGGATGATTTATCTCTGCTCCGTCACATCTGGGGCCTCACCTGGAAGATTCGAAGCCTGGGGCTGCTCAAGGGTGGGGTCTGAAATCATCTGAAAGCTGGTTCACTCAGATATTTGGTGGTTGGTGGTGGCTGGTGGTTGGGACCCCAGTAGGGAAGCTGTCAGGTGGAGCACATTTACGTGACCTCTGCATGCAGCAAGAGCTTCCTCACAAGATGGCAGCTCTGAGAGTGGGTGCCCCTCATGTACATCCCAATTGAAGAAATAGAGACCTGTTTCACAGCTGGAGAACAAACCAGCTGTGTTGGATGGACCAAGAGTCTGCATGCCAATCTCTAGTGTGGTGTCTATACAAGGAATTTGGAGAGTGTTTTCGAATAGATACAGTTTTTTACATCACAGGCTGACCTTAGAGCCTGCCCACTGAGTAAGATGTGAGCTTGATGCTCTGCACCCATCACAGGCAGCAGCTCCCACCTGGTGGTGTAAGGCTGGGTCGGGGGTGGTGCCGGAGGGGATGTCCTGCAGTCCTAATGCCGAATCAGCTTTGGAGAGGTGGTCCTGGGCTAGGCAGGTAGCTGTGCATCTGGTTGTGGGTAACCAGAGAACCTCCGTCATCTCATGATGCCTGCCCCACACCCAGAAGGGGATTGCTACAGCAGGGAGTGGCCTCAGGAAGCAGCCCCTCAGAGGGCCATTGGTGCCCTCTCTTGATCCTCAAATCCCCTTATCTGGATGTGGACTTAACAGGCCTAGTAGTTGAGGGAGGTTGGGGAGACTGAGGTCATCCCCCAGGGCATCACTGATAAATAATATGGAAATAAGCACTCTCATCCTCACCCGCTACTGCCAAACCCTGATTTTCCTGCGTCCTGTTTGCATGTGGCTATTTCCCAAGTTTGGCTGAACCACAGGAACCCCACACACTGGCGGGTCCTGGCTAATGGCATGGTGGCTAGCCTCGTGCAGGAACAGCAGGGGTTAGGGGGTTCTAGCTCCCTTGGGACCCCACAGAAGCCCAAGGGAAACCGGACAGAGAAGCAAAGGGAGATGAACCTGGAGAAGCCTGGGCTCAGCAAACCTTCCAGGCTCAGATTTCAGCTGCTGCTCACTCCATAGCTCAGTATGTCAGGGAGGCCAAGGGCAGGACGAGGCGTCCCCTTGGGTCAGGGTGCACTGGGGCATGGGCAGCAGCTGGTCCCAAGGACAGAACCTGCTGGTGGCAGGGGGAAGAGGGAGCATTCCCCAAGGAAGACCTCACTTCATCTTCATCCATCACGCTGAAGTCTGGGAGGCCCCTGCTCTGGTTTAACAAGTGAGACTATCCCCTCCTACCCCCATGGCCTACCTTTGTGGTTCTCAAAGGGGAGTCTTCTGCCTGTCAGGTACATGATACAAATTGGGGGGACAGCTCTTGGTTGTTGCAATGATTGGAAGTGACACCACTGGCACTAAGTGCACAGAGTCTAGGAAGGCCAGGCATCCAGCAATGCTGTTCTGCATCTCACACGACTTGCACATAACCCACTGACCTTCATGCAGAATGTCAGTTATACACAAAAGTCCTATCAGTTAGTTCTTAATGTAATGCTTATTTTTTATTTAGTACTCACCTGTGTTTTTTGTTTTTTCCTATATGTCTTGTCTGAAATGACTTCAGATCATCTTACTTTTCTTAAGTCCAAATGTGTGTTCTAAGTGGGCATAACTGATGACGGCATTGTGGTTCCCCACGTGGTTGTGCCTGAGCATTTACAAACTGAAACACATGTCTGTAAAAAATTACCTTCTTCCAATTGCTCCTCTGTATTTTATTGCTCCTGTATATGTATTTATAATCTGGGCATTAAATTCCTGTTTTAAAAACATCTGTTATATAAGTAGGCTATACATCATTTTTATTTTATTTTTTGGAGACAGGGTCTGCCTGTCATCCGGGCTGGAGTGCAGTGGCTCCATCACAGCTCACTGCAACTTCCACGTCTTGGGTTCAAGCAGTCCTCCTACTTCAGCCTCCCAAGTAGCTGGGACTACAGGTGCACGCCACCATGCCTGGCAAATTTTTGTACCTTTTTGGCAGAAATGGGGTTTCAGCATGTTGCCTAGCTGATCTTGAACCCCTGGGCTCAAGCAATCCTCCTGACTCAGCCTCTCAAAATGCTAGGATTACAGGTGTGAGCCATCATGCCTAGCCTATGAATTTGATTTTAGGATGAAAAGGAAGCACTGTATATGCTGAGGCTGAGGCTCAATAGCCCAGATGCACCGTTGGTTTGTGAATCTAAAAAGAAAATGCTGCAACAACATGGGCCCAAAGGATCACTGTTCCTGTTAGGCGGCAAGTGAGAGAAAGCAGCGGTGAGCCACGAGCCGCAGCATCCTTAGTTCTGATGGAGAGTGGGTCTGCTGGCCATTTGACGACTGCTGCATGTTTTCCCTTGCAGTGTCATCTGTTTTCATGACATTCACTGAAGCCAGGATATGACTTAATTTGCTATTTCTGCCTCTCTTTGTTATTGTAGGGCTGATTCGGCTGTTAGGGTATAGCCCTAGATTCAGTTGAAGTCATTAGGGGTAGAGAATAGAACATAAGGACACCTTTAATCCTAAAACTGGCCACCAGAGACTGTGGCTCTGAGCCTGATTCAGTTTTGTTTTAGAATAGCATTAGACCCATGTGGTTTGCCTTTTCTTTATTACTCTGTCAAAGGGGAACATGAGCTCTCATCTTCACCAGTCAGCAACAATCACAGGGTCTCTTTTAGGTGGCCAGAGCCCTGCTGGGCTTAGTGAGGGTTTTGCAAAGATCTGAGGTCTCTTTTCTAAGTCTTCAGGATAATAGGAAGCATTACATGTAAACAGAAGAAAGTGAAAGGCTCAGTATGAGAGTCAGGTAGCTGTACCAGATGAAAAGGCCTAAGACTTAAGTTGGTGGTGGTGTTTACAAATGACAGAAACTCAAATGAACTTAAACAGGAAACAGGTCATTGATGAATTCTGTCACCTTAATCAAGTTTACTAGCTTCAGGTATAGCTGGACCCAGGGATTTGAACAATTTTATTCCAACACGATCTCCCCTGCCTCCTGTCTTCTCCTTGTCCTATAAGCATTTCTCTCTTTTGCTTTTGTTCTCAGGCAGGCTTTCCCTGCCTTGGTAGTGAGACAGCTACTAGCAGCTCTAGAATTTCATCCTATGTACTCAGTGAACCCAGGAAAGAGAATGCTACGAGCTTATTTGCTAATTAACTTCCACAGAAATTCCCAGGGAAGGCTCTCAGTGGCTTGGTCTGGGTCGCATGCCCAGTCACTGGCCAGGGAACGCAGTGACTGCATTGATCAACCTAGGTCACATGACCACACCCTCCCGCAAGCTAAGTTCTGTCAGTGTAGGCCAAATCTGAAAGGCGACTGGAAGCTCTGCAGGCAGAAACATCACCTGTCCTCTAGGAGAGGCAGACAAAAAGTGCCGGGTTCATCCAGGATGGCATTCTGGAATTTTCTGTGTGCTTTATCCCAAATGACATCTTATGCCAAAGAGGAGCGATTGGGGCTGGGTCCTTTCCCCCCTGAGCCTTGCACCTCCCTTCCCCGTACTTGTTGGGGTGGCAGAGCTGCTGTGCCTTTGCGCTTTGGTTATTACAAATATAAATTTGGACTGACCTTGGGCTTCCTTCCTGCAGGGCTCAGGGGAGGCATGTGGTCCTGAAATGTGTGTATGCACGGTGTGTGCATGGGTGTAAGTGTGTGAGTTTGTGTGGTGTGCGTACATGGGCGGGGGGAGGTGTGTGTGTGTGTTCCAGTTGGGAGGATCACTTCTTTGAAAGCAGGAAGGACTTCTCTCCCCACTGTTGTTTTCCTCCCCTTCCTTCCAGGACCCTGTCATTCTTGTGGTTCCCAAAACCCTGTCATTGGTCCCCAATACCCTGGCCCTCAGCATGTGATCACCTTGTTGTAACATGGTGGACTTAAATTTCTAGTTCACGGGCAGAACTTTAAATGGAGAATGATGAAAGAACTGTTTTTTTTCAGTCAGGTCAAACAGCCCAAGTGGGGTTATGTTTCTCAGCAGGAAGGCACCTGCTAGATACAGCAGCTTGGATGCTTTTGGTTTACACTCAGATTTCCATTTTCTCTGCTTTTGGTTTGCATTGAGTGGTCTGGGGTTGTGGAAAGAGTATGGGTTTGGGAATCAGACACACTCAGGTTCACATTCTGGCCCTGATCATTTTCGGTTCTAAGATGTTGAGCAATTCATCTAATCTGGCTAAGCCTCAGTTTCCTCATCTGTGAGATGGGGATGATAGCACTTGCTTTGCAGGATGGATTGAAGAGATGAAAAGAGATCAGGCATGCAGAGCTCAGCATGAGGAGGTGCTGAGTACCTAGAAGGGTCCTCGTTCTCCCTGGATCGAGCTCTTTGGTGGGTCAGTGCTTGGCTGCTGGTCCCCGGCCTCTCCCGGGGGCTGGTGATCCGGGCCTCCTGCACCACAGTGGCTGCTTATAGGAGAGATATGGCTTTCCGGCCGGTGGCCCTCTATTCATCTCTCAACTCGTCTCAGCTCTCAGATGCTTTCCCTGGGGAGGTTTCCCTTGCTCTTTATTCAGGTGAGATCCCGTGTCCTTCCTTTAGGGCTCACATCTTAGCAGCAACTGTACATGTGTTTGCTGTATTGCACATGCATTGTTGTATTTATTGAACATTTGACTTGTATCTGCCTGTCCCACTGGTGCCTGTCAATAAACGCCAGCAAGCATGACTGAAAGCCTGAATAAAAGTGCAGAATGTTGATTTAATACAAGGAATATTGGATTTTAATTCCAGCCTGGCCTCTACCAGCTGTGCAATCCTGAGCAAGTCCTTTCACCCCTGAGGTCTCTTTCTTGCACTGTGAAGAATGGGGTTGGATCTTATATTTCCTTTCCTTTCCTATGGCACTGTTTACTTCTCACTGATATATCACACGAATCAAGCAGGACTGCTGTGGTTGGGTGTGTGTGGGGCCTCAGAACCCTTTCCTGCCTGAGTGCCTGGGCCCTGCTCACCTCCAGCCCTCAGCTTCTAGAAATTCAGCTGAACACAGCCAGAGTAGAGCCACTCAGAGCCTCCCTGCCACCACACGTGTGAGTCTGGGGGATGAGCTGCTTGTCTAATAGACCACAGGATACTCCCAAAAGTTTTAATTCTTTTCTTTTTCTTTTTTTTAAGAATTAAAACCTTGGCTGAATCTGATTTTCTGCTTATTTCTCAGAATGGCACACGTATTGAGGAGAAAAGCACTGTAGAGCCCTGTTGAGGGGTGCTCTGGGCAGCAGACAGTTTTTCCGTTTTTTATCTAGAGCAGATGGGCCGTGGGGCATCCACATTCAGAGGCCCCTCCCTCTATCCTGATCTCCAAGCTGCAGAAGCATGTTGCTACTTATTTTTGCATCTTTGATCCTGTGGCATTTCTTTGCTTTTTTCTCATCAGCTGATGGAATTGAAACTTCCAGCTAAAAGGAAGATGGGATGTGGGAATGGGGATGGGGTGACATGAATCTTTTAGGTCAAATCAGTTACCGTCATTTTAGTGATATATTCTGTCCCATAATCAGAAAGTAAGGTAAGACTTTCAGGGGACTGGGACACAGGATGGGAATATTTTTTAGCGGAGACAGTACAGTGGGACTTCAAATCACCCAGTGTGGCTTCCATGGTCACAGCCTGGGGCTCACATCTTGGCTCGACTGCGTGTCAACCAGTGAACTCTCGGGCACCTCTGTTTGCCTGGGACTAGTGACGGGTCTGCAGTGAGGACTCAGTGCAATTGTGCACACAGTGTGCATAGCACGCATGTCCTCAAGCCACATTAGGTGTTATGTGAGGGGACACAGGGAGAGAGAGGCACATGCTGGGAGGGAGAGGTCAAACCCTCAGGCACGGGACTAGAGGGAGAGGGGTGTCCGCACACAGACTCTGAGACCATGTGATGAAGGCAATGCTTTCCAAATGCCAGTCCAAATATTGGGACCTGACTGCACCGGCTTCACCTAGAAAGCTCATCAGAATGCAGATTCTCAGTCGCCCTTAGGTATTTGGGGATAACGGTGTCTGAGATTCTGTAGTTTTACCCAGTGTCCTCAGAGGATTCTTATGCACGGTCAGAAGAGGAAATTGGCATTTAGAGTACGCATAGTTGAACTTTGGGATTAGAACTCTCAGCCTCGTGTCATTTTTTTTAGCTCACCATGGGAGGACCCCTTCTAAGCCTCATTTTTTTAAATCTGTGAAATGGAGATAATCTTTAGCTACCTTGCAGGGCTGTTTTAAGGCTCACACGAGCTACATTCGCAATCAGAAGCACTGCCTCAATATCTTTTCTTGCTAGGAGTGGAAATGACAACCTTGATGGTTTCCAAGACTTCCGGCACTTTTCACTCGGTCCGCCAGGGGGCAGCAGGCACTCGTACATGAAACCTCGGAGCTGGAGCCGTTTTTCCCGCAGGAGCGAGGGCCGGTGACTGCAACACCTGCATCCAATTTCCTCTCAGCAGTCCCTGGGCCATGGAGTGCCCTTACAGGACCAGACCCTCTGGAAAATCGAGGTGGCTCCAGGAAGTTTCTTCAGAAACGGATTTAGTATGTCTTCTATTATTTGCAGGCTGTAGTTAAAGTGTTTTATCTTCCCAAAGGAAGGATGACACAGAGAACTATAGTGTCTTTGAGAAAGCCAGGCTTGAGATGCCAGACTGGAAGTTCATGGTCTAGGTTAATACGTTAGCTCCTGAATCCAATTCATTCATTCATTCATTCATCCATCCATCCATCCATCCATCAGACTTGAACTGAGCCTCTTTTCTGCCGAGCACTAACTAGGCCAGGCATGGGGGAGACGAAGGTGAATAGGGCCCTGATCTTGCCTTGGGGATTCTTGGTCTTTAAGGGAGCGGCAGATGTTTCTAGAATACCACCCATGTGTCAGGTGCTGTTCTCAGCCTTTTACAGGTGTCAAGATGTGAGTCCTGTGAATGAGGTATTATTATTCCCTCCACTTGACAGAGGGGAAACTGAGGCCCAGAGAAATTAAGTCAAGGTCTCAGGTCTAGGAGAGAAACAGGGCTTTGGACATGGGCAGCTGGGCTGCAGAGCCTTCACTCTCCCTGGTTGATGGGTGAAGCAGACGTGAGATCGATTCGTGGGTGGGTGCCCACAGCCCTGTGCCTTAGCCGCTTGTTCCTGGGAATGCTCTGATGGAGCCATGCTGCCAGCCCTTGAGCCCCCGTCTGAAGGCGTCCTCCTGCCGACTGTGCCTGGCAGTTGGAAGTGCTGGAGGGGGTGCCCGTAGGAGCAACCTTTAGCCAAAGACGGGAGAGTGGGAAGTTGATTCTCTCCAGGTGGTGCAGTCGTGGAGGGCTGCTCTAGAGTGCCTCCTAGCGTTCCCCAGAGGGACTGAGCTCCAGGTGCCCTCAGCGGAACCTGTGGCTGTCCCAACAGTGTACGTGGGATCCCTGTCCAAATAAACGACCCCCACTGAAAGCCTTGGCTCAGGCTCTGTTCTGGGAAATAGCCCTGCCTAAGGCCACTGTATCTCCCAGGATTTGTATCCTTTAAAGGACAAAGGGCTGAGTTCTAGGCACAGCTGTGGCTCCAGCCCAGAACATGCCAGGGATGAATAGAATCAGAGGTTGCGAAGCTTTGGGGGGCATTACTTTGCCCTTGTAGAGGGTGGTGAAGGCCTCTCAGAAGAGATGACATTTGGATTCAGATCACCTCTCTTAACTTCCTGTTAAAGGGTGTTCTCCCTCACTGATGCTTTCCTCGCCTTTCAAACCCACGTGCCTGTCTGAGGTCTCAGAGAGCCATGAGCCAGCCCCTGGAATCCCGGTGCCTTCTGTACCCTTCTTATTCATCTCTAAGCATTTTTTTCCTCCATATTGGTCAGATCAGTTGCTTCTGCCTGACTTTTCTGGAGCCATCTGAAGCCACACATAACCTCCCAGGGCCTCAGTTTCCACACCTGTGAAATGGGGATGGTGATGCTTCGAGTCTCGAATGTGATAGGCTTTGACAGCCGGAATGCTCAGCTGCTGGGCTCCCCTGGGAGCTGGGTGGCAGCCTTAGCCCCCTGCTCTCCGCAGCGGCCCAGTGCTCTGCCTTGCTCTTGAAGGTGGCCCAGCTGCTGCCTGCGTATCTTCTGCCCTGTCACCTGCTCCAGGCATGGGGCATCCTTCTCTGATCTTTGTTGGCCCTGATGGTGTCCTGGGCTCCTAGAGGATATGCTGCACTTCTTCCTCATTTCTTTCAGATGCCCGCAGACACCTGGAAGAAACCAAAGTCATTTTAAAGGTTCAAACAGCCTGAACCCCTCCAGCACAACCCAGTAAAACATTTAGACTTTGTTCTACTGACAGAACGCTTGTCTCTTCCCCACCTTGTCATACTACAAAGCCCTGTGTGACTCCTCTAACCTACCCTTAGGGGGGCACCATGACCCCCTCCCAATTCCTTGCTTTTTTAAGGGATCCTTTCAGGTACTAATAATGGCAAACATTTATTAAGCTTTTCCCAAGTTACAGGCGCTATTCTAACTATTTTTCAAGTGTCAGACCCTAAGTCTTCACAACAAGCTTATAAAGGAGGGACTGTTTTTATCCCCATTTTTACAGATGAGGAGACGGAAGCCCAGAGAGTTTCAATCGCTTGCCAAAAGTCATAGAGCTGGGAAGTGCAGAGCCAGGCCACTGCCTGGTTTTAAATTCTGGGTGGAAACGCAATGTGCTGGTTTACCCGGTGTGCTGGTGCGTGTGTTATCCTCAGCAGCGCCCAGGGGACAAATGGGCAGACCAGCTGACAGCGACAGCAGGCTCCCCTCTTCTCCACCAGGAACTGTCAGAGGAGGCTGGATAAGGAGAGCAGCTTGGTCGCCTAGGGCTGTGATTGGGAGGCCCTAGCACAGCAGCTGCTGGGTGAAAGTGGATTGTTCTTCTTCAGTAGGAGTTTTGGCCCCAGGTTGCTTTGTTGCCAAGGCCAGCTTGGCCTCTTTGCAAATAACTGGTAATTGTGCCATTGCACTTCAGCCTGTACAACAGAGTGAAACCTTATCTGAAAAAAAAAGAATTAATAGTAATAATAATTACTGAGTACTTGGTATGTGATATGGTTTGGCTGTGTCCCCACCCAAATCTCACCTTGCATACTAATAATCCCCACATGTCAAGGGTGAGGCCAGGCGGAGATAATTGAATCATGGGGGCAGTTTCCTCATACTGGTCCCAGGTAACCTCTTTAGCTACACCTGAGAGTAGAAACATCTTCATTTTGGAAGGCAAGTAAGGGTCCTATCCACAGCTTCCTGTGCGTGATCATTGCTTAGGGCAAGGTGACCAGTAGAGCCCTGGGTGAGCCTCCCCTCTGCCAGCCACTGTGGGACTAGAATTACTTACAATGCATATTATGCAAGATATGGTGTATGTATACACACACACAACATGTATACGATTAATTGTAAAACAACTTTTGCCTTTGAATAAATCTTAGCTAAGCCTCATCCCAGCCCTGAGACCGTCTCATCAGTCTCTGCGAACTTGGTCTGCTGATCTGCAAAATGATGGTATTAAGAGTACCTACTCCTCCCAGACCTGTTGCGAGGACTAGAGATACATAATTAATGGAGGGGTCTTAGAACACAGCCCAGTACGTACTGTATTAGTCTGTTCTCACACGGCTAATAAAGACAGACCCAAGACTGCGTAATTTATAAAGGAAAGAGGTTTAATTAACTCACAGTTCCACATGGCTGGGGAGGCCTCACAATCATGGCAGAAGGCAAAGGAGAAGCAAGACATGTCTTACATTGCAGCAGGTAAGAGGGCATGTGTTGGGGGAGCTCCCATTTATACAACCATCAGATCTCATGAGACTTATTCACTACCAAGAGAAGAGTGTGGGGAAGCTGCCCCCATGATTCAATTATCTCCACCTCACCCCACCCTTGACGTATAGGGATTATTACTATGCAAGGTGAGATTTGGGTGGGGACACAGCCAAACCATATCACATACTAAATACTCAGTAATTATTATTACTATTAAATCATTTTTTTGAGATAGGGTTTCACTTTTGTCCAGGCTGTAGTGCAATGGCACAATCAGGGCTCACTGTAGCCTGAAACTCCTGGACTCAAGCAATCCTCCTGCCTCAGCCTCCTAAGTAACTGGCACTACAGATGTGTGCCACCATGCCTGGCTAAGTCCAGTGTCACATATTGTCATTATTACTGTTACTTTTACAATGTGGAGTCATTGTGGGACTTAAATGCATAAATGAAATGATTCCTTGCACAAAGTAAGTGCTCATTAATGGGTAGTTTATATTTTTGTTGTTATTACAAAGTTCTTTCTTCCTCATTTGATCCCCACCCCAGATGTGGGGGAAGGCTGGGATTCCTTTTCTCATTTGAAAAATGTTGAAACAGATGCATCTAAAAAAACCAAAATGGCTTGTTCCAGGTTTCCTAAAGAGGAAGCATGAAAGGCATAATTGAAATTCAAAATGTTTGGTCTGAAAATCCTACATCCTTTCTCCTAACCACTGTGAATTCTTACTAAGGGGTAAGGCATTAAAGCCTTTTTTGAACCATCTTTCTCTTATGGAGGAACACGGCCTCTTAAACAACACCAGCTACTAACTGCCTACTAGGGTCTGAAAGTGTCCTCCCAGCAGTCATGTCCCCAAGGTGATGGCATTAGGACGTGGGGCCTGTCAGAGGTGATTAAGTCACTAGGGTGGAGCTCTTATAAATGGGATTAGTAACAACTTTTCTAAGAGGCCGGAGAGCTAGCTTTTTCCACCGGGAGAGGATACAGGAGAAGTCAGCTGTCTGCAACCCGGAAGAGGGTCCTCATCAGAACTCAATCATGCTGGCACTCTGATCTCGGACTTCCAGCCTTCAGAACGGTGAGAAATGAATTTCTGTGGTTTATGAGCCACCCAGTCTATAGTACTTCGATATTGAAGCCCAGACAGACTGAGACACTGCCTGTTCACACAATTCCGTTCCACCTATCATTTCAATTTCGTGCTCTTAGGAGTCCTTTGAGGCCCGTCTATTTTGAAACCCATTTAAAAGATGAGAAACCTGAGGTTCAAAGAGTTGAGCCTCCTGCCCAAAGCCATGCAGCAGGGGGGGCCGGACCAGGGTCTTCTGGCTTCTGGTTCTCCAGTATGGAATTAAAGAAAGAGTCTGTTTAAATCCAGAGGAGGCTTGGGGTGTGCCAAGAAGCACCCAGTGCCTCCACAGAGCAGGCTTCTTCCTTCTCCGTCTTCACCTCCCTGACCATCCTGGCGGTCCCAACTGTGCATGAGGGCCAGCCTCTCACTGTGGCCTCCAACCTCTCTTGTACTCGGTGCCTCCTGGTGAACTTGCTGTGCCTTAGAAGCCAGCACTGCCTCCCTTTCACTGCACAGTCCCGGTGTGAACCTTCCGAGTGCGTCTCCCAGCACTGGACCCTGCAGTCTCTGAGCCCCACTTCCACACTGTCATCTCAGACCTGCCAGCAGGCGGTCACCTGTACGTGGTATGGCTGAGCCTGAGATCTCACCTCCCAACACCCAGCTGGCAGTAGATGGGCAGGACCATTCAGAGGCAAACAGAGGGAGGTGTGCAGGGGTACAGAGGACAGATAGATGTCACTGACCCCACCAACAAATAGTGAAACAGCAGAAAGAAAACATAGATGTACACGTGGGCATTAGGACACTTCGTGGCAAGTAACAGAAACCTAACCCACCCTGGGTGAAGCAGTTTACTGGCACACAGAACTGAGAAGTCTGGTGTAGTTCTGACTCTGGGCTGGGGTGTTCCCAGAGGTTCAGGCAATGCTGTTGAACATGTTTCTTTCTACATGTCTCCTAGGCTTCTCTATCCTGCTAATGGCAAGAGGTATACCCTTAGTTCCAGACTGGCTGTGACTCTCTCAGCATTCCTGCAGCCAAGAGCTTATGACTTTCCTGGTTGCTCTACAAAAGGTCCCAGGACTGAGACTCCTTGGGCCAAACACCCTGGCTTGAGTGAGCCTAACCCCAGTCTCTATGGCCCTGTGCTGAAATAAGCTGATTATCCGGGCCTGGATCCAGGGGATGGGACCTGCCCCATCAAAACACCCTGGATAAGGAGAGGGCAAACCCTGCTTCCCACGGGAAAATTCAGGTGCCATTTCCAGAAGCAGAGGAGAATCCTGGCAGTAAAACCACCAACACCCACGGCAGTGTTTATGCACATACTGGACACTGGGTGTCTCCAGCCAACCACTTTCCTCGTAAGACTGCAAGCTTGGACCTGTTCAATGTCACACGTGAACGTGATAAGAAACCAGGGTGGAGGGTTTCCTCTGAGGATGCAAGGGCTGGGATGGAGATTCTCCATCTAGACTGGCCTGAGTTCTTTCTGAAGCTGGGCAGGACAATCAGGCTCCCAATTTTCCTTCCTGGTGACCCCAGCAGCCACCGACGATCGACGATCGCCCTGCCTCACAGTCAGGGAGGCTGTTGAGGAAGACAAGATGCCTATTATTTCTAAGGGACATGCTCTCTCCAGGTGGTACAGAATGCAGACTCTCCCCTGAGAAAGAGAGAGTGAATGAGGACAGCCCAGGCTGCAGAAGCCAGTGTGGTCTGCCTTTGGGCAGCAATGGACAGGTGGCTTTGGCTCTGTGGTCATTGGTGGGCACAGGGAGTCCAAATTCTTGTAGGGGAACAGATCCAATCTGACTCTACAAACATGAAAATCTTCCTGGCTGGAAGCATCTGGTTATTCTTCTCATTCCTCCAGATTGGCTCAGAGAAAGTTTTCTCAAAGAAGGATCCACTCAGCGGCTGCCCCTCACAGCTGCAGAACAGCCTCTTTAGTTTTGCCCTGAAGCAGATAGCTGCAGATGCAGCAACCGTCCGTGAAGAGATGGGATTTATATTGACAGACACATGTTTATCCAGATCAATTAGGGAAAATTATTTTTCGCAACACTCCTCAAACAAGGTTTTGCAGCTAATAATCAGTTTGAGTTGTGCAATGTGAATGCCAAAACTGTGAGACGAGATGAGAAAGCTATGGGCTAGATTGCCTCTCGGGAGAGCACTGTAGTCCGGGAAGAGACACTGTGGTGATCCTCTGGAGCAGAGGGCAGGACACTCTCTAAATCACTCTGCATAATTAAGGAGAGATAAGTTTGATGTTGGGGAGGGAGTGATTGGATTGGGCAAACTGACCACTGTGTGGAGGAGTGAGTGGCAGGAGAGAGAGAGAAAGCCAGCCCTGCAGAGAAGGGCCTGGGGCGTGCCCATGTACTGAGTAGAGAACTTTCAAGGGAGATCTTGGGTGCAGGGTGACATGGACCTTCCCACATTGTCAGGGGAAACTGTTGAGAAATCCTCAAATGCTTGGTGGATGAATCTGTTCTTTTTGCTTTTCTGGATCCTCTCTGGACCCTTCTCCACTCTAGACTGGTCCCTGGGAGGCTTTCCTGCATGGACCTCCTCGCCCTCTGGCTTTTTTGAGGGTTTGGCCAGTGGGGAGCGCAATGCACTGAATGTGTCCCACCAAAATTCATAGGTTGAAATCCTAACCCTCAATATGAATGCACTTTACTTTGGGGAGTAATCAGGTCATGAGGGTGAAGCCTTCATGAATGGGATTAGCGCCCTTATAAGAAGAGATGCAAGGGTTTGATCTTGCTCTCTGCTCTCCATCACATGGGGATACAAGAAAGTGACCATCTGCAAACCAGGAAGCAGGCCCTTCCTAGACACCAGATGTGCCAGCACCTTGATCTTGGACTTCCAGCTTCCAGACTGGGAGAAATAAATTTCTGTTGTTTATAAGGCACCTAGTCTATGGTATTCTGTAGCAGCCCAAACTACCTAAGATACGTGCTTTACTTAGGTTTGGACAACAAGGAGCTTTCATTTAAGCCTGGGAGGGAAAAGAGTGAGGCTGGAGATACTGGTTCCCCTATCCCCCAACTGCTGTGTTGCCTTGGGCTGGTTGGGTCTCTCGACAGAAGACCTCAGCTGTGACGGAGTGGCATTTCTCCACAACCTTCTCTGTCTCCTGCTTCCTGAAGTTGCTCCTTCCTTGGCTTCTGCTGTTACTAGCTCTAGGGAGTCACACAATCCCTTGGGGTTTCTATAAGCCTCGCCCACACCTTGACAAAATTTCCCTCCATTGAACATTTCCCAAATAATCCTGGTTTGAGTGTGCTGGCTGTTTCCTGCCAGGACTCTGACAGACCCACTTGGTGTGAGTGCTTTTCTCATGGAAGCCAGTCTAGGACATGGGTTCGGTCCTGGGTGAGGGGCTGAGCAACAAGTTCACACCAGGGAAGAGTTGGCTTGTAGGTTAAAGCAAACACATTTGGGAGCTCTCCGGGAATATCGCAGCAGCCTGGCTGCCGCTTGAAGCCATTCCCGCTTGCAACTCCAAACTTCGAGGCTCAGTGGGGGAGGGTTAGCATTAGGAGAAATACCTAATGTAAACGACAAGTTAATGGGTGCAGCACACCAACACGACACATGTATACCTATGTAACAAACCTGCACGTGGTGCACATGTACCATAGAACTTAAAGTAGATAAACAACAACAACAACTGCAAAAATCTACATGCTTCAGTGTGAAAAAAAAAAAAATCAGAGCAGCCTCAGGAGCTCACCCAGGCTAGGGCCCCTTAGGCCATCATGGAGAGGTCTTTCCTTAACTGAGACCGGGAACAACTAGGATCTCAAGACACAGAAAGTAGGAGATTGAGAACTGCTGATGTGACCATTTCACTGATATGGAAATTGACGTTATAAGAGGTTCAAGGTCACAGGTCAAGTAGACCGCAGCATTGAGAGAGCCATAGAAACGTAAAAACAGGCCTTGGTCCGAGATCAGATGCTGAGCTCAAGTGTTTATAGGCCATGTCTAGGCATGTCAGCTAGGAGGGTTCTGAGGTGCTGAGATTGAAAATATGTTTCTGTTTTTCTGATTACAAAAGTAATTCAGATTCATTACAAAATATTTTTAAAATATGGCATAAAGTAAAAATCACCCAGGATCTTACCACTTAGACACAGGTCATATTTTCCATATTTCCTTCCAGGCTTTTTTCTTCAATACAGCTGCAGTCATTCCCTTCTTATAACTTTGTTTTGTACGTATTTTTCTTAGCATTATGAGTAAGCATTCTTTGTAAATGTGATTTTTAGAACTTCCTATTTTTTTGTCACATAGATTGCCATAATTTGTTTGTATAACCAACTCATAATCATTCCCATAATAGTGGCGTTTACTTTTTTTGTCTCTAATTTTTAATTTTTTGCTATTATAGTTAATGATACATACTTATATATGTATGTAACTAACATATACAAACCCTCTACTTACATATTTGTGTTCACGTACAATTATTTCCTTCATTTAGAGTCCTAAAAGTGGAATTATAGCATGATAGAAAACATGAACATTTTTTAGAGTCCTAATAAATATTGATGACTTAGTTTCCAGGAAATTTGTACAGAAGACCCTCAAATATGGTCATTTTGTTCAACATTGTTTCGTTATAATGTTGATAAAAAAATCCATTCCCGGTTGGGGCTGCTGTGTGTGCACGGAGTTTGTACGTTCCCCCGTGTCTGCGCGGGTTTTCTCTGGGTACCCCAGTCTCATCCCACATCCCAAGGATGTGCTGTACGTGAATGGGCGCCCTCAGTTGTCCCAGTTTGAGTCTGTGTGGGTGTGTGAGTGAGTGTGCCCCGAGGTAGGATGGTGTCCTGGCCAGGGTGGGTTCCCACCTTGTGTCCTGAGCTGCAGGGACCGGCTCTGGCCACCCACAACCCTGACTTGGAATAAGCAAGTTGGAAAATGAATAAATGAATGAACATGAATTATTTTAAAATAATAATTTATAGAGTTCACGATAATCATACAAATGCACAACAATAAACTATTTGGTACCAATGTGCTCAGCGAGCCACCGTATTTGTGATTGTTGGTGTTTGAACTGAGTGGTGGTAGGAGGTGCTTCTGACAATGTTTGCTTTGCATATGTTTACTCCTTGATTTAACTCACTCACTGATTCACCAAAAGTTTAGTAAATAATTCTCTTACTTGTTTTTATTAATATTTCTTAGTATGTGTATCTTACATTTATTTCAGTGTTTGTTATTAGAGTGTTTTGGGTCTTTCTTTA
This sequence comes from Papio anubis, assembly GCF_008728515.1. Taxonomy (NCBI): domain Eukaryota; kingdom Metazoa; phylum Chordata; class Mammalia; order Primates; family Cercopithecidae; genus Papio; species Papio anubis. The sequence goes on from NC_044977.1 coordinate 56,141,751, forward strand.
GAAGTTGGTAATGATTTTGTGACCAGAATTATGCCATAGGAACTTAACTCTTGTTTATATCAATTAGCCCATGGTCAAACTGGTTTTGTTACATGTTGTTTTGCTGACAGTCTCAGTTTCAGAGATCCTATCAAAGACGTTAAGTGAGGACTTAGTGTGCTAAAAGCATTTCTCCTGCCAGTCCCCTAGGACAATGTGTGTCTCAATGTATGGAGTTTAGTAGGGGCTTGCTTCCAGGCATTGGCTCCACTCCAGATCCCAGCCCTTCCCCTAGGCCTTGCTTTGCTTCCAGGTTTCACTTCAGTTGGTCTTAAAGGTGAGCCCCATGCTGATTAGTGAGCGCATGGTGTGCGTGAAGGTTCCAAGAGTAATATGTGCCTACTTTCTACTTTCCAGATGTTTCTCCCCTCTGGGGCCAATTCCACCACTCCCTGGAAAGTGATGTGATGACCCTGGGCTTGAGTCCAAAGAACATAGGAGAGTTTTGGCAGGTCCATGGTGTGTTGGTGCCAACTCACTTAAAGTGAAAACACTATAAGGTGAGTTTACATGGATGAACATATCAGCATCTGCCTCACATGATTTCAGAGGGCACCACAGCCTCCTCCCAGAGACTTCCTGGGTAGCCAGATCTCTTTGGAGGACAAGTGAGCAGGGTGTGATTTAGAAAGGGTTTATGTATGGGATGTTGACGGAAGGTATATTAGTCCGTTTTCATGCTGCTGATAAAGACATATCCGAGACTGGGAAGAAAAAGAGGTTTAATTGGACTTACAGTTCCACATGACTGGGGAGGCCTCAGAGTCATGGTGAGAGGAGAAAGGCACTTCTTACATGGTGGTGGCACGAGAAAATGAGGAAGATACAAAAACGGAAACCCCTGATAAAGCCATCAGATCTCATGAGACTTATTTACTACCACGAGAACAGTATGGGGAAATCCACTCCCATGATTCAAATTCTCTCCCACTGGGTCCCTCCCACAACACCTGGGAATTATGGGAGTGCAATTCAAGATGAGATTTGGGTGGGACACAGAGCCAAACCATATCAGCAGGGTAAACACTTTCTAGGTGTGGAGACCTGGAGACACTGGTCTGTAGAGACCATTAGTACAAAGTCAACAGTAGTAAAAGAAGTGGAAACAGCCTCTCTGAGCCTCAGCTTCCTTCTCTGTGTGGGTTAATGTTGGAAAAGTTTTCTTGGGCATTTTCCATTGAGCACACATTTACCCATGTGTATCAGTGTGCACACACACACATGTACACACACACAAATCCATCCCAAATTTATTTGCATTATGAACTTGCTGGATGGTGGATAAATCCCAACTCTTACCTATTTTAATTTTCATCTTCCTACTACTTATCCTGATGCCGGAAATGCATTTAGTGGATTATTAGTAGTAGCTATGGAAACCCTGAACAAGGCCCTCTCCCCCCCATCACTACCCTGGGGCCTCACCATTTCCTGTGACTGGGTATAGCTCATTTAAATGTTAACTTTAAAAATGCAATTAAGAAAGTGGATCTTCAGGGCTTGTGTTTGGGCTTATCCAGTGTTTATGTAGTCATCTTGCATAGCTCTTCTCCCTGAGTGTGGGCAACTTAGAGTTGCTGGACATGACCATCTTATAGATGTGGAAACTGAGGCTGAGAGAGGGGCCATGTCTAGCCACAAAGCATCCACTTGGTGAGTGGTAAACCCAGGAAAACAATGCATACCTCCAGATTCCAGGCTGGTGCTTTACTTATTTTACCCATGATTTTAAAGAGGTAAACTCCCTTAGAAAATGTGTCTTAAACAAATCTTCCCGTTTTTTTCCTTTTGAGATGGGGTATCACTCTGTCACCTAAGTTGAAGTGCAGTGGCGGCCATTTCAGCTCACTGCAACCTCTGCTTCCCAGGCTCAAGTGATCCTCCCACCTCAGCCTCCCGTGTAGCTGGGACCACAGGCGTGTACCACCACACTCAGAAAATTTTTTGTATTTTTGGTAGAGACAGGGTTTTACCATGTTGCCTAGACTGGTCACAAACTCCTGAGCTCGGGTAATCCATCCATCACAGTCTCCCAAAGTGCTGGGATTACAGGTGTGAGTCACTGTGCCAGGCTACACAAATCTTCTCAATTCATAAACAGATGGAAGTGGTGAGAGGGGGTAGGTGTGGCCCAGAGTCTCATCCACTACAGGTTTCTGAGGTGATTTTGTGGATCTCTACAGTTCTGCCTAGAAATCAGTGGGGTCCACTAAGCCTGCTCCCTTGCTTCACTTATTCTTTCATTCATTTATCCACTCAACAAACTTATGATGAGTACTCACCATATCTTAGGCTCCAGGCTCAGCTTAAGTGAAGTACCTTGGATCCTTCCAATAAATTCCCTGTCTTTGCCTTTCTTTCCTTTCTTAAATTACTCAGAGTTTTTCCTGTTGCTTTCCATCAAGAAATCCTAATAGGTGCAAAGAGTTTATACTATTTAGTGGGTGAAGCCCCTTTGAAAGATTTTAGATGGGGAAATATTTGAGTGTTATGTAGACTATGCTGATGGCTTAGAAAGAATGACTGAGTTCCCATATAAGAAGGAGGAGATAGGAGTACAGCAGGTTGGTTAGGTAGTATTGAAGTCGAAGAAAGAAATACTGAAAGTCTAAGCTAGTCAGTGATTAAACTAAAGACAGGAAGGTGTAGTGATTAATAGCTTGGACTCTAACTACAGACCAGGGTTCAAATCCTGACCTTGCTGCTTACCTGGTGTGTAAGCATGGGCAGTTTATGTAACCTCTCCAAATCTGTTTCATCCGCTGTAAGACAGACTGGATAACAGCATCTCTGCTTGTGAGGGATTCACTGAAATAACTAAAAGAGAGGTGAAGCACAATGCCTGGTTCATAAGAAGCATTCAGTAAATACTATTGGCTATTGTTACTGATAATGGTGATGATGATGGTGATGACAGTGATGATGATGGTGATGATAATGGTTATGATGAAAATGATAGTGATGATGGTGGTGATGACAGTGATGATATTTATGATGTTGATGCTGATAATGGTTATGATAATGACGATAGTGATGATGATGGTGGTGATGATGACAGCAATGACACTGATGATAGTGATGATAATGATGACACTGATGATGATGGTGATGATGATGATGATGATAATGGTTATAATGATGGTGATAATGATGGTGGTGATGACAGTCATGACATTGATGATAGTGATGATGATGATGACACTGATGATGATGGTGATGGTGATGATGATAATGGTTATAATGATGGTGACAATGATGATGGTGGTGATGACAGTCATGACATTGATGATAGTGATGATGATGATGATGATAATGGTTATAATGATGGTGATAATGATGATGGTGGTGATGACAGTCATGACATTGATGATGGTGATGATAATGATGACATTGATGATGATGGTGATGATGATGACAATGGTTATAATGATGGTGATGATGATGATAGTGGTGATGACAGTCATGACATTGATGATGGTGATGATGATGATGACAGTGAAAGTGAGCATGGTGATTGTGATGGTAATGATAATGATTCTTATAACTATGAAGGATGGAGATGATAAGTGAGATTTGAGGGGAAAGGCAAGGATGATTCCTGAAGTTCTAGGCTAGGTGATGGAGGGAGTCCTTTTTGAGGGGAAAAACATACAAAATGTGTTCATATGGTCCTATGCTTTTTAGAATTTGAAAAGTTGGATATCTTAATCCCAATCAATTAAGGTTGCCTTCTCTTTTCACTCTGGCTTTTTCTCCTGTATGCTATCTCTTTTATTGAGTGGTGCTTTTATTGAGTGGTGCTGGGACAGCTTCAGGAAGGACCTATGCAAACTTCATTAGCTGTGTGTTTAATCTATTTCTTTGTAATTTTCAGGATATCTGAATTATATTTACTTTATGTTTTATTACATTGTCTTATGGTTTTACATGGGAACCGACATCACTTGGCTGTTATCACGTCTTATGCTTATACATGATACCAACATTACTTTTATAAATAGAAAGTAGCTACAGAATTAAATATGATGAGATCGAACCAAATTATCCTATTTAGTCAGATACCTGCCAACACTTTTGTTTTTGCTAAAAAGGGAAATTAAGTATGTCAGAAAGGTGATAAAGACAGTGGCAACAAAGAGAGACTTTTTTTTTCTTGAGACAGGGTCTTGTTCTACTGCCCAGGCTGGAGTGCAGTGGCACAATCTCAGCTCACGGCAGCCTCACCTTCCCAGGTTCAAGTGATCCTCCCACCTCAGTCTCCAGAGTAACTGGAACCACAGGTGCATGCTACCATGCCCAGCTAATTTTTGGATTTTTCTCAGAGATGTGGTCTCACTATGTTGCCCAGGCTGGTCTTCAACTTCTGAGCTCAAGTGATCCACCCACCTTTGCTGGGATAACACACGTGAGCCAACGTTCCTAGCTCAAAGTGAGACTTTCTCCTTGAAGTAACCAGCTAGATTGGCAGAGAAGTGATAAAAGAATATGGTCAATTTTTCACTGTGTGAGTCAATGTTACTTAATGCTAGATTTGTGGAGCACTGAAAGCCATGTCCTGAATGGCCAGTGATACTCACGTTATACCATGGACAGTCCTGCTTCAAAGACAGGCTGTCATATTACACACCACGTGACTACACTATTCAGGACCTGTGGAAATGGACGTCAACAGGTGGACACAGGTAAAAATTAGATCATGACTAATCAGCTTGGCCTCTCAGCCTGGCTTCTGTAGGCAGGCAAAAGGGTAGGCATCACTAAACAAGGCTTCTATTTAGAGAAGGCATCCGAGCAGCTGAGTTTGGGATGGGCCAGGCACTGCAGAAGGATTGCTTAAATCTCCAAAGCCGACTTGTGGGTGACATCACTGGAGCCAAGGGGGCAATAGCCCAGCTCAGAGATCACCATGAAGCAATTAAATGGACAAGAAATGCTTCTCCCTTCTAGGTGCTTCCATAGAGGACCCTCCTCCCAAAGAAGGAGGCGAAGCTAGCAAATTGGTCCCCTGGAAAAGAAGTGAGGATGAGAAACAGTTTTGCCATTATTTTGTTGAGTGGTTTTTTTTGCCATTATTTTGATGAGTTATTTTGATGAGTGTAATTTTCCTAGTCCCTGTCCCATTCAATAGCAGTTTGGCCAAATGACTTCCAGGAAGACTAAGAAGCACTAACATAATTATGGATACCAAAATTGACCTTTGCAAAATATTCACATCCTTTTAAAATTCTCTTTCTAGGCTGTGACATTAGCAGTGATGCTCAAAATATTGGCAATGTATTTTTTCAAACTTTAATTATGGAACATTTCAAATGTATACAAGAGTAGAGAGAAGAGCAAATATAACAAGGCCCCTTGGTACTCAGCCCCCAGTTCAACGATTATTAACTGCGGTTGTTTCATCTGTCACTTCTCCCTCTTCTGGAACCCCCATTAGGCTATTTTGAAGGAAATCCTATAATTATGTCATTTCATCCACAAATACTTCAGAATGTATTAGGTTGAACCTTATGTCATTTCTGGTAGGTAAACATATTTATTTAAAGTTTATTTATTTGGGTAAGGATTCAAATGTGGTCCACCCATTTTGGCAGCGTCTTCACCTTGCCTTTTCTCCTTTCACATGTCTCCATCTTTCTTCCCATGTCCCTTATGTTTGCAGTTATCCCAACAGGGGACATTTGGGAATGAAGCACAGTAATCCCCCCTTATCTGCAAGGGGTATGTTCCAAGACTCCCCGTGGGTGCCTGAAACCACAGATAGTACCAAATCTTTTGTATATTATGTTTACTATGTTTTTCTCCTATGCAATCACTTTTCTTTTTGAGACAGAGTCTCGCTCTGTCACCCAGGCTAGAGTTCAGTGGTGTGATCCTGGCTCACTGTAACCTCCCCCTCCTGGGTTCAAGTGATTCTCCAGCCTCAGCTTCCCAAGCAGCTGGGATTACAGGCATGCGCCACCGCACCCAGCTAATTTTTGTACTTTTAGTAAAGACGGGGTTTCATCATGTTGGCCAGGCTGCTCTCGAACTCCTGGTCTCAAGTGATCTGCCCGCCTCGGTCTCCCAAAGTGTTGGGATTACAGGCATGAGCCGCCATGCCCGGCCCCTATGCATTCACATTGTATAATATGGTGGGTGACACAGACAGTGTGCATACGCTTGACAAAGGGAAGATTCAAGTCCCAGGTGGGATGGAGAGGGACAGTGTGAGATTTCATTATGCTACTCAGAATGGTGGTGTGCAATTTAAAATTCATGAATTGTTGATTTCTGGAATTTTTTACTCAATCTTTTCAAACTGTGGTTGACCTAGGGTAACTGAAACTGTGGAAAGTAAAACCACAGATAAGGGAGGATTACTGCAAATGTCTTGGGAGTCCCCAAGCTCTTCTGGGTGTTGTCTGCTCTGTGAGGTTCCAACCTCCCTCCTAGAGACACTCAGAGATTGTGCATTGGCTACTGCCTTAGGAGTTTTTATTCTCAAGAAACTCTGATTCCCTGAAAAAAAGAGGTTCCAGAGATGAGGGAGTTGGTAGATTGGAGGATGCAAGGGCCTCCTTTGTGCTTCTGGGCCCAGTGGGGCTGACATTTCTAACAACACTTTGACCAAAGGTGGAAGGAAACCTGGTCTGACCCTCAGCCTTGCCATTGCTCTGTGACCCTGGCCAAGTCACTCAACCTCTCTGGGCTCCAGTGTATTCAAATGCCACAAAACAGAACGTTTGTTCATTTGTTATTCCCTTTCTTTCCCACCATTAGAATCGAGTCTGCCCTATAGCAAAATGCCTAGCATGTAGTGAGCACTGGCTCATGTTTGCCGAGCAAGGGGATTGGGTGTTCTCAGGAACCCCTTGTGCTCTGAAGCCCTGCTGTTCTCCCACGCCTAAGACTCATGCGCAGTCTCGCCCATCTGAACACGTCTCACTTCCATCTCACAGTTGGGGTTGTCTCTCATTCCTGACAGTTTGGCTGACTGAGAAGAGAACAACTGCAGCCCCCAGTGGAGGGAGAAGGGGCAAGCATGTGGGAAGCCACTTTCGTGTGTCCTTGACTAAGCGTCCCCTTTCTGGGTGATAGCCTGGGTCCCAGGGCTCAGCTCTATTTTGGTTACCATTTGGCAGGTGTCGCCTTGCTGAGGCCTGCCTGGCCCTCAGGGACAAGAGGCCAAAATCTGCTACAAGAATGGTAATTTGAGGAAACTTGGCCCCCTGTCCTTGGGGCTTCGGTGTTCTTTAGGACAAGCTGAGTGATGATATCATGGACTTAATTACTTTCTGGAGCCCTTGTCTCTGAGCTCTAGCCCCTGTGTGAGGCCCCAGGGAGCCTAATTTAGGAGAAGGAGTCAGTGGGATGGCAGCTGTTGAGAGGGGCTGGCTGGAGAATTTCAGAAAAAGGTGCTTTGCTACACCTGGCCCTAGAGGCAGTGTTTCCATCCTGAGGCCTCCCAGGAAAAAGGTTCAGTTCCTGGAGATAAAAGGGCCCACAGGGAGCATCTTGGCCAGCGACTACCATTCTTAGTACCCCTCTGAGGTGGTCATTCTGCTGTGCTTGATTACCTCCAGTGACGGGGAGCTCAGTTTCTCTGGAGACAACCCATTTTATGATTAGACAGCCCTGACTGCTGGTCAGTACCGAGTTGACTTCTACTAGCACAAATCTTCCTTGATGTCACTGGCATTGCACACACAGGCTTCACCCTGTGGAGCCACACAGAACAAGTTTGAATTCTTCTTCCTTGTGACAGCCCTTCAGATATTTGAAAGCAGCTCTCATGTCCTCCTGAGCTTCTTCTCTATGCTAAACATAGCGCTTTCAGCCATTGCTCGTAAGACATGGCTTCAGTCCCCATCAGTCCTCACCATTTTCCACTGGATGGGTACCTGTTTTTCACTGTCCTTCAAGTGTGGGGCTCTGGAGGCTCTGAATTGGAGCAAGGAAAAGGAGGACACTCACTTTATTCTGCCCCCCCCACCACACATCTGCGATCACAGCTCTGCTTAGCAGACACCCCACACTCTGTACATGCAACAAAACTCCCCACGTCTTCCTCACACATGCTGCTAGCACTCTGTGCTACCCCCTCTGGGATTAGGGCAGCTGCATTTCAGGGCCCAAGCACAGAGCTTTCCACCATCTGTCCCCATTAAAGTTTTGCCTTGTTGGATTCATGCTGTATTGTTCCAGGGTGCCTGGATATTTTTGGGTCCTAATTTTCTCATTCAACATTTGGCAGCCCTTCTCATCACAGTGCCACCCACGCCATTGATGAGCATGCTCTGTGCCTCACCCCAAGTCATTGATAAACACGCCGTCTGGGCTGGCACCTGCATCCCTCTCAGGCTCGCATGAAGCTGTTACTCGGCACCCTTTTGGGGGTGGTCTTTCAGCACATTATAGGTTGTACAGCCACATAGCTCCCATTTCTTCACCTACTCATAAGAGTCTTAGGGGAAGCCTAGTTGTGGTCTAGATTTTCTGTGTCTACACACAACTCCTGACTGAAGTATCTTGTCTTAGGCAATGAGACAATGAACTGAACTACCTATGCCTTGTGCACAGCTAGCCCATGCTACCTCCTAGTGATCTCTGCCTACTTTTTAGAAGGTTAACAATCTCCAGGCTGCCCTGGAAGCCAGAAGAGAGGCAAGCCATGAGGCAGTGGCGTTCAGTGGGGCAGCTGCTTGTGTGGGGTCCTTGGGGCTGATTAGCAGGTGATGGAGACTCTGGGCTTCTGACTGAGGTCACAAGGAAGGGCTGTAGCCTGAGTGACAGGTGCAAGGAAAGGGGAGCCTATGGCCTCGTGCAGGTCAGCTCCCCTGTAGAACCTTTTCCAGAGGCTGAGCTCAGTGGGTTCATAACTAGAGGGACAATAGGTCTCACATTGCTCTACTTTATTTTCTTTCCTCCTTTCCTTCTTTCTCTCCCTTCCTTTCCTTCCTCTCTTTCCATTGAAAATTTTTTTCCCTGAGCATGGTCTCTATTCACCATTGCCCTGTGTATTAGTCCGTTCTCACACTGCTGATAAAGACATACCCAAGACTGGGCAATTTATAAAGAAAAAGAGGTTTGATGGACTCACAGCTCCACGTGGCTGGGGAGGCCTCGCAATCATGGTGGAAGGCAGAAGACACGTCTTACATGGTGGCAGACAAGAGAGATGGAGAGCCAACTGAAACAGGAAACCCCTTTTAAAGCCATTAGATCAGGTGAGACTCATTCACTACCATGAGAACAGTATGGGAGAAACCAATGATTCAAATATCTCCCACCCGGTCCCTCCCACAACATGTGGGAATTATGGGAGCTACAATTCAAGATAAGATTTGGATGGGGACACAGACAAACTGTATTACTCTGGGTGCCGAGTGCAGAGACGACTGAGACACTGATTTGCCCTCCATGTCACAGACCAGCGGGAGAGACACATAGCAATCACTAGCCTCCATGCCTGTGGTAAGAGGCGGGCTGGAGGGGCACACAGGGCACTATGGGAGCACGGAGTTGCTGAGTTGTCCCAAGACCTGCTGCTCTGCCCCATGGCCTTCAAAAACCATTGAGCTATCCCTGGAATGACCACACTCTGGTATCCAAATGACAACTTCCCAGACTGTCTTTTATACCTGAAGGAGAATAACATTCATCTGTTGGACCCTGGGCTTGCTCTTTGATTTAAAAAATGTGTTCCCCTGAAAAGATGACCTAGTCAGCCCAGGTCATTTTGGGATTCAAGGTCCTGTTGAATTTGGAGACGATACTTGACAGGCACCAAGTGACCATAGGTCAGTGTGATATGTAGATTTAACCGGGCCATCTGAGGGCTGGGAGCTCTCAGTACTGTCTGGAGAGACTCTAGACTCTAACATCAGTTAGTCTGGGGTTTGCACAGTGGTCCTTCCTGTCACTGACTGTGTGGCCTTGAGTTGAGCTTCTTAGCCTCTCAGGGCCTTAGTTTTTCTCATCTGTGAAATGGGAGTAGTATTTTGCAGAGTCATTGCGAGGATTAACGGAATGAATGCAGTACCCGGTACACAGTAGACTGTTGCATTTCCTGCCTCTAATAGTACTAGGAACTCTTTTGAAAAAGCTGTGACTCTTTTAAAAAGGAAAAAAATGCTGGAAAATGTAAATAATTTAGGTTCCATATGGTGCTTGAATTATGCTTTCAAAATGATTCCTAATTTGTGTTTCTCAAGCAGGTGACATTTTGTAGGTTTGCTTTTCTTTGCTGCTAGGTTTTGTTAGGAAGTCTTTATAGAGAGGAAAATGCAGCTGCATTTCAAAAGTCAAAGCCTCCAGGCCTTGCCTTTGTTTGGGACAGCTGGGGCCCTCAGACCAGGGGTCCAGCAGTGTTTCCTGACAAGCAGCCACAGGTGGAAGAAGGCCTGCCTTGCTCTGTGCAGAGAGGTGTGGCGTGAAGCAGGGAGCTCCCAGGGTGCCGAGCTGGAAGTGCTTGTGGGTGGCTAGCACCAGAGGAGGGAACAGTGCCATGCAGCAACACACAGGACAGACACGTGGCTTTGCCACTCACCTCTGGGCTACTGGCCAGGGTTCAGGCAGGAGGAGGTTCAGGGTGGAGAATATTCCTCCTGCACCTCTGACCTTCACCTTCCATTCCCCATTTTCAATGCCAAGACCTGAGTTCCATGTTCTCCATCCCAGCCACTGTCCCCAGTTCTCCTCTGGTAGGACTCAGGCCAGCCTTAGATGCCAGCTCACCACAGGTCAACCTGATCCTTGTCTGATGATCATTTCTCTCCTGGATTGGTCTCCTTTACTCCCCTTCCTCCTGAATCCCAACATTGTGCCATTTCACTAGGATTTCCCAACTGAATTCCTGTGATATGGCCAGCTCATGCCATTCCACACCAAGTTAAGTCAGCAGATTTTATACTATTTATAGAATGACGTGGAAATTCAGACCTGGCACTGTGTCTGCTGACCTGGTGGCCACAGTAAAATCTCTTTTCTCTTTGTTCTTTATTCCCAAAAGTCTTAAAGATAGCTATTTTCGCAAGCAATGTATGCAAATATATTCTCACTGGAAAGGATTTTAAAAATAGAGAAATATGGCTGGGTGCAGTGGCTCATGCCTGTAATACCAGCACCTTGGGAGGCTGAGATAGGAGGATTGCTTGAGCCCAGGAGTTTGAGATCAGCCTGGGTAACATAGGGAGACCCTATCTCAACAAAAAATACAAAAATTAGCTGGGTGTAGTGGTTTGCACCTGTGGTCCCAGCTACTTGGGAGGCTGAGGTGGGAGAATTGCTTGGGATCAGGAAGTCAAAGCTGCAGTGAGCTGTGATCACACCACTGCACTCCAGCCTGGGTGACAGAGTGAGTCCCTGTCTTGAAATAAACAAATAAATAAATAGATAGATAAATATAGGAAGAATATGTAGAGTAAAACATTTAAGTTCCATTTCAATCAATTCTGACTATTAACAGTTTTAGTCCAGTCTTTTTTCTACGTATTTGAATACACTTTGTATTGTTTGTGTAAACACAAGTGCAACTATATATATGTGCATACAGTAAAGAGTTTAACCTTGCCTACAAGAAGGTCTGGTTTTGCCCTCAACCCCTGGGAGGTGATCTTTGTTTGCCTAGGGCCCCAAGCCCCAACAGTGTGATTGAGGGTGGGGCTTTGAATCACGCAGTATCAGTTGACCTGGAGACTAGATCAACCATGTGGGCAAACAATCCACCAATCAATCAATTACACCTATGTAATGAAACCTCAGTAAATACTCTGAACACCAAGGCTCAGGCAGCCTTCCCTGTTAGGCAATGCTCTGTGCATATTGTCACATATGGGTGCCAGGAGAGTAACATGTCCATGATTCCCTGGGAAGAGGACAATGACAGCCCTGCCTTTGGCACTTCTCCTACACTCTGCCCTATCAGCTTATTCTCTTGGCTGATTTTAATCTGTATTCTTTCACTGTAATATAAACTGTGCTGTGGGTGTAATCACTTTTAGTGAGTTTTTCTTTAAGAAAATTATTGAAGCTGAGGGTTTTGGGAATCCCTCTGAGTATACAATTGGCATGAGAAATGAAGGTGGTCTTGGGGACAGTGCCCTCTAACTTTATAGTTGCCTAAACTAATTGCAGTGTGTGGTTTTACCTATGTATACATGTGCGTATTTAAATTACCTGATAGTGAATTCCATTCATGGTCCTGGGATTTGAATTTCATCTTTCATATGGTTGGAGACCTTCTTTATGCCTGTTGTGCCTCAGTTTCCTCACGTGCAAAATGGGGTTAGTAACAGCAGCTTCAACTATAGGATTGTTATGAGGAGTAAAGGAACAAATATTTGTAAAGCTCTTAGGTTGGTGCCTGTTATGCACTTAGGGTTACAAAACAGATGATAATGATTTTCATACCAGACCATGGAAATCTACCTTGTTGCTTTTAATAACTGAAAGGATATCATTTCTATTAGTTGCCTCTGGGTTTCCCACAAAGAAAGTAGTAATTAGGGAACTAAAATGTGTTGTTGGAAAATGACTCTTGTTGCACTACAAGGCTGAGTAAATTAGTCAGCTAGTCTAGAACAAAGTATTTATCTGGTACCAATTATTTATCTAGAAAACGCTAAGTTGGCCTACACTATGTGCAGAGGCCCAGTGCTGACAACTGTAGGGCTATAAAAACAGGTATTTTGAGAGAAGCAAAAAAGGAATGGAATGAACATCCTTTGCAGATCTAATAAGTGGCCATTGCTATTCATTTGTTATTTTATTTAATCCTCACACCAACACTGGAGAAAAATAGTATGAGCTCACTTTCAAGAAGACAAAAACAGAGTCTCAGTTTAAGAAACTTGCTTAAGTTGACAAGGCCATGACATGTTGAAGGTAGAATTTAAGCCTAGATGTGTCTCGTTTCAAAACCTGTTCATCTTGAACAGCATTTCACTGCTGGGCAAGACAGAGATGCTGCCTTAAAAGAACTTGTTGTCCCTTTGGAGGAGGGGTGGTAGAGGTGGGAAAGATGAGACATGATGCAACTAAAGAAAGTTCAAACTCTGATAAGCACTTCTCCATTTGCAAAGTTTGTCACTCAATGAGCAATTGGAATTTTCAGAACAACTCATATAAGCAAACATTATAGTTTGCAGGTGAGAAAACTGAGGCTCAAAAAAGCTAAGCATCTAGCCCGTCAGTATCTAATAAGGGGCAGAGCTGGTAGTTGAGTCTGCATTGCTGCATGAGTGGGTGTAATAATACTGTGAATGACTTTCTCTATGAAGAGGAGAGTCCCAGGAAAGGAGAGACCTGGAGTTCTTGCCTCATTCCTGACCCCATCCCACTGAACCCTGGAAAGTTGTTTGCAGATTCTTTAAGTTTTAGCGCTTTCTCTTGTAACCTAGCTGGTGAAATCATTGAGACACTGCAAACATATTCCTTTGGTCTTTTGATAATAGTGCATTCCAAAATTGAACATAAATTAAAAACAAAAGCCTTAATTAGTTTCCTTTGCATCTTTATCTGCAACCAAATAAATGGCTGCCTCTGGAGAGTTTTCTTCATTTCTTCTCCAGGCATGAATCATCCTCAGATCTATGCCTCCTCCAAGATACAGTAGGAAATGAATGGGAATTTAATGTCAGCCAAGCATAGTAGGACAAATCCAAGTCGAATACAGGGATGGCCACAGGGCAGTCAACAATGACTTAGAATGCTTCGTTTCGTTCTCTAAGTATGGGCTTTGAAATAGTGGCTGCTCTCTGAGCCAGCAGAAGAAGGTCATGAATGAAACTGGCATTTATTTTTCCCTGTAAACTTCCATTTATGAGATCTGATGGATTTACCTTCCCTGTGGTGAAGGCCTCTCAGGCAGGCTAGGGCACAATTACTGCAAGATACCAACCCTTCCTAATCTGGAACAGCTGCCGCTGGCATAAAGGTAACCTAATTCTTCTGGAATCTGGGCTCTGTTTTTACTCTTTGGAACCACAGTTAAACCTGGGGCAAATATTGTAACCACCCTCTCGGGTTCTTGTTTTGAAGACTGCAGGAGTGCTGGGATTTTGGAGATTATTCAGGAAACATCTGCTCTGAGAAACCTCCACTCAGCGGGAAGCAATAACAATGAATTTGCCCAATTCATCTAAGCTACTTTTAATTGGGCACCTACTATATCCCAGTCCAAGTGCTCAGAACTGGGGATACAGTCATGGACAATACAGACATGAACCCTCCCACCCTTTAGAAAGCTTCACTACAGGGCCTCGCTGGACTGACATTTTAATTATAAGGTGTTTTTGCAGCTGTAGCCTCAGTTTATGCATAGCAAGCATGTGGAGGAGGCATGGATTGGTTTTTCCTGTCTTCCAGATGAGGGAAACTGAGGCTGGGGAAGGCAAAAGAGGGAAGGTGTGTGATTTGACAGTCACACACTGGTAGTGGAACTGGGTCTTCAAGGTCACAACTTTATCTAAATGCTTGGACTTCAAAACCAGTAAACTGGTTATTAGGGAAACTTTAGGGAAGTTATTTAATGTTTCAGAGCCTATTTCCCCTCCTATAAGATGGGAATAAGATAATCTGCTTTGCGGAGTTGTTGAGATGGTTGACTTAGATAACGTAGATAGATATTAATAGATGGATGGCTACCTGTAGCTGTAGATAGATACAATAGATTGTAATATGCTTAAGCACTGGACGTACTGCCAAGAACGTAAGAATACTTACCACTGCAATAATAACATTGGCAGATATTTATTGAGTGCTTACCCTGTTCCAGGTAATTTCTATTATTATTCCTGTTTTACCATTGACAAATTCTAAGCATAGGGAAGTGAGATGACTTTCTGAAGTTACACGATTCATTGAAAAGGTCATAAAGCAAGTATTCAAAACTTATAATTCAGGCTTGTATTATCTATAACTCCATTGTATATATCCCCCTTTTATTCAGCCAGTGGAAAGAAAAGGCAATTAGTTTTGAACTACCAGAGGAAAGGATAAAACCTGTTCTCAGGTAATTTATAATATTGCATAGCCTTTCCAGATATGGAGCTCTACGTAGCCTCCTGAAGGACGACTGGGGCCTTGGTTTTCTCACCTGCTCCATGGTCATTGTGATAAGCCCTTCAGGGTTGTTGTGAATGGCCAAGGAAAAGTTTTGGAAATCCCGAAGTGCTGTACACAATGAGAATTGCTTGTCTTCGTGTGTTGAACTCTGAGAGCCACGGCACTTTGTACTCTAAGTTTGTAACGATGCCATTTGACACAGAGAGAGATAAATCAGTCTGCTGAATCTACAGCCCCAAAGATGATATTTTACTGGGGCAGAAGGACACCAGCTGACTATCCAGGAAATTTGGAGTAAACTATTTAAGTCTAATGCCTGGTTTATTGATACCTGCCATTCAAGCTGAAGTGCTGACTTTAATCTCATTTTTTAAAGACTTGTTCAGAGCTGTTTTCTGTTTCTCATTTTGCCTTTAATTACCTGTCTGTTGTCTTAAAATAATGGTCAGCATCACAGCATCACTGCATTGAGGTACGTAATTCAAAGGGGGGAAAAACAACATAAAATGGAAATTTCTTGCTTCTCAAGAAACAAAAATAGATGTACTCTTCACTACATCAATTTTCAGCTGTGAAAGAGAAGAAACTGTCGGTAATAATTTCTTTTCATAGGTTTTTAAAAAGTATTTTTATTGTAGTAAAATATATACTACATAAAATTTACCATTTTAGCCATTTTTAAGTGTATAATTCAATGGTATTAAGTACATTCGCATGATTGTGCAACCGTCACCACCATCCATCTGCAGAATTTTTTTTATCGTCCCAAACAGACCCTACATACCCTTTCTATAGCACAATAACTTCCCATCCCTCTCTCCCTTCCCCCAGCCCCTAGTAACCTCTATTCCACTTTCTGTCTGTATCAATCTGGCTACAACTTTAGGTACCTCATGTATGTGGAATCATATAATATTTAACTTTTGTGTCTGGTTTATTCATATACCTTGGGGTTTTCTAAGTTCACCCATGTTATAACATGTTATAGGCTGAATTGTGCCTGGACAAGTGTGTATAACATATTATATTTTGAAATCCTAACCTCAGCATCTCAGAATGTAATATTTTTTTGAAGATGGGATCTTTACATTGATAATTAAGTGAAAATGAAGTCATTATGGTGGGACTTAATCCAATAGGACTGGTATCCTTATTAGAAGAAGATATTAGGACACCGTTCATATTAGATTAAGGCCAAAGAGAGAGTCCTAAAACAGATCCTGCCCTCATGGCCCTGAGCAGGAACCAGCCCTGCCAACACCTCAATTTCAGACTTCTAGCCTCCAGAACTGTGAGAGAATCAGTTTCTGTTGTTGAAGTCACTCAGTCTGTGGTACTTTGTTATGACAGCCCTAGGAAACAGCATGTATCAGAATTTTATTCCTTTTTTAAAAAGACCAAATAATATTCCATCGTATATGTATACCACATTTTGTTTATCCATTCATGTAACTGTTTCCATCTATTGGCTATTATTAATAATGCTGCTATGAACATTGGTGTACAAGTCTCTGCTGGAGTCTCTACTTTCAGTTCTCTTGGGTATTTACCCAGAAGTAAATCCATATGCTGGATCATATGGTAAATCTATGTTTAACTTTTTGAAGAATCACCAAACTGTTTTCCACAGCGGCTGCACCATTTCACATTCCCACCAGCAAAGCACGAGGGTCCCAATTTCTCCACATCTTCACCAACACTTGTTATTTTCCCTTTTTTTTGTTTTTTTTTTTGTTTTTTGTTTTGGAAAAACTTGTATCAAGGAGTTCTACTTCTCAGATGGTAGAATATGCTCTGTGATGGTTAATACTGAGTGTCAACTTGATTGAACTGAAGGGTGCAAAGTGTTGATCCTGAGTGTGTTTGTGAGGGTGTTGCCCAAGGAGATTAACATTTGAGTCAGTGGGTAAGGAAAGGCAGACCCACCCTTAATCTGGATGGGCACAATCTAATTAGCTGCTAAACAGGCAGAAGAACGTGAAAAGGCAAGACTAGTTTAGCCTCCCAGCCTACATCTTTCTACTGTGCTGGATGCTTCCTGCCCTTCAACATCGGACTTCAAGTTCTTCGGCTTTGAGACTTGGACTGGCTTCCTTGCTCCTCAGCTTGCAGATGGCCTATTGTGGTACCTTGTGATCATGTGAGTTAATAATCCTTAATAAATTCCCCTATATATACATCTATCCCTTTAGTTCTGTCTTTTTAGAGAACACTGACTAAAATATCCTCAGAGAACAATGATAAACTCTGGATAAAATGCAAAGATCAACTCCTGAGGTTCTAAAAAGTGCAACAAAGTAGGCAGATTTTGGAGAGGGTCAGACCTTGAAAGAAAGGACAGGCACCCACTAAGTTTCTAGGGTTTATGGCTTTTGCTTGAAGACAGGACGCAGTCATAGTGAAATGAACCGTAGCCAAAATACCAACAGAAATCCTGCCATATACTTGGCCTGGGAACCAGAGCCAGGTTCTCATAGGGCTTGTAACCACTGGGGAGTGAAGGTGGATACCAGGATGGGAGAGAGCTGAAGAAGAGGAGCCCCCAAATTCCTTATATTCTCCCAGAAGCCTCTGGTTGAACCCTAAAATGCAGGCACAGAGCAGATGAAAGTGCCTTTCAGGGAAAGTCAAACAAAATCAGTTGTGTTTGTACATATTGGCAGCAAACAACTGGAAAATAAAATTTCAAAAAATTACAATGTTGTCAACAATTTAGGAATAAATTCAACCAAAGATGTTGAATCTCTACGATGGAACTCTAGAATGGAACATATCCATAATAAGAAAAATGAAAGAAGACTTGAATAAATGGAGCCATATACCATATTCATGGATTGGAAGACTGAATAGTGTTGAGATGTCAGTTCTTCCCAAACTGATCTGTTGATTCTACACAATCGCAGTCAAGAATCCCAGCAGGCACATTTGTACAAATTGAGCTGATTCTATAGTTGGTGTAAAATATTCAAGTGACCTAGAATAAACAAAAACAGTTTTGAAAGAAAACAAAGTTAGAAGACTCACACTATCTGATCTCAATATTTATGATAAAACCATAGCAATCAAGACAATGTGGTGTATGGGTAAATATGAATAATAGACATACAAGTCAGTGAAACAGAACAGAAAGTTTAAAATAAGCCTACATGCATATGGTCAACTGATTTTCAACAAATGTGCCAAGGCAATTGATGTAGGGAAGAAGAGTGTTTGCATTCAATTGGTCAAAGCAGTTCATAAGGCTAGTTTAGATTCAAGGAATTGGAAAATAGACTGTACCTATTGATGGGAGGGACAGCAAAATCATATTGCATGGGCCATGGAGACAGAAAGACGGGAAGGATTGGATCTATTTTGGCATCTACCACTGCAGGCAACCTGGATGCACCTTTGGGACCACTCATCAGACAATTCTGCAAATCTGTCCAAGTCTCAGATCAAAAGGCTACCTCCTCTGAGAAGCCTTCCTGGATTGCTGTACCTCAAGGTGGCCCACAATAACTGTTTATCATCCCGCTCTGTTCAGCTCCTTTATAGTTCTTCTACAATCTTGTTCATTTGTTTCTTCACTTGTTCATTATCTGTCTTTCCCATTAGAATATAACTGCAGTTCAAGACGGCTTTACAGTACGTGAAAAGAAAAGAGTCTGGAAAAGTAGCTAGAGGCCAGACCCTGAAGGGCAGGAATAGCCCTGTAAGGAGTTCAGACCAAATATACAGAAACAAAGACTCAGACATTTAGAACAGGGTGTGACCTGATGAAATTAGTAATAGAACCATATACCATATTCATGAATTGGAAGACTGAATATTGTTGAGATGTCAGTTCTTCCCAAATTGACCTGTTGATTCTACACAATCCCAATTAATAATGGTATACGGTATAGGTAATAGAACCCTTGTTCTATTAGGTTGGTACAATAGTAATTGTGGTTCTGCCATTACTTTTAAATTATTTCAAAATCCCTGCTACAAGGGCACTGGAGTATATTTCCCTGGGCCCCCTGTAGTGGCAGGTGGTGTAAAGGGACAATTGGAGAACAGGGACAGAGGGAAGTTTGTCTGGAAGCTGCTGTAATAACCTGAGGGAGAGTGCAGAGCCTGGCTTCAGGGGACAGGGGAAATGGGGAGACAAGTGCCTGAAGGCTGGTGTGGCTGGACCTTCTGATTTTTCAACAAAGTATGGATATTAAGTTGTTCTTTGTAGAGTCTTACAATTTTTCATTGCTGAAAACTAATAAAAAAGTTTAAGCTGTGTTGTGGGGGGAGCTGTGGCTTAAATCCCACTAGACAGCTAGGTAAGTCTGGTTGCCTCTCTGATAAGCATAATATAATCATGATTTCACAGGTGTTAACTGTAACTTAACTTGAATTCCTGGAATCCAGGTTCTTATTCTGAATGGCTTATGTGTGCATCCTGAGATACAGTGCCAGGAGACAAAATCAGGAGGCATGGGGTGCAAGGAGCAGTGGGGAATGTGAGCCCATGGAGCGATGAGACCCAGCTCCCTGTCTGTACTTGGGGGAACTTTGGATTCTAATATGTTATGAATGGTCTAGATGTAGCTCTACCACTTTCTAGCTTGGTGAACTTGAGCAGGCAATGTCTTCACTTCTTAGAATGTTGGTTTCCTCCTCTGAAAATTGGGAATAATAATCCCTGCTTCTCAAAGCTGGATGATGGAGAAAACAAGAAAATGTAATTACTTACATGGTGACAACTGTGTACCACATGCAGCTCTGTACCCTTTGCCTCAACCATTCATGTAAGAGTCCCTGCAACTCTATGAGGTTATCACTATGTTTTCCTTTTTTATACAGGAAAACTAAGGTTTGGAGAAATTAAACAACCTGTGAAGTCTACATAGCCACAAAGTAGCAGATCCAGAATTTAAACCTAGCCTTTAAAATCTGTGGTTCCACCCAATATGCTATGCCCCCAGATAGGAAAGTACCTGACACTTAGTAGGCCCTCAGCGAAGTCATTCATCCATTCAACTGATGCTTCCTATGCACCTACTGTGTGCCAGGCAGTGTGCTAGGCTCTGGGGATGGAGTGGCAGAATAGATATGTGTGGCTCCTGTCCTCATTTGCTATTTGTTGAGTGTTAGTTGAGTGATGATCTGTGTTTGGGGGCAGGAAACTGTACTAAAAGGTAGGTTTTGCTATTATTCAGGTTGGTGAGACCAACAGATCAGAAGCTGATGGCTATTGAAAAATAGTTTGTTACTCACAGTTCTGGAGAGGGGTTGTGTCATGCCATGCAGGGCCACATGGGGAAGCCCCAGGGCTGGTCCAGAGGCAGAGGGAGTGAGGGGAAAACATGGGCAGGAACCCTTATTGTGGTTTTTTTGGGAAGAAATGAGCAAGGCAGAGTGAACAGGCTGAGCAGTCTGGGAACTGGAGAGTTTGAATAACATGGTGGGCTCTGGGCCGTAGGGTCTGGGGTAATCCCTAGTTGCCTGGTACCTGGCCTTGGGGTGATTTAGGGCAGGGGAATAGTGTCTTGTGCTGCAGGAACCTGATAAAGGAAGCAGATGGGAAGTGTGGACTCAGGATTTATTGCACATCAAAGGCAAGCCCATTTACTATCTCTAAGAACTGGCTGGCACTTGGAGGGGCAGTCCCTCCTCTGTCAGCAAGGCTCCAGGTGCCAGTGTATCAAGAATACAGAAAAGAAGAAAATACAGTTAATTCAGAGACATATTCTCTGGCATGAAATAGACATGCTTCTGCCCTACAGAAACGTATAGGCCAGCTTGAGAAAGCTTATAAGGCCAACTTATAGGAGAAGCCAGCAAAGCCTGTTTGTAAAGTGGCTCTTGAAGAGCCTTCTGAAGGACTGAACACTCTGAGCTCTGCCTTCAGATGCTGGGGAAGGTTCTGGGCCCTGAGCTTTCCTTTCCACTGTGGCCCTCGGAGTGTGCCTTGAATCTGGGTGGCTCTGCTGGGATCCTGGGCCATTTTTTTTTCTGCCTGTTTTTTGCAAGTTTCCATTGGGATACATGGTTCTGAAGTATTTCCCCAGTCCAGTCATTATCTTAGTGTGGATTATTTGAGAATGGAGGTCATATTTGTCTCTTGTGGTTCAGCAAGCCACAGTCAAACTCTGGCTAGCACAAGGATTCCATCAGCTGGCAAAGACCAGGCTCAGTATGGATTAAACTAATTGAGGTGGCAGGATTTTTGTTGGTTTTTAAACTGAGAATGGAGGACCAAATTGCATAGCAAGCAGAGGCTAACTGAAGAATTACAATAAAGAAACAAGGAAAAGGAGGGTTTGTTTAGAATCAGTTCTTCCTTTGCTTACTTACTTTAGTTGAATTCTCTGAACTATGGTCCAAAAATGAGAAGAAAACAACAAAAATACAGACAACAACATGATTAATAAGTGGTACTTGTTTCACTGGTTCTACCACCACTCTTAATGAGGAGTAAAGTAGAAAGATCTCAGGAGCAAGAACCAGGGCAACTGTGATCCAGCCCCAGCCCTACTCCTCTTAGCTGCATGGTCTTGAGAAAGTCACATTTCCCTCTGGACTTGTTTCCCCATGTATAAAATTCCTACAACACATTTTATCATCTATGAAATGCAGTAACCCCTATCCTGTTCCTCCAGCCACCTTGTGACCTTGGGCTTTCTGAGCCACGGTTTCCTCATTTGCAAAAAGGAGATTACTTGCACCCCAGCTTACCCATAGGCAAAACACCAGGCCATGACAGGCTCCCCTGGACATACTGTTTCTAGGCTGTATTACTGATAGTAACTAATGCCGATTTTCCTCAATTGTCCTGATATTTTCCCTGTATTTCTTTTTTTTTTTTTTTTTTAAGAGGTGGGTCTTACTATGTTGCCCAGGCTGGTCTCAAATTCTTAGGGTCAAGAGATCCTCCTGCCTCAGCCTCTGGAGTAGCTGGAACTACAAGTGAGCATCACCACACCCATATACTTTCCATGTTATAATCTTCCTCTGCTCCATGCTGAATATCTGGTGATCTATGATGACGCAGGCCAAAGAAATAAACATAGTTGTTTTTGAACTTTGTTTTCCAAGTGCCATGGGGACTGTCAGTTTGGGAAGAGAACAGGATGGAGCAAGTCCTCCCCAGTTATCTGAGGCCAGGAGCTGCCATAGATCATTTTTTATGTGTATAATCTGTGGTTTCCCAATAGGAGTTTGGTTAGACAGAAGGAACCATCTGGGGGTAAGCACCAGGTCCTTTTCAGAGCTGTTTCCCCCACCGACATCAGCATTTTGGGTGGGACAGAAACCTCATGTCCTCTATGCAGAAGACCCTGAAATCTGGTCTGGAAACCTGCAGCTCTGGGGCCAAAATGCTGCTCCATGTGGTTGGATGGTTAAGAAAAACAAACTTGAGGAAATCTCCCATAATTCTTCTCCTACTCAACACCATGTGGGTTGTTTGGACAGAGTGTGGGTGGTGGTTCTCTTTTTCTTTCTTTTTGAGACAGAATCTCACTCCGTTGCCCGGGCTGGAGTGCAGTGGCACAATCTCGGCTCACTGCAACCTCTGCCTCCCAGGTTCAAGCAATTCTTCTGTCTCAGCCTCCTGAGTAGCTGGGATTACAGGCACCTGCCACCATGCCCAGCTAATTTTTGTATTTTCAGTAGAGACAGGGTTACACCTTGTTGGTCAGGCTGGTCTCAAATTCCTGACCTCAAGTGATCCACCCACCTCGGCCTTCTGAAGTGCTGGGATTACAGGTGAGAGTCACCATGCCCGGCCTGCGGTTTTCTTTTGCATGATGTGTGCAGAAAGGCTGGACGGGGCAAGACTTGGAAGGGATAATTAAACGTGGCCTTGGCAACCTTTGCCCAAATTTCCTGCCTCATCTGTAGGCACTTTTTGCAGTCCCCTCCAAGCCCCTGATGACAGCAGCTTTCTTGCCTTTTCGATTTGAACCATGCTGTCAAGTTGCCTTCTTTCCCCTCTCAAAGTCCTTCCTTAAGGAACTAGCAGACTGGGAGGGGCAGGACGCTTCTACTGCTCTCTGTTAATGCTGCCACTAGCCAGGAATGAGACTTTGGTATGGTCTGGTCTACAACTTTTTGCACTTGGTTGCTGGGAGCCCTAGGGGTCTGTGCAGAGGCCTTGGATGCTGCCATGAGAGGCTGATGGGTGGGGTGGTGTTGGGGGGAGTCTCTAGCTCCCCTCCCCCTGCTAATTCTTGCAGCCCTGCTTTCATTTATTTTATATATGGAGAGACTGTGTAAAATTTCGTTGACGTTAATAGTTCAAAAAATGTTTGAATGTATCTGACTTAGTCCATTAAATGCTGCTGAAAGAATGCTCATCTGAAATCAGATTAGGCGGGAGCCATTAAACAGGCCACACATGAATAGGGCTCTTGACAATGTACACAGCTCTTTCCTATTGCCTACCCCCATTTCATCTACCTGAGAGGTGGATAGGACAGGTAGTCCCATTGTACAGTAGAACATGGAGGTTTAGAGCCACTATTGTTAAAGCTCAGATCTGAACTCAGGCTTTCTGCCTTCTTGGTTACGGCTTCTTTTTATATCTAGAGCCCACAAGAACTAGGTAGCCCTGTGTGGCTGAAAGAAGACTCTGGCTAGGAAAAGCCTAAGCTACTCTGCTGGCAGGGCCCTGATACCACGGTAGCTATGGGATGGGTGTAGCGAGAGAGCATCAGAACGGTGTTCTAGTCTTCAGAGACCTCAGAAATTCCCTCTCTCTAAGTAACACCTGGCACTGACTTCTCTGATGAGTCGTTTGGTGCTGGGTTATAGTGTCTGCCATTGTTCCTCTTCCTAGACCTTTTCCTAAAACACAGCCATTGAAACACTCGCAGGAGGGGAGAAGAGCCCAGATACCTGGCCTTAAATTAGGGATGTGTGTGTAAAACTCCCTTACTCCCCCATCCCCAGAAAGGAAGCCTGATGCTACATGAGTCTCTAACACAGCAGTCACTAGCTCAAGTCCATTCTTTTCAGACAGCTGCTCATTTGCCTGCAGATGACTTAGTTTTTTTGGTAAAAGCCATCAGTGAGGAAAATAGCTCTAATTCTGCATTATAAATGAAACAGACAACACCCAGATTAGCCCTGTTTATTATTATAGTTATTTTTTTCCTCTTTGAAAGTTTTCTAGCGTGGAGGATGCCACATTGTGTCATGAAATCTTTGCCTGGAACTGAGTTTACCTTTAAACTTTTTAAGTGGAAAGAAGTTTCCTAGAGTAAACAGTGCCCTGACCCCTAAAGTGAAGTCAGTTCCCAAAGTCACTCCCCATGGACAATGGGTGACCTATATTTGGGGCTATGTGCACATTCTCATGCAAGGGGATTCCTACTCAAGACAATAGAAAGCAATCACAATTTTAGCAAAGACCAGAGGATCTCATTTCTAATTTGTAGATTGACAGCTCAACCAAAATGGAACCAAAAAAACACATGTACCCAATCAGAAGGCCCTTGAGTGACTCTGAATATGGAAGAAGAAATGAAAGTCAAAAGAAAAGCAGGCATCCATCCTGAGGACCGTGGTAGACTGCCAGGTAATTTTAGACTTGAATGATTCGACTTCTCATTGTTAATAGTGAGAGTCTCTGGGGCTATTTAAACTTTTGTTTAGTCATTCCATAATAAGGTGTTTTAGATTTAGACTGTGGGTGTTTCCTTTATAATTTTTGGCATTTTCTTATTGGCTCCTATCTTTAACGACCCTTTGTTTAAAAAATGCTTTCCTTAAAAAATGTGAATATACTGGTGCATCCTGGCTCATTCTCTCAGACCCATGTACTAATTTGGAATTTGTGATAATTCAGCCACTACTGAATTGACTTCCTTAAGCGAAGTGACACTGGTCATATATTGCGTTTTACTTCAGAAAAGAAACAGCAATTTTCTACTGCTGGTTCCAAATGAATTCAATTCGTTCACCAAGGCAAGACATGAAGTTTCTCCTAGATGGAAATGTGTTTGCTTCCTTGACTTAGAAATTCAACTTGTCATATCCTGTCACCTTGTTAGCTGAGGAGCCAAACGTCACGTCTCATACCAGCTCCCTCTCTGCGGCTGGTTTCTTTTATTTTCTTTCTTTCTTTTTCTTTTTGTGGACAGGGTCTTGCTCTGTTACCCAGGCAGGAACAATCACAGCTCATCGCAGCCTCAACCTCTCAGGCTTAAGTGATCCTCCCGCCTCAGCCTCCCAAGTGGCCGGGACTATAGCCACATGCCAACATGCTGGGCTAATTTTGAATTTTTTGTGGAGCTGAGGTCTCACAATGTTACCCAGACCATTCTTGGACTCCTGGGCTCAACCAATCCTCCTGCTTCAGCCTCTCAAAGTGCTGGGATTACAGGTGTTGAGCCACTGTGCCTAGCCTGTTTTGTTTTGTTTTGTTTTTAAAGAGACAGGGTCTTGGTCTGTCACCCAGGCTGGAGTGCAGTGGCATGACCACAGCTTACTACTGCAGATTTCCTTAAGCGAAGTGACACTGCAGGCACAGGAATTTGAACTTCTTTATACAAGTTGTTTCAAATTGATCAGATGTCACTTTATATATGACTTTTCACCTCATTGTGCCTACCACTCACTTAAGAAACAAACTTGTAGAGGGCTGGAGAAACGCTACTGTGTTAAATGTACGCTGCATCTCTGAGATGAATCCCTATTTTAGGAATGCAATGTTTTTATCTAATGTGTACTTTGGAACTGAAGAAACAAGACTGTTAACTTCTGCCCTCCTTTTAGCTCACAGAAGACAACACTTTATTGACCTTGAAAGACACAAATTACATTTTTAAAATACTGTTCTATAATATCAGTCACACTTTGTATAAATAGAGACAATTTTCTCCCCAAGTTGTCTAGTCTGCTAAGACAGGGGTTAGCAAACTTTGGCCCACCTCCTGATTTTGTAAATAAAGTTTTATTGGAACAAAGCCATGTCTAGTTGTCTACAGATTGTCAATGTCTGCTTCCACATTACAACAGCAGAGCTGAGTAGTTGCAATAGAGCTCATGTGGCCTGCAAAGTCTAAAATATTTACTATCTGGCTTTTAATAGAAAAAATTTGCTGACCACTGGTTCTAAGGTTATAGGGAATGCAAACTGGCTGCCCAAAGGCCAGTTGTCCTAACAGCCATGTTTTGCTGGTGTTTTAAAAAGTGAGCCAAAGCAGCTGAGCCCCTGCTGTTTGGCAGCTAGCTTGCATCAGACATTTACCAAACTGCCTGGCTCTTGCAGGCACCGGGATTTGATCCCTGGTTTAGTAGATTCAGAATGGGTGTTTGCTTGGGAGTGAAAGACCCAGATTGTGTTCTTGGTTCTGCTTTGAGCTTGCTGTGTGCTATTGATATGGCTACTTGTACTCCCTAACTCTATTTCCCCTCTTCTTAGGTGAGGGGTCAGATAACCTGACTTCTAATCAGCCCTTTCAACTCCAATGTGCTCTGGCCTTGCTCCTCCAAGTGTGGTTGTCAGACCAGCATTTGCATCCCCCAGATTTGCTGAACCAGAGTCCAAAGTCTAACCATTTCCCCAGGTGATTCTCATAAGCACTCTGGTTTGAGAGGCAGTTTTCTTGAAGATCACCTCCCTGGAGTGATGTTAGTGGTACGTGCTGGTCTTCACTTTTTAAATTGAAGGCCTCTGGAGATTTCAATTTCTGAGTTTGAATCCTAGGGTGAGTTAGGTGGGACATAAAAGCATGGCCCTGTTAGTAAAATGTTTCCCCAGCGCCTCTCAGGTAATCTCTTAACACTTTGTGGGACCCAGCGTGAGTCTGATGATCAGTACAGTCACTCGCCCTTCTTAGAACACGCACGGCACAAATACAGGACAGGCAACGCTTTGCTTTGAAATGGCAGGTAGACTCCACCAGAAGAGCATCTACATTCACAGTTGTGTGTGTGTGTGTGTGTGTGTGTGTATCAGGATGTTGAAATGTCTCTCTTGGTGGGGAGGTAATATTTGAGCATTGGCTGGAAGGTCTCAGACTGGAAAGAAGAAAATTAGTGAGCAATTGTGCTGATAGATTTTAAGAAACTTACATAATAATTTCGTTTTAATTGCTGTTTCAAAGAGTAGAAGAGATTGCAAGTGAGACATCTTCTTTCAGGGTTCACTGCTGGGTAATACAAACAACAGCAACAACAAGGGCAATGGCTGGTACTTGCTGAACACTCACTATGTGTCAGGAGCTGTCCTAAATCTTTTAAACATGCATAAACCTATTAAATCCTCAGAACAACCTCATAAAGTAACACCATTACTATCTCAATTTTATAATGGAGAAACTTGGGGACAAAGTGAAATGACTGATCTAAGGTGCTGGGATTAGAATCTGAGGCAGTCTAGCTCCTAAGTCCATGCTGTTAATGACAATGCTACACTGCCAGGCCTGTTGAATCTACTTGGTCAGTGAGTGGGAAAAACCACTCCTGCAATGACTATTTGTGGGAGGCGGAGGGATACCTTGGAAGGGAACATAAGGTGGGATTCTGCTGGGCTTCAGGCCTGTCTGAGTAGATAATTGTCTACTTGTTGCTCTCCTCTGATAGACCATCCCTCCTTAAGAACAGGAGCCATGTCTGCTGTGTCCACTATTGGATTTCCAAGGCCTAGCACAATGCTTGGGGCATAGTAGGTGCTGAGTAAATGCCCAGTGACTAAATGAATACAAGAATCTACTAGTGAGTGAGTGAGCTTCCCATTGTTCAGAAGACAAAACATGGGGTCTGACATGGGTACGGTGTGATCAAGGGCCAAATCACTTACATCGTCAGTCAAGACTCTGAGAACCTAAAGGAATATCTGGAGGAATCAGTGGGGCTTCCTAAAGCGGGGAGAGCTTGTGTTAAACTTGGAAGGCAGAGGCAGCTGGAAGGAAGGCCTTTCAGGTGGAAATAAGCTGAAAGCTCAGCTTATTTGCTGTGGCCCAAGATGTCACAGACACCTCCCCTGCAGACAGAGACCACACAGTCAACGTACTGAACAGACAAACACTGTTCTATTTGGCCCGGGGCTTTGGTTGGAGCATGTTCTTCCTTCTAGCTTTGGCACTGGATGGTCCCCTTGTGTGGGCCAAGGATGCCTGCCCGTCTGCTCCTTCTCCCTGTCCCCTTATCAGCAGAAGATGAACTCCACAGAGCTCTCCTGTCAACTGAAGCACAAACGATTCCCTTGTAGGGCAAAGGCTTGCGATTCCTTGTAACAATATTTCATAATTTATATATTTGATTAAAAACCAGAACCTGAGCCAGCAGCCTGCATACTCTAACATATTGGGATCATTAGCTGCTTGTGTCACTCTTCTATTTTAAAACTTTCCATATTTGAACTCATGGAAGTACATCCTTCACATTTGCTAAACTTTCCCCATAAAAACAGTTTAGTAAGTCTCCATCATCTTTCATAGAAAAAGAAAAAAAATAAGGCCACAGTAAAACCCTCTGGACTTTACCTTCAGGGAATATCATTTTATTTAGGCCTTTAAAAACATTTGCCTTATCTTGCCAGTAATTAAAAAAAATTAAGACAAATGAGAATTTTAGTGGCATTATAATTACTTCAAGATGAGCTGCGCCACTTGGCTTCTCTCCTGGCTCTGCTGCAGCTCTGCCCAGGCCTCCTGTGTGAGCTTCCGTTCCCCAACCCTGCACAGTCTTAGTCTCTTGGATTCTTTGGTCAGTTCTCTTCCAGCTTCTCCAAGATGGCTTCTTCTCTGTGCTTTGCTCCTGTTGCTCTCACAGGGACTTTTTTAAATAAAGGGGACTGTTTCATGAGATTTGGGTGTGGCTGTCTTCTCTAATCCCTCCCCCTTTCCCACAGTAGTTGGCCCACGATGAAGGCATTGCCAATCAGAGTACCCCACCCTCTGGGCAGAGAGATTGGTCAAGGGATAAGCATAGGACTGACCCTTGTTGGCTGATCAAAGTCACCCCGGGAAGCCCCAGAAAGAGAAGCTCCTTTTTCACTGGGCTCATTGGCTCCAAGGACAAAAGTGAGCCCAGCTGCCGCTGGTGGCTGTGTTTGTGGCTGTCTGGGTAAGCCTGCCTAAGAATAAAGCCAATGTGAAGGAAAACAGAATAGAGATGGAGAAAAGAAGCAGAGACTTAACTTGTAATTTGAACTACTGTGTCCAATCGTTCCTGAAGCTAGCCCTTCTTCTGCACTTTCTGACTAGAAAACAGATTCTAGAATGCAAATCCCTTCTCACTTTTTTTTTTTTTTTTAGGTTTAAACCAGTTTGAATTGGACTTCCCTCATTTGCAACAAGGGAGACCTGAATAAAATTGCTTCCGTCTGCACGTCCAAATACTTTCATTTTTCAAGAAGCAATGTTGTACCAAGGTCAGAACAAAGAAATACTTTATGCTGATCCTTGCAGTTTCCATTACTAGAGACCCAAGAGAATCAGACCAGGAGATCGTTTTGCTTTAAACTAGTAGAATCTGACCTAAGGCAAATACCAGTTGAGAAAAAGGAGAAAACACATTTCTTCCTTCAAGAGCATCATCTCCATTCTTGGCAGAGAGAGATGTGAATGACCAACAGCCATGCCATTGCATAGTTTCATCTTTCATGTAACTTTCTCATATTTGAAGCCAAACATTTGGAGCCAAAGCCTGATAACCCAGCGAGTCAAGCACTCGTGTCACTATTGCTTGTGTCTCCATGGGACAGGCTTGATTGAAAATTGCTAAGACAATATTTTTAAAATGTTCTCACTACAAAAAATAACTATGTGAGGTAATGGATATGTTAGCTTGATTTAGCCATTCCACAATGTATACATATATCAAAACACCATGTTATAGACCATAAACATATGCAATTTTTATTTGTCAACTTAAACAAATCCAAATAAACTAGGAAATGTAATGGTTTCAGAAATGTTTAATTCACCCAAGCTACAATGTAAAACATCTCAGGTATCTGTCACATTGTTTTTGGTTATAATTGACACTAATGAAAAGCTATATGTTGAAGAAATATATTTCAAAATGAGGAAATGTACTGCCCTACATAGAAAACAAGAAAATCAATTGTCTCATGTAGCAAGCAGTCTAGAGGTTAGTTCACTGTCTCCATGACATAACTCAGTGCCTAGGCTCTGTTTAACTCTAAGCAGCATCATGGAAAGCTTACTGGCTTGGTTCGCTTGTCTCCTTAAGGTTCTAAGGTGGTACCAGGAGTTCCAACACAACAACAGCCAGATTAAGAAGGAACTCCTTCAGAAATTACTGATTTCAAAGATGGGGCAGGAAAAATACAGGATGGGTATGGAGCATGTTATTGTGCCAGATGTAAAATGTGTTTAAAGAATGATGGGCCATGTTCAAAGGACATAGCAACCAGTTTGAAGGAGCTTTCTTTGGCCATAATCTGGGACAATTTGAGCATTAAAATAAATAAGGATGGTAATCAATTATAAACAATTTAGTAAAATAGAAATCCATAACTCCAAACTGATGTAAATAAGTGAATAAATAAATGGGGAGAAGATAGTGCTTTTCCTTATAGTAGAGTGCTAATAAACACTAAAGAAATGATTGAATTAGAAAAACCAACATTTGGCAACTATCATAATAATAATTAGTTCGATGGGTGGAATTTTGATGAAGAACAGGATATTGACATAGTCCCAAAGCCCCTAAACACACTTATTAAATACAAAGGACAAAAGAATGACTTCACAATGGAAAAATCTGGCTGATACTGGCATTATCAAGTGTTCAAAATTAATGTCAACAGTAATGGAACAAATCAAAATCCTGTATCATCTGATTGGATGCAACAGAAAGAAAACATCACTTCTGTGGTATTCCTACCAAAAAATGCATAACCTGAATCTAATTTCGAGGAAATATCTGACAAACCTAATTTAATGGATATTTAACTCAACAACTTTAAACAACCTTTAATCTTCTAAGATGTCAAGGTCATGGACATTCAGGAAAGAACAAAGAACACTTCCAAATTGAAGAATAAAGAGACAAGATAACCAAATGGAATGAGTGATCTTTGACTGAATGTTTTTCTTATAAAAGACATTATTGGGACAGCTGGTGACACTTGAATTGGATCTGAGGATTTCATGGTAGAAACACATCAGTGTTAACTTCCTGCTTTTGATGGTTATGTGCGAGAATGTCCTTATTTGTAGGAATTACACATGAAAATATTCAAGAGTGATAAAGCATTGTGTCAGCAACACCCTCCCATGGGTCTTTGTTCTCTTCTTGTAACTTTTTTCGTAAGTTTGACATTCTATCAAAAGAAAATAAAACAAAAGCAGGGCTATTTACTGCACAGTATCTCTTTTCATTAAGGAAGAACACTTTTCTAAGACCCTCCCAAAGCACAAGCCCCAGTGGCTGGTAACAGAGGCGCATGGCCTTTCTCCAGCTACAGAAAAGGTTGGCAAAGCAAATTTACATAAAGGGGAGTGAGCTCTTCTCTCAGTCCAGTCCTTTCTCTCCATCCTCCCTTTGTCTCCATCCCCAAAGTCATATCTCACTTTGAACATTTTCTGCTCAGACTGACAAGTCTCCCTGACAGGAACTCACCCTCTCCATCCACCGCTTCCTTGCCACTAGGAAGAAGGAAGTGGAGTGGGGTGGCAACGTGTAGGCCGCCAGCAGTGTCTACCTCATCTCAATCTGAAATTTTTATATTTGACCTTGGTCATTTTGGAACACAGTGCCATCAGCAAAGACGAACCTTCCCAGAACCCCAGGTTGTTTGTTCTTTCATTTAGTTGCCAGGATTTGTACTAAGAGTTGGGGAAATAAAGATAATACAATTATTCTTTAGAAGTTCATAGGGGAAGGCTTTCATGAACAAATAATTATAGCACAATAAAGGCCGTGGAAGAATTATTGTAAGCCTGGGATATTATGAGCTTACAGATAAAGGGCACCTAAAACACCCCAAGGGAAGGGTGAGAGAGGAAAATCTTCCTAGAGAGTGGGAGGGGTGGGGATGGCAGCCCCTCTTCCTGCTGACATGGGAGATAGAATCAGGCAAGAGTTAACATGGATCTTTCCAATTCTGGTACAGAATCCCACTCAGCTACTGCAGCCCCCCAGCAGAGGTAGCAATTAAACACAGTGTTTAATTGTGGGGAATTCCAGGCAAAAGGCACAGCCTGAGTGATGGTACAGAGGTGAGGAAAGCAGGGGCACATACTGTGACTGCAAGCTGCCCATTTGGCTTCTGAAAGGATAACAGGAAGGAAGGAGAGTTGGGGCAGGAAAAATAAACTTGATTACAAGGTAAAATAGTTTCAATTTTTTTGTGTGTGTGCAACACAGAATTGTTCTTTAAGAGGATTGTTCCTTTAAGAGGAGAGTGCAAGATTGCTCCCTGATTATTCTTTAAGAGGAGAGTGCAAGATGAGGGTTGTGTTTCTGAGCAATTCATCTGGAAGTGGTGGGTGGAAAGGGTGAGTTCCTGTAGGGGAGACTTGTCAGTCTGAGGAGAAAATGTTCAAGGTGAGATATGACTTTTGGGATGGAGTGAAAGGGAGGATGGAGAGAAAGGACTGGTCTGAGTGACCCATCAGATATGAAGGCGAGTGCCAGAGATGATTCAGGTGCTCCAAACGCAAGGATGGGTGTCATTAATAGACATGAGAAAGGCAGGGACAGGCTCTGGATGGTGCCCCGTGGGGACTGTTGTGGGAGGTAATGCCCATCCATGATGGTGTGACCCAGTGGACAAAGTCAATCAGGCATTGTGCTGAGGTTTCAACAGAGAAGAGATGATGTATCTCATGATCTCCCTGTCCAGCTATCACCAGCCCCTGCTTAAAGCTTTTTGAAGGATCCCCCTTGCTCCTAGGACAGAGACCAGTCTTGAATTGCCCCAAAACTGGAGCAGGCTGGCCATGCCCACCTATCATGCCCCAGGCCCACCCTCCTCACCATGCTCTTTCAGTTCCATCCATGGGCCATGTTCACCACTGTATCTCTAACACCAGCAAATAGGTGTTGAATAAACTGGTGGGTCTTCCACTACAGGGCCTTTGCACATGCGTTCATGTATCCATCTTTAACCATTGTCCTTTCTCTCTTTGCCAACTTAGAGGTAACCCATTCTTTTTAAATTTTTTTTATTTTTATTTTTGGAAACAGGGTCTCACTCTGTCACCCAGGCTGGAGTGCAGTGGCATGATCATGGCTCACTGCAACCTTGACTTACTGGGCTCAGGTTATCCTCTAGAGTAACTGACACTACAGGTGTGCCACCATGCCAGCTACTTTTTGTAGTTTTTGTAGGGACGGAGTTTTGCCATGTTGCCCAGGCTGGTCTCAAACTCCTAGGCTCAAGTGATCCACCTGCCTTGGCCTCCCAAAGTGCTGAGAATACAGGCCTGAGCCACTATGCCTGGCAAGGCTACTCATCCTTTACAGCCCAGTTCAAGTGTCACTTTCCCAGGGGCACCTCTCTCGATATTCCTAAGTCCAGTTTACATGCATTATAGTAACACAAATCTTCCTTGTATAGCATGCACAGTAGGTGTAATTTTGCATTGACTTGTGAGAGTATTTGCTTGAGGTCCATCTCCCCCACAGACCGTAACATCTATGGGTGTAGGGGTCACTGTTCTTTTTGTGCACACTGTATCCCCTATATTCAGCATGGGAATTGGAACTTTGATATGCTCACTGAATATCTGTGGAATGGATGAATGACTGATGAATTGGTGAGTATTTCACCAGTGCTTCACGAAAGTGCCAGAGAAGCAGGTTATGCTTGAGAAGCACCTTACAGGATGAATAGAATTTCAACAGCCAGAGTTGGTCTTCAGGTAGCCAGTCCTCAACTAGCAAAGGCAAAGGGAAGCTCCCTTGATCAGAGGGAGCTTCTGCATGCTTAGGAAGAATAGGGAACTGGAAATCTAGGGAAATAAAGGGCTCCAAGGCCAGAAAGACAACAAAGCCAAGTTTTGGAAGGATTCAGATGTCCATGAGGACTTGGTTGTTGACTTGGCAGGCAATGAAGAGCTATGGAGATTGAGTGAAGGAAATGACACACTTGAAACTTATCTTTGAGAAAATGAACATAACTAGGAAACTGAGGGTGACTAGAGAAAGCAGCTGGGAGCAGAACACCACTGCCTTGGGAGGATATAGCAATGGCTTTGGTGAAACTTATAAAGCACAAATGGGAGTTTTCTAGGTACAAGATGGTCAGAGCAAAATTTGGATGGTGAGGTTAAAGAAACCTGGCAGCAGATGAGGAAGTTCCAGAAAGAAAACCACTGGCGACCAGACTGTAAGCTCCGACGACTTGTGTCTTTTTCATCCTTATACTCCCAGTAGAAAAAAACATGTTTTTCTTAGAAATTGTGGGAAAGAAATTAATTTAAGAGCTGAAAATGTTCAGAGAGACCATAAAATGGAGATACAATTTGGCCCAAAGACCTAGTCTACTTAACTCATTCAGTGTTTTGTTGGCAACATTAAAAATTGAGATTTCTCAAAAAAGTGGCATTAATTTTTTAGATTAATTTTTATTGAAAAAAATTTTATTTCCCATTATTTTGGCATTTGAAAAAGTGCTGTATTTTTAAAGATCTGCCCACATTAGTCACCACGTCCCATGTGGCACCCATTGCTGGAGCTTAGGTGGCCCCTGTTCAGCGGCTCCCCAGTACTGGTCTTATTCCCAGAGGGGTTCATTCACGATCTGCCTGGGCTCTGAGGGCAGCTGAGTCAGGTACCAGGCTAAAGAGAAGCTCATCGATTCCCAGCAGGCCACTTTTTAGTGTACCATAAACCATGACACCTTTGTTACATTAGTGATCTGGGAGTATCTCGAATAGGTAGATGGGGCGGGGTTCTGTCCCAAAGCCTACACTCCCAGTGGAAGTCTGATGAGATACATTGATAGAGAGGCTCATTAGTATTTTACCATATTTTCTGCCAGCACTGGCATTCAGGGTCGTGGGGTTAAATAGATGTTGCAGAATCACTGCCATGGTGTAAATAATTAGATAAGGGTGTATGTGGAATTCACAAAACTTTTATTGATATGTTTATCATGCCAAAAATGTTGTTTATTTAAAATTCAAATTCCACTTGAAAAGAGGCAACAAGCGATAGTTGGGATCCCAGCCTGCTCCTGGAGGAGCTCCTGTGTCCACAAAAAAGCACGCACATTCTACAGCTATGCGATTTGCTCACACGGAATTGCATTCTGGAAAACTCCTCCCAGAGTCCCCTTGCAGAATGCCATTTGTGTCTTTAGTTGGTTGTAGCTGGGAAACAACAGAAAGAAAAGGAACTCCATCCTAGGATTTAGAATATTTATGGTTTTGAAACTACTGACCCTCAAGGATCTATCACCACCCAACCTAGAATATATATATCATCCTAGAATATATATAACATATGATATATATATTCTCACTGAAAAGCAAATCACTGTTTATGTCACTTGTTTGCTGTCATGTCGGCCCCTTAGGATGGTCTCAGCACACCTGGTGCTCCTTCTCAGTGGGATCCTGTGGATTCTGGCTGTGAGTGGGCAGCCCTTCAGGAGCGTTTGGACTTGCTGCAAGTTGGGCACAGAAGCTGACCCTTAGTGACAATGTACGCCCGGCCACTCAGCAGCTGCTCACAGCCCTCACAGACAAAGTGCTTCCGGTGCCAGGCCAGATCTTCCACACGCTGGTAGTCCTCAGAGAATATTATCTGGGGAGGGAAGCAGGAGAAATGCATGACTCAGTTTCTGTCCCTAGGTAGAGATGGTATATCTAGGACAAGTTATAGGGTGGTGGTTCATCCCATCCTATTCTTGTTTTAACCTTTAAAAGCCTTAGTGGAAAAATCTGGCATAAATTTGAGGCAGTAAGGATTGTATTTGGTGAAGGTTGTGGTTGTATCTTAGCTTCTCAGATGGAATAAAAAAAAATTCCTCCACCACACGCAGGTTTTACTTATCTAGCATCTGTGATACTTTTTGGGCCAAATCTAAAGTTTAGTTCCAAGGTGGGATTACACACCCTGGTGAAGAAAGCTTAGGGAAAGATAAGCTGCCAATGGCCAATCATCAAGAGCAAGAGTACAGAGGGTCACTTGGGCTTGGAACGAAGTGACTCTTGGAATAGACACACGGTAAGGATCCCCTGAGGCTCAGGAAGTGCAGAGGAGCATAATGTTTAATGGGCCTTCTAGTATTGGAGTCAAACAGGAACTGGGTATGAGTTTTCACTTAAGACATCTACCAGCTTTGTGACTTTGGGCAAATTACTTAATCGTCCTGTGCCTCAGCTTCCACATCTGTAAAATGGGGATACAAATACTTTCCATCCCAAAAAGTTCCATGATTTCCAAATGGCCAACTACATATGAAAGGCTTAGAATGTTGACTGACACAAAGTCAGGGATATCTGATTAGCACTGACCTTTCAGAGCTGCACTTTTCTTAAATATGAAATGAGAAAAAATCATGCTTATCTCTCCCTAAAGGATTGTTGTGATATAAATGGCATGTTGTACATAAAGTATGTAGCAAATTACTGACCCACTGTAAGCTCCTAATAAATGATGGAGAATTGTTATTGTGTATATACTGTTGTCACCTCAAAAATTAGGCTCCAGGGCAGGCCTGTGACAGTTCTTTTCCTTCTTAATATCACTTAATAACAGAGTTACTAGGTAAGAGAACTACAGGGTCTTAACTTCATGTGGTGACCAATTCATAGAAGGTGGTAGAAAATAGGTGTTGGTTCAATATAAAGAAGGCATTTCTAATTTCTAACCTTCATACTTGCCAAAGATGAAGTCAGTATATTGTCTGCAACCAAAGGCATGCAAACAGTACTTACTATGATCATAATTAGTACTGTCATTGTTAATACACCTGAGAGTTACTTTCGTCAAACCAGTTTGAGAGACTTGAATCCCTTTCATAGCATCTCTATCATATCGTATTGTATCGTGTCACATTAATGTTACATCTCATATTATGTTATAGTATATTATCGTTAAGACTAAGAGCTGCTACCATGTATAAGTTCCTAGGTCAGGCCCTGTGGCAAGCATTTTCATGCATTATCTCATTTATCCTCATAGCCACTCTATGGGATGGGTGCTGGTCTCATCCCTATTTCATAAGTAGTAAAACCGAGGCTCAACTGAGGCTCTGGAGTTAGGTAGCCACATGACTATAATAATAACAACAGATGCAGATACAGGTTTGAACATGGGCAATGCCTCCTGGTTCACCCTGGTATGTTCTGAGTACTTACTAAGTGCTAGGTATTATGCCGAGGACAAGATTCACTGGCACTGTGTCTGACCCCTCCCAACAATCCCATGGTTTTCTGCCTCATTTTGCAGATGAGAAAATGAAGGTTGAGAGCATGCAGTGAGGCCTGACTTCAGTTTCCCAATCTGTAGAACACATCATCCACAAAGCCATACTCCTCTTGGCCTCTGGGCTCTTACCCTCAGCAGTGTCCCTCAAGCCCCCCAATCCATCTAGCCACTATCTCCCACCTCATCGCAGCCGGAGCACCGGGGCCGCAGACTCTCGCAGTAATGGCGGCCGCACCAGGGTGCACCATCCTTCCAGAAGTAGATGAGGTCCACCAGCGGCTCGGAGCACTTGGCACACACAAAGCAGGTGGGGTGCCACTGCTTGCTGTAACCTGCCCTGTCCGAGTAGACCACGGGGCTGTCAGGAGGGGCCACTCCCTTGCAGAGCTCGCAGACCTGGAACGATGGGGAAGGACCACAGGAGACAAGGAAGTCAGGAGAGCACAGTGACACGGGTTCGAATTCCAGCTCCAGTCTCTCTACTTCCTGGGTAACCTTGGGCAAGTCACTATACCTCTCCATGCCTCAGTTTTGTCATCTGCAAAGCGGTACAATAATATTGCCTACCTAACAGGCTATTCATGAGGACTAAATAAAGTTATTTATTTAGCACAGTGATTCCCAAATTGTTTGGTCACAGTACCCTTTATACTCTTAAAAATTATCAAGACCCCCACAGAGTTTTTGTTCATGTGGGTAATAGCTATTGATATTTACCATAAGAGAAATTAAAACTGAGAACAATTTAAATATTTATTTTTTCATTTAAAAATGACAATACTAAACCTGTAATACATTAACATACATATTTGTTACTAAAATAACTATATGTTTCAAAACAAAAAAAGTAGTGAGAAGAAAATTTTAAGACATTGTTTTACATTTTTGCAAATCTCTTCAATGACTTGCAGAAGACTGCTGGATTCCCATAACTGCTTCTGCAGCCCATCTTTTGCATGCTGTTGTTTTGGTTGAAATATATGAAGAAAATCTCAACTCACACTGACATAAAGTTGGAAAAAGGAGGGAGATGTATTTTAAAAGCCCTTCCAGATAACTGTGGATATTCTTCTTTGATATTATATTAAAATTTGACAGAGGATAGTTTCTCAAGTTAGTTGCAGTGTGAAATCTGAAAG